>NC_079315.1:87744795-88050531 GCF_029931775.1 Euleptes europaea | reverse complement strand
TTTCTGTAACTGTGAATTAAAGCTCTGCTATATAGTATCTATACCTAATGTTTAGCTTCAAGTACAAATTTTAATTTTAAAATTCAAATGTCACAGCCTGAAATTTCTAAAGATTTTTTTTCCAGGTAAACACTGCAAAATATCATTTTCGTCTTGTGAAACAAATGAATTTATTTAAACTCTTTTAAGGGTAGGGGGGAAAGAAACCAGGAGACAGGACTATGCCCTTATGCTTTCCAGTAACAAACAACAACAATATATCAATAGTTGGTATCAATGATTTTTCAATGATTTTGATAAATCTCCAAGGCATAAGTATGAAGGGGGCATGATAACATGTGTGTGAACATAAGAACCCTCTTAACAAGTATTACTTAGTGTGAGACACTGCCTGGAAAGTGGTCCTGTTTGAACTTTAAATGGTGTTCTCTCAACTCACAGAGAAATTCTTCAGAAAAAGGGAGAGTGTGGGTATGTTTAAGGATTATTTGAAGCAAACTACATGAATACTAAAATCCAGCAGATTCATATGAAGCAGAGAAGCCTACGCTTAAGAGACATTATGCAACACTTCAAAACAGGCATTTGTGAACAATCTCATGAACACATGCAATAAAGCAGATGATGCTCTTTCCACTATAAGATTTGGTGTAGGATATAACACTGGAAAATGTATTTTTTTAAAAACCTCTAGGAAACTAAAGGATTTGATATGAGAAATATAAGCTTACATGTGACTTTATTTTGCCCAAATGCCAAAATTTAATGAAATCTATTGCAATCCCCACAATACAAATATTTATGAAAATAGAGAGTTAAGTTTGGACTGTCCTGCTTGCTTTTGGCAGGTATTCTAAGGGAGTGCAAATCATGAGCAATAATACATGATGAACCAATTAGGAAAAGCATCACGATGCCAGAAAAATGCCGAGACTGAATTCTCAATGTGTGTAAATCTAGTAACTGCAAATGTAACTGATCCCAAAGTATGTTTAATATCCCACAACAAACCTGAAATACAACACATTCAACATTTATTTGTAGAATTAAACTCTCCAAGTATTTATATACACTATTTAAAAATAATGGGGGGGGGGCTCTGAAGTCTTAATTTCTACAGTGTACAACAGGCAATCACTACAAGTAATGCACTAAAAACTATTAAAAGGTTTCTTTCCCTGATCTTGTTGAAGAGATCTCTTTAAGTTGCTCCACAAAATACAAGGGTTTGCAAACTTTCTGTGAAGAGTGCGATAACTACAATGTACCAAGCTTCCATGTAGTTTTTCTAAAAGCTCCCCTTCCATATAGAAGTAAAATGTAATTCTGAAGTCTTTGTATTTTCTCCTACTTAACCAACATGCATTGAACGTATTCTGCCAATGCCACCTCTTTCTCTATGCCAAACCATCTATGGTTAAAACCACAGAATATGACTACAACCAATATCTGTGGGCTTGGTATCACTGGTATCAGATTAAAGTGGAGACACAGATTGCTAATGATGGTATTTTCTCCCAGAATATGGAAGGTGTTCTTTAAAACCAGGACATGCTTTTACAAATGCCGGATAAGCCTCAAACTCCATTTTAGGGCTCTTTCAATTCAAAACCTACGTGCCATTATGAAAGGCCTCCTTTAAAAGCTTTATATACTTTATATCTGGCTAGCTGATTTAAATTCAATAGGACAGAAAGTGTTCAGAATCAGATGATTTATGGGGGGGAAATCCTATCTATTTACATTCATCTGGTTGCCCATTAAAGTTATGAGGCACTGGACGATTAGCTAATTTTAGAGAATACACAAAGGACTTCAAATATTACATAGCTCTTCAGTATATGTTAAACTATTTTTGAAATCATTTAACTATGTTTAGCAAATGAACTAACAGCTCTAATAAAGCTCTTAATTTATAAAATATTGCAAAAATAAAAACCACCCCACCACACCCACGCTAGAACCTGTTTATCAAAGGCAGTTAAATGCAAGACTGAGGCTTGTAAAAACATTGAGCTGCTTTTGCTTTAAAACAATTCTGATGCAGTTTCCCTACAGCTCTCTGAATAATCTGGTTTAAAAGCAGACATCTGCATAATTTAATTCACTGCAAACAGTTCAGTTGTAGGGTACCTGTGTTTTCTAACAAAGTCTTTGGTGTGTTGGGTCTGTTAATGATTTCTACAAGCTGGTGCAAGACCATAGGAATATAAAGCTGCATCTCTATACCTAGAAAGAGACAACACACAAACAGTCCATTAAAAAAAATAAATGGAAGACATGCTTTCCTAATGGGCACATTAGCACAACCTAATGCCAGAATTTTATTACTGGCAGCAAGACAGAAAAGCAGTCTATACAATGCAGAACTCAAATGAGCCCTGAAAAATGCAAACCTTACCCATCTGAATAGAAATTTCTCCAATGGCCCAGGTGGCATTGTTACACACAGAAATGAACTCAGGATTTAGGTTGGTTCCCAAAATTGGCATGAAATCCGCTGGAGGAAAAAACACAAAGTTAAGCTATGCCATTAGTGTTCTCCCATGCCAGACCTTCGCACATGCTTATCCTCAGCTTCACATCAATGAGAGTGGCTACATTTTTATTACTTGAATACCCCTTACCCAATTGAATTACATGAGGTCTGAGACAAAGGCAAGGCATAAGCAGCTACTGAACATGCCTGAGTTCTGCCATTTATCTAAAAGGGATTATATGAGCATTAAGAGTGCTAAGGCTTTTCTTTTCTTTTTTTTACCTAGCAATAGGAATTTACACCATAAAGCTCATATGTTTTAATATTTTACAACAAAAACTAGATCATGGAAGGAATCTCTTCATACACCTAGGAAAGCTGTTTTGTGCTATGAAAGCAACAAAGAACTAAACTGGTGGATGGAAATTAAGATTTCAGGAGTCTGTCATTACGGTCCAGTAGACTGAAGAAAAATGGTAAAAGGTCTTTTGTTAATCGCCCTTTCCCTGAAGGGTTGAAAGCCCAAAGCCACATTGTCTGAACTATGGCAATTCAAACCAGTACCACTGTCCTGCACCCTAAACTTCTGAGAAGTACTTCAGCTGGCACGAGCCAGTGTGGGAGATCCCTAAACATACTTATAGGTTATCCGGGCTGTGTGACCGTGGTCTTGGTATTTTCTTTCCTGACGTTTCCTGGCATTACCTTTGATTCTTTTGCAGGACAATGACTCAACTCAAACCCAACCCCCTTCTGACTATATATATTACTCTTCCAACACACTTTGACACTGAGAGACACTGTCCTTCAGTGTTACTCCTCTGAAGATGCCTGCCACAGCTGCTGGCGAAACGTCAGGAAAGAAAATACCAAGACCATGGTCACACAGCCCGGATAACCTACAAGAACTGATGAACTCTGACCGTGAAAGCCTTCGATAATATACTATGCATACTTGGACTGCAAGAGAAAAGGAGGATCCTGGAATCAAGAATCCACCACAGCCCCATGTCATGTGTTATCTTCTACAGGGGAAATAAGAGAAGATACAAGGCAAATGTTTGATACAGAGGCCTGTTCCATTCTCATAACAGGGAGAAAAACTTTCATATAAAAAAAGATCTAATATAACTACTTTATGCATGAAAAAATAGTGAGCTTAAAAGATTGCAGTTTAACAAAGTCCATACAACTCTAATGTGATTGGCTGACCTCAAATGTGCACAGGGAAAGCCAAAGGTAGGCAATAACCAATAATGAAAATTTCTTGAAATGATTCAAAGAGATAGCTCACTTTCTGGTTCATACCTTGACTTAGCAAGGTTAGCAAAGCATTCTCCTCTTTGGATGTTATTATAGTGTCTTTCACCTACATAAACTTTGTAGGAAAAATACAAATCCTTGCATAAAGGCAAATACTGAAAAACTAAAGCTGGTGCATCCATAACAGCTGTGATAGGAGAAGTCCTTAGTTCAAATCTCACTTGTGCCATATACGCACTAGGTGGTCTTAGGCAAGCCTCTTTCTTTCAGTGTCAGCACCCACCCCTACCCCGGTACAGGAGAAATAATACTGGCATATCTTAATATTGGCATATCTTTACAAGTTGTAAGGATAACAAGGTAATATTCAGGAAGCACCATAAATGCCAAATATTATTATTTCCAGGCACCTTAGTGCGCACTACTCTCACAGAACATGCCGATATACACAACAGAGTCTATAGTCTCTTCCATACTTGGTAACAATGGCAATGCTATTTTTAGTAACATACCAATGCAAGGCTTCACATGTTGAAAACACGCCTTTGTCAGATCACCTAGCAATGCAAAAGAACTCTGTCGCACCTCGGGCATTTTATCCTAGAAGAGAAAAATGGCAGCCAATTGATTTCCCTTTATAAGGTCTTATTTAGAAAGTGGGAAAGAAAAAAAAAGCAATCTGACTTACCTGCATGCACTGGTACATTAATGTCAGGATATTGCTCCGAGCCACTAGCTGCTCAATGTTGCCTCCGAGTCCTTCTGCTAAACCACTAAGTAAATCAAGAGCCACAATCATGAAGTCTTTATCTGGAGCCTCATACTGGTCTGGTTGAGCATTGTGCAACTGCAATAAAAAAACAATGCATAAGAGGCTTAATTATGTCACACACAACCCTTATTTTTTTGCTAACTGAGTGAAGAACATTCTCTCTCTTCAGTTTACTAACACTGACAAACTGAACTGGGGGTTAATGGCTTCATGGTTTAAAGAATAACAACAGAAAAAATACCATGGCTTGTGCAAGAGTCTTCTGTACCAGGTTTACGCAGCGCTGGTACACAGGTTCACAGTATGGAAGGAAGCCAGATTGCAAGGCAGTGGCAACCGAAGACAGGCACTGAAATAAAGAAGGTTAACACTGAAATTGACACCTCTTCTACTCACTCTCATCAAACATTACACTGAAGTGGAATGCGAATGCTGTTCTAAGCACGTTTCTAGGCCATTGAATGAAGTATTCATTTTGAAATGCTACAGGCAAAAAACAACAACCCAGCAATATAGAAAATGAACATGGATAACTTTCCCCTCCAAAGAGATGGTGGATAATAGCCTAATCCATTTTCTTTTTTGGGGGGGGGGAATTAGCTGCATCTGGGTATAACAATTACCCACTAGACTAGAAGTTTACCTGTATTAAATGGCCTCCACAAAAAGTATTCTAATATCATTAGTAAGAACAACTCTGGGGCTGGGACATATGGTTTCCCGATGAGTAGTCACACACGTGGTACATAACTTTCTTTTTAAAAGGCTAACTTTATATACCTATAAAAAGCTTCACAACAATGCAGTGACAGGCAGAGCAATCCTAAGGGGGGGGGGAAGCTGCAGGTTGCCCGGGGATGGTGCAGCCAAGCCACCTCCTGAGCAGCTTGCTGTGGTGCAGTTGCAAAGTTCAAATAAATTCTCCCCCAAGCCCCATGAAACTGCTCCATACAGTTCCATGGGGCAGTGCCACTATTTTTGCAGGCGCAAGTTTGCATCAGCAAAAGGGGGCGTTCCCAAGGCAAAAAAAGCCCAGGGAGCTGACTAAAGTCAGCCCCACCCCCGGGAATGCCCCCTTTGGCGCCAGCGCAAGCCCTGGTGCTGGGGATATGTTGCTGCCAAGGCTCCACTGGTGCTTCTGCCTCATGCTGCTGCGCTGCCCCCCACGCCAGAATAAGTGCCCGTTTGCACAGTGCAAGTAGCGCTATCAACAGTGCAGGGGTCATGCGCCTCCTAACACCAACTGCCCCTCCTTTGGGATTGCGCTGTTGGTCAGAGTGATGAGTTTGCATATTAAGGCCCAATGGCAAAACTCCAGCCATGAATCCTACTGCAGCGAAGGCTCCTACAACCCAATTAACTCAGAAATACATTCCACTGAGTTCAATGGGACTTACTCTCAAGTAAGTATGCAGAGGAGTACAGCCTTAATCTCTACATATTCCTTTGCAGGTAACTGCAACAAACAAAGTATCAAAAAGGACTACAGAATTCTTACTATGCAGAAACACTTACCTCTAATAAAGGGAAAAGATCCTTATCTTCATCCTTCAACATGTTCCATTTCTGGATCAGTGGAGGCATAAGCATTTGAATATATTCCTATAAACAGTGAAGAAAACTTGTGCAATTACTTGAGAACTACAAATCTGATAAATCATAATAATTCCCCTACAAATTTATTCAACAGATTTATCCCAATTCTTCTGTGCACAAAGCAGGCTTCCAGAAATATAAATCCTGACAATACCCATATTTTTGAAGTTGTGGGCACATTACTCCAAAATAATTTTACATTATCAGCCAATAAGGTTAAAGGGGCACCAAGAAGCACAATTTTAATTGCCTTGGTTTTAAAGTCAGATTTTGCCACTGGAAATCTTTCCCAGACCGTTCTGTGCTCAATTCCATCTGTTTCTTAGTGGACATTAGGTTATGTAGCTGCAGAAAAGGAATTTGGTTTCAAACAAACACTATCAGCATCTACATGCTAAGAAAGACATGTGGACCAAAGATGCAGTTTACTCACAATGACGGCATGCTAATGAATCTCAATAATGAAATATAAATACATTAAACACATATTAGATTCTCAGAAAGGCATCAGTAAAAGGGTTTACAAATTATTGTATGTAGTTTGTAAAGAGCATTAATATCATCAACAGCCACCAGTATTTAGATGTGCATCTTTCATAATCTTTACATTTAAATGTTTTATTGTATATACACAACAGTCCCATTTCTTGTCTTGAAGATCCTCCTCTTTCCCATTTTTCCTCTGCATGACTAGGAGTTGGATTGACCTGGTATTTACAGTAATTACTCTGCACGCCTGGGCAACCCGCCAGAGTTGTTTCCAGAACAATGACAGAGCACTGCTTTGCCACAAGGAGCAGTTAGCTGCTGGCAATAGCACTACACATATCCAGGAAAACTTGAAACAAATAACTTCTCATTGCCTTGCTGTGCACTCATAATGCACCAGTGACAAACAGCAGGGTATACATTTTGTAAAATAAATAAAAACTTCACCTCTCCCAGACATTGATTCATCTGAAATATGGAATAATGTCCGTTGAGATTCAGAACCGCTGGTAATAAGAGAGGTATTTAAAACACTTATTTTGAAAATCAGCATCCACAATTCCTTAAGGAAGAGCCAAATGAGTATGCCTGAATCTTCCAGGTGCTGGTTGAAGCCTTCCCCACACAGAAATTTGCCTGTCTGATAGTATACAGCTGATGGGAAAAGGCTACTACGCCCCCCCTCCTCCACACACATACATGAACCTTCTTTCTCATGCAATATAAAGTATACAAAGCTACTGGAGAAATATTTCATGGAAATGAATGTACATGGAAAGTTAACGGACATCTGGTTAGTCCCCTGAGGTGCTTCTACAAAGGGGAAGGGTTGGAGTACCGAAGTTTAACCAGACATGCCTTGCTGCATGCAGGAAAGTATCCCCGTTAAAATATATGAATCAAAAATACGTTTCTTTGATTGTCATATTTTCATCCCTTGCATTAGTACACACCCAACAGTGTAATATGCATTATAAATGTTTATAATGCATTTATAATATGCATTATAAATGTGGAAGTCTATTAGCAACAATTACTTTCTAATAGATGAATGTTCAACTTCTAGAACAGCTACCTGTATCGGGGGCTCATCATTTCTAACCCTTCTTCATGTTCCTCTGCCTTTTAATGTGAGGCAGGTGGCCACAAAAGACAGGGCCTTTTTAGTGTCTGCCCCCTCTACTATGCTCTTTTCCTTGTACTTGGTGCCATCACTGACTATCTTCTAGCACCAGAACAAGTCATTTTTTAAATTTCAGTTGGCTTAATACTTTTGAATTTGTTTTCTCCATTTGTTGTGTTGCTTTTAGCTCATACTATGCACTTATTAGTTGCATACTTACATTAGTTATTATCAGTTTTGTACTTTATGCTGCTGATAGTCTTAACTTTTGAAACTGGTCTAGTTGATTTTAATTTGGAACTGCATTGTTACATTGGTTGTTTTAGTAGATTATACTGCTGTGAACCTCTTCAGGTACTTTTGTGGAAAGGCATTATACAGGAATTTTAAAGAAATAAAAGTGTATTTTACTTTTATTTTTAAAGTAATAAATAAAGAAATTTTATTTCTTTTAAAGAAATAAAAGTTTATTTGAACACTTAAGGAGAGCTTCAGACTCTCCTTAAGTGCTCAAAGGAAGTAACCTGTGGTTTATCAGCTTCTATGTCCACTGACATAGTCAGGCTCCAAAGAGCTACTTCAGTCTTCCACCAGTCATCTGCACTAGGTCCAACAGAACTGTTCTGTTGCACAGCCCTGCCCCAGGCCACAACACAATTCCCTGCAGTTTCAGTAACCATCTGTCTCACAGCATGGCCACTCAAAAACAGTTTGGTAGACAGGGAGCGGCTGTTTGGGCCATCAAGGCTACTATCACAGTCGTTGGGATTCTGGATGGTATGTGCAGTCAATGGAAGCCTGGTGTAGTATACTAGTGAGCACAAACTGGAAGCCTCTGTTTCAAACCTTCCTTCTGCTAAGAACATACTAGGTTGCCTCAGGCAAGGCACAACCCCATGCTAGCCTCAGCCTACCCAGCCCCCCACCCCATAATAACAGGGTCCTACTTTATGCAATACAAACCTTGGAAGAGACAATGGTGTGGATTAAAAGAATTGCAAATGGAGCAGTCCACAGAAGGGGTCTTTACCAATTCTTCCTTCCCACTGTAGCCTTCCTAAACTCCCCTAAAAACTGCAACTAAGGGCTGGGATAAATTGTCAGAAACTGCCCCTCTCTCAAACAGGCCTGAGAGAAGCAGAAGGGCTGCAAGTAGGAAGGAGGAAGTCAGCAATGATCCATTTCCCAAACTGTATTCCTAGATCCAATCCAAGTCAATGTACATATGAACTTGGAGTGCGTGGGTGGGATATAGCTAAATACTGTTATTTGGCTTCAGTTACACAGTATTTAAAGTTGAAGACTGCACCAATGACTTTGTAATAAAAATCCTCATATTAGCACAAACCAAACAAAATTCAAAGAGCTGAATATTTGTTGAGAAAGTTTTCCAGGATGAGTGAAGCAAACCTGAAGTTTGGAGTGAAAGAGATGAAGCTAAACTATGTTGAAATGTGGTTTCTCTCAAAGCACTAAAAGAAGTAACATTTTACATTTTAGTTTGCTGCAGAAGCGTGAACGGTTTTATCTTAACAAAAAGGAAGCAATACTTACTGGTTTGTTTAGATGATGGCCTACAGAATCTGCTAAAGTTCCTATGGCATCGTAAAGAATGAGCAGATTCTTATGCTGGTATTTACTAAAAGCAAAAACCAGAGTATCAAGTATATAAGCAAGATAAGGAACAAGTTCTGTACAAGCCTCCTCTTCTAGAGTAGCAAAGGCACTGAAAATAAAAATAAAAATGTTCAATCTACAGATGGAAAGAGAACACACATTTTCCTGTAGACAAACTATCAAGTCCTTTGAAGAAATGGTTAGTATCTGCCCCGTGGCACAGAGTGGTAAGCTGCAGTACTGCAGTCAAAAGCTCTGCTCACGACCTGAGTTCGATCCCGACGGAAGTCGGTTTTAGGTAGCTGGCTCAAGGTTGACTCAGCCTTCCATCCTTCCGAGGTCGGTCAAATGAGTAGTCATCTTGCTGGGGGTAAAGGGAAGATGACTGGGGAAGGCACTGGCAAACCACCCCGTAAACAAAGTCCACCTAGGAAATGTCGGGATGTGACGTCACCCCATGGGTCAGGAATGACCCAGTGCTTGCACAGGGGACCTTTACCTTTTTAAGATGCAATTGTGTGTGTGTAAAGTGCTGTCAAGTCGCAGCCGACTTATGGCGACCCCTTTTTAGGGTTTTCATGGCAAGAGACTAACAGAGGTGATTTACCAGTGCCTTCCTCTGCACAGCAACCCTGGTATTCCTTGGTGGTCTCCCATCCAAGTACTAACCAGGGCTGACCCTGCTTAGCTTCTGAGATCTGACAAGATCAGGCTAGCCTGGCCAACCAGGTCAGGGCAAGATGCAATTACTCCTCCCAAAAAACACAGAAAACTACCCCTTAAAAAAAGGAAGTTTACCTAAAGAAGAGCTGCTCACTAACAAGCAGAATCTTGTGTCTGGAGATTTCACTGAGTACAATCAATATTTTTACAGCTGTGACCTACCTGCAGGCAGCTTCTTGGACTCTCTTGTTGCTATCAAGGATACGCTTTAGCAACTCAGTCATTAATGGCTTCAAGTACGTGTCTGGGGGTTGACTGACTACCCAGTGTGCATAGCGGCTAAGAGTCCAGCAAGTAATGGAGCGCACAAGAGCCTTTTTATCAGAGAGGCACTGAATAAGGTGAGGGATTAGCTCAGGAAGATATGGAATCATACCCTGCATGCAACCTGTGAAAAGATGGCACTAATTAGAAATGCCTTGCTGAACCACACCTCCACACATAGACGAAATTGCAAAGCCAACATGGAGAAAAAGTACATCATGGGTCTCTCAGCTTGTGCAAGTGTGGCATTATATGAACCATAATAATACATTTTGATATGTACTTTGCTAAAAGAAAAAAGGAGGGCACTGCTCAATTCCCATTCCATACCTACAGAAAACCTACTCTGGGACCTGCTGCAAAAACAATATACAATGTGATTTTTAAATCTGTTCCCTAGTCAAGGAGAGAAAATGCAAATTTCAGTGGTCACAGTAAAATGATTACAGATAAAGGTGGATATAAGCCTGGTATTAATTGAGAATATTCAGTGCTCTCTTCCCCATCTTCCTTTGTGTGGCTAAATAAAAATCCTATCCAACCATCTATGGCTTGCTCTGCAGCAAGGTGGCAGATTCGGGGGGAAGCAGCATCATTGCCACACAACACACCACCCACATCCCATTCAGCAGCAAAAGCTGCCCCTTCCTTATCCCCCAGCCATATTTAAAGATGGTTGGGGAGCTGAGAGGGAAGAAGTGCCAGCCGCTCTAGCTCCTGGGTGGCAGCAGCAAGGGGTGGCGACTGGGGCAGCACCCGTGGTTGAGCTGCCACTGCCCACATCACAATACACAGAACAAGGTATTGAGGAGGAACTAGGCAAACAGTGCGAAGATATAAATCAAGTTATTCTCAATTATAGGACAATTTAAATCTACTGCACTTGCGTTTTACAGCTTCTACTTAACTGTACTCACATTGTACCCCAACCACCATTTCAAATATGGTCATTCTTACTGTCATTTACCAAACCACTTCTACAGTCCTTACTCCAAATCATCTACATAGCAATCTCTTGCAAGCAGAGAAAGTAAGGTTACTTGATTAAGAGATGCCAGACAGCTGATGCCTGAGGAATAAGTAATTTGAACAGAACTGTTCGGCCTTCTCTTGATGAAGACTATACTCGTGTATGGATTCTCCACTTTGTAAAAACTAAAAACAAACAAAAGCAAACCCAATTTTCTTTATACAGGTCTTTTCTTCCTACTATGATTACAGCACAGGAGAAGAGACAGAATGCAATTCTCCTCGTCGTTTCATAAAGGGCAAATGAATTCAAATATACTGGATCCAAGTCAGACCTTACAACTGCATCTATTCATAAAACCCAGGAGAGCCTCTACCAATCTAAGAACCAACCTGCCTAAATGATATAAATTAGTACTAATGTCCAAATCAGTGTTCTTTTCAATGAAGGGAAAAAATGTATTTTTCTTTTACATGTCCCTTGATCCATAACCAAAACATGGTTGATGAGCACCTGTGAAACTACAGAACCCTCCATCATAATGTAGAATGTAAGTAGACTAATACTAAAAGAGAAAAACTCATTTAGCATTTTATTTTTTATAACAGATAAATGTTCCCAGAGAGCCTCTATATCTAAGATCTGAAAGATACATTTATTTTACAGCATTTCTGCCCTGCTTACTTATGTAAGATTACAAAAAAAGTGCACCAAAATTGGATAGTGCAAGAGAATCAATGGAATGTATAACATCTTTACAGGACAATGCCAGAATCTGAAGCCCCCCATAGCATTCTTCAAAGCTGAAAGTTCAAAGTTACAGCATTTTTTACCTTCCTGAAACTACTTCTCATACACAAAAATGAACAACATTCCATAGATAGCAAAATCTAAGTTGAACAGTGCATGGAAAGCTCCCTTGCCTCATAAAATTTTTGATACATCTTCCTAACATTTACAATATCTATACTTGGCCATTCTTTTCAGCATCAAGAGATTCTGCATGAAATGTAAAATTTAAAAGGAGATCAACTTTTAGCTGCGCATGGAGATGATATTTCTAGGCACACTCTTTTCTAGCTAAGAGACCATTACATACTTTATCAGCAATCTAATCAACCTAACTAATTCTGATTTGGAGGAAAATTTGCTTTGAAATTATAAAACACAGAAGTTAGGCGACAATTTTAAATATTCTCAGGACTACTTGAAACACAACTTTCATATGACCCCAGTACGGGGGGGGGGGGGGAGTGTCTGTGGAGAGAAGCCGATGCACTTCAATGAGAAAACAGCAATGATGGGTTGGATCCCAAAATACTGCAGGGAAGGTTTTGTTCAAGGACTGCATCCTTCTTACCTGCTCCTTTCTTCTAAAGCTCCCCTCCATCCATACTGCCCCCAAAAAAGCTTCTCTTGCTTGTTGGGTATCTTCAGAAACAGTGCAGGAAGATGAAACTTGAGTGGGGCATCTACAGAAATCACAGATTCCCCCATCCACACAAGCACAGAAGAAATTTCTTGGTTGAAGACTGTCCCGGGGCGGGGTCCTCCCAGAGCCGCCCGGGACGAACCCAGCTGTCTCTGAACCTCGCCGGGGGGGCAACACTCACCCCCGGCGAAAAGAGGGATGCGGGCAGGGAGATCCACCCCGACGACGGCAGGAAAGGCGGCCGCAGTTCAGCTTTGTTTTCTCCCCTAGGTCACCCCGAAGACGCCACAAACGGACGCCCAGCCGCCGCGCCAGCCGCGGCAAGACCGGAGCGCGCGCCCACGCCCCGGCCCGCTCAACAGCTGACGAGCGGGCGGGCGCGGGCGGGGCAGGAGCGAGTGGGCCGTCGGCTGCAGGGGCAGCCATGTGACCCTCTTGCGGCCCTTATATGGGCATATCCGGGGCAGGACTTGGGGAGGAAGGGGCGGGGGCCTCTCTGGCCTGGAGGGAATATAAGGCCAGAGAGGAGCCCGGGCCGGGGAGGAGTGGTGCGCGTGGTTGTAGGGCTGAGCTGACCTGAAGCAACCTGGCTGCCTCCGACGGGGAAACAAGCTCAGATTCCCCCTCGGATTGGTCTGAGGCCGAGGAGGCTCCTCCAGCCGGACCTTCCTCCAGGGCAGAGACCCCAAAAAGGACGGCGGCGACCGGGGAGCGCGACAACGTGGTGGAGAATGCGGGCAGGGGCGCGAGCGTAACCAGACCCCCACCCCGCCTACCGGCAGCCCCTGGTTGGCGACCGCCTCATCCAATTATCCGGCCACCAGTATTGACCATAACAACCGGCGGCACAATAGAAGCCGGGATGGAACCCACGGAACCTGGCCCGAGCCAGGGGGGGGATTTCTCTCAGTTTGGCCGATGGCTGACAGAACACCACGGGCGCATGATGCAAGACATCCTGCAAAGACAACAAGAGGCCCAGCAGCGTCTCGTCCGGGAAATGACACAGCAACAACAGGAGTCTCAAGCAGTGATGTTCCGGGAGATGTGTCAGGTGTTGGAGTCCAGTCAAAATACTACCCCGTCCACGGGTCCGGAGGCAACAGGAGCTCCAGCTAAGGTACCTTTCGTGCAGCTATCGAAGCTAGGACCCGAAGACGACATAGATGGGTACCTCGAGGCCTTCGAGCGGACAGCCGAGGCTTCCGGCTGGCCAAACGAAAAGTGGTCCATCATCCTAGGACCATACCTCACAGGGCCCGCCCAAGCCGCACTTAAAGCACTTCCAAAAGACGACAGTAAGCGGTATGATTGCCTAAAGGCATCTATACTAGAACGATGTGCCATCTCCCCCGAGACCTATCGCTATAGATTCCGGACAATGCAGTGGAAAAAGGGGGAACAGCCAAGGGCCTTTGTGACGGCACTGAAATATGCGGCCTACAGATGGCTACGCCCCAAGACGAAGGAAAGTGAGGAAGTAGCAGATCAGGTGGTGCTAGAACAGCTCCTGGCCGTGGTACCGCACAAAGCCCGTGAGTGGTTGCTGTACATAAGCCCAATACCCTGCCAACAGCCATGATCCTACTTGAGAATGTACTGGCAGTAGACTATCGGGAACCACCTCGGGAGAATAGCAGGGCGGATTGGCGGGTAAAGGGACCCGAAGGCCACCCGCGGGGTGGGAGGGCCCGCCTGGCACCACGCATCCCCTCTATGGGTGGAGCAAGGCCGAGGTGGAGTCCGGCCGGGGTACTTCCGCCCACGAGTCAAACCCTCACAGAAGGTAGTCGGATACAACCCAAAGAAGAAGGCAAAGGCCCAGAAGGAAAAACAATGGGGCCTTGCTTCACGTGTGGGCAGTGGGGTCATTACCGCAGAGACTGTCCGATGATGGAGTGTGATTTGGGATGGGAAGAAGCAATGCACGCGGAGGCGCCCCAGCCTCGCCCGGCAGCCTTGCTAGTATCCCTCCAATTGGGAGGCCGAAAGCTCCGAGCCTTGGTTGATAGTGGGTCTTCGGTGTCCATGGTCAAGACAACGCTAGTGCCGTCATGCCTGCCGGTAGTCCGGGCGGCAACAGTGGCCTGTTTCCATCAACATGTGGAGCAATATGCTGTCGTTCGGATCCGGGTAACTTGGAATAACCAGTCGTATGAGATGGAAGCGGCAAAGGTGGACCACCTGCCGTACCCCCTGCTTATCGGGCGGGATGCCCCGTTCTTCGGAGCCGTGCTAGGGGAGATCCGTCGGAGGTTCCACGGGGAAGAAGGGTTAGCGATAGAAGCAGACGACAGTGAACGCCCGGGAACGTCCACAGCGGCGGGTCAGATGATCAACCCAGAGGAGCAACCAACCAGCACGGGTGCAACGTCGGAATGGGAGCCGGACCCCGAGTTCCGACAGGCTCAAGGGACAGATCCCTCCTTGGCCAAGTTGTGGGATATGGTGTCGGTAAGTGATGGGCAAGTGGTGGACGAGCGCCGGGCCAATAGGTGGCCTCAGATACAGCGCATACAGGGCCTGTGGTACCGCATTCCCGAGAATACCGAGGCAGGAGTTCACCAACTCCTGGTTCCCCAAGGGTATAGGCAACGGTTCTTGGAATTGAGTCATGACCATGCCTGGGCAGGGCACCAAGGGGTCAAGAACACCCTCGCCCGACTGCAACGGAGGTTTTTTTGGCCGGCAATTTCAAGAGACGTTAAACAATTTTGTAGAACTTGCGTACGGTGCCAAAGGTGGGATGGGCGACCCCCACCGCGAGCCCCTCTCCAACCCTTGGCCAACATCCAGTCACCCTTTGACCGGATCGCCATGGATTTTGTAGGGCCTCTCCCGCGTACGCCGAGGGGATCCCGTTACCTGTTAGTCATAATTGACTACGCCACCAGATATCCAGAGGCTATTCCGTTGCGTACCCTGCAGGCGCCAGGGGTGTGTCGAGCACTAATCCATTTATTTGCTCACGTGGGGTTGCCCCGAGAGATCGTATCTGATAGAGGTTCGTCTTTTACAGCCTCTATCACCAAAGCCTTGTGTAAAACTTTAGGTATCCGTCAAATATTTGCGGCCATAGCCCACCCCCAGAACGATGGGTTGGTAGAGCGTCTAAATCAAACAATAAAGAACATGCTTCGCAAGCTAGCGGGGGATCGGCCCCGACAGTGGGACTTGTACGTCGACCCGATATTATTCGCCCTTAGGGAAACCCCTCAGGCCTCGACGGGGTATGCCCCCTTTGAATTGCTATATGGGCGCAAACCCCGTGGTATCTTACAAGTGGTAGAAGGGCAAGTAGTCGGGCAGGACCCGGAGGGGTCTCCCGGGCAGGAAGCCCGGGAGTATGTCCGGCAATTGAAGGAAAGGTTGGCAACGGCCCAGGCCATCGCCTCACAAAACATGGCCCAGGCACAGGCCCAGCAGAAGGAGCGGTACGATCAGGGGACTCGACTCCGCCAATTAAGGGAAGGAACGCAGGTGTTGGTAAAGGGGCGAGTGTTCGGGCCGGGGGAGAAGGAATTATGGAAGGGTCCCTATGAGGTGGTACGAGTCTTGGGTCCCTGCTCGTACGAGGTACGGTGCGGCACTCAAACCCGACAGCGAAAACGGCTCCATATTAACGATCTTAAAGTGTGGTTGACCCCTAACCCTGGGGAAGTCGAGTGTCAGTTGGGAGAAGAACCATTAGAGCTATCGGACGGAGATCTTCCATGGGGTAAGACCGAACACGGCCCAGACGAGCCACAGATAGATGCTGCTCTAGACCCCCGGCAGAGACAACAACTACAGCAGATGTTACAACGCTTACCCACAACGTTCTCTTCAACACCGGGGCGAATCGAAGGGGTCTCACATGCTATTCGGACCCCACCCGATGCCGTGGCCAGGTCTGTCTGGCGGCCGGTCCCCAGATGAAGGTGGGAAGAGGTAGAACGAGAGGTGACTAAGATGTTACAACTAGGAGTAATTGAACCCTCTAAGAGCGCATGGCGCAGCCCAATAGTCTTAGTACCAAAACCAGATGGGAGTGTACGCTTTTGCGTGGATTATAGAGCACTGAACCAGATAGCTGCTTTCGACGCCTATCCCATGCCCCGAGCTGATCTCCTGATCAATCAACTAGGGTCGGCTCAGTACTTGTCGGCTTTAGACTTGACGAAGGGCTACTGGCAGATTCCCATGAGGGCAACAGACAAAGAGAAGACAGCTTTTGCGACGACTTCAGGGCTTTACCAGTTTACGATGATGCCGTTTGGGTTACATGGAACCGCCGCTACATTTCAGCGAGTGGTTCATCAAGCTCTAGTCCGGTGTCAAAGCTTCGCAACCGCATATATTGATGACATCATTGTTTTCAGCCCTGACTGGGAGTCACACCTTCAGCATCTCGAGGCGGTGTGCCGCGCCCTCCACGCAGTTGGGCTTCGAGCCAACCCCACGAAAAGCCATCTGGGGTTTCGGGAACTCAAGTACCTCGGCTACATTGTAGGACAAGGGGTACTACGACCCATCCCCGAGAAAGTGACGACCCTAGAAAAAACCCCAATCCCTCGGACGAAGAAACAACTCCGGCGGTTCTTAGGCCTCGCCGGGTATTACAGTAAGTTCGTACCCCACTTTGCCACACGAGCCTGCCCTCTGACTGATTGTCTGAAGAAAACATGCCCCAACCAAATCAGATGGACAACCACCGCCCTGTCAGCATTTCATGACTTGCGAACGGCCTTATCCCGAAGTCCGGTACTGAAAAATCCAGACTTCGACAGGCCCTTCTCTCTCCACACCGATGCATCCGACACGGGACTAGGAGCGGTGCTCATGCAAGAAAAAGATGGGCACGAACACCCGGTGCTGTTCCTCAGTCGGAAATTACAGGCGGCCGAACGCAACTATGCCACGGTTGAGAAGGAAGCCCTGGCAGTCAAATGGGCGGTCGGGTCTCTACAGTACTACCTCGAGAATAACCCTTTCGTCTTGGTAACCGACCATGCTCCCCTATTATGGATTAAGCGGATGAAAGACCATAATGCCCGAATTTTACGGTGGTATGTGTCGTTATTGCCCTTCTCTTTCACAGTACGGCACAGACCAGGCTCCCAACACGTACCGGCTGACTATATGTCGAGAGTGTTCGACGTAGACTCATCGGACAAGACAACGCAAAGAGGGGGTGTGTGTCCCGGGGCGGGGTCCTCCCAGAGCCGCCTGGGACGAACCCAGCTGTCTCTGAACCTCGCCGGGGGGGCATATCCGGGGCGGGACTTGGGGAGGAAGGGGCGGGGCCTCTCTGGCCTGGAGGGAATATAAGGCCAGAGAGCAGCCCGGGCCGGGGAGGAGTGGTGGCGCGTGGTTGTAGGGCTGAGCTGACCTGAAGCAACCTGGCTGCCTCCGAGGGGGAGACAAGCTCAGATTCCCCCTCGGATTGGTCTGAGGCCGAGGAGGCTCCTCCGGCCGGACCTTCCTCCAGGGAAGACCCCAAAAAGGACGGCGGCGACCGGGGAGCGCGACAAAGACATCTTTGAGTCCAACCCAGTTTAACCAGCCCTTGCCTGGAGGTAATGCACTACTATCTTTATAGGAATGTCAGGCCAGTTTAGTAAAGCTGTTTGGGTTTCTTACAAAAATAAATGCAGTATTATACATGAATAAAATTCTTGGCTTGGAAACAGGAATACATCTTATGGATTCAACTAGAAGGTTTACAGTGGCAACCACAAATAAAAACAGGCATGTCTGAGATTATAAAACTCTAGCTTTGCAACCCAAACTTTGGCTTACCTTCAGCAATTGCTCCTAGAACTAGGATGCCTGATTCTTTGACCACCCATTCTGGATGAAAAAGCAATTCTTTCAGAAGGGGCAAAATGTGTGGCAGCAATTCATCACGGAATACATTGGCAAGTACATCCAGGGCAGCAGCAGAACACTTCCCTAAAGGGGAAAAAAATTCAACACATTTGTGAGAGACGGACTTTAGTTAGAAACTAAATAGATCCAATTAACTGGAACACTTCCCAAGGGTTCTAACAAGAACAGGTTGCTTATATTGTAACTGGAGTTCAAGCGAACCTTTGTGCTATCATACTCATGGGATCTCAACCCTATACAGAATATCACCATCAACTTAAAATGAGCTAAAAAAAATCTGTCTTTGGTGAAGAGTGGATGTGAATTCTCTGTGACATGCTGTTGCAAGCCCAGATGGAACACCTTGCCCCTGAGAAGAGGGAAGTGAACAAACGGTGTCCTTGCCTTACAGTGTGAAATGGATGTAAACCATATGTGCTTCAGCCAAAGCAGAGTAACAAGGCTACAATTTGCTTCTTCTTTCTTAATCTTGCAAAGTGCCTTTGGTCATGGGGGAAACACACACAGAAGAGGCCCTGTCCTCTCTTCTCATGAAGGCCTCCTCTTGGACTAATTACCATCTTCTGGTCTTATGTAACATAGTGCAAATTTTGAATCGGTCACCAAAGAAACTGTCAGTCATGGCCAAGAGTGAAGATGGCAAAGGGCCACAGACTGAGGGATCCCTCTTTGTGTGTGTGTGGGGGGGGGGGGGGGCTACAGCCTATTGTGTGATTTTGTAACAGAGAAGTCTTTCACAAGGTTTCTAATGTAGTGAGTGAAGAAGAGCTGGGAGGGAATGCACTTCTCTTCCTAAATGGAGAGCCAGTGTGGTGTAGTGGATAAGAGCGGTGGTTTGGAGCGGTGGAGTCTTATCTGGAGAACCAGGTTTGATTCCCCACTCCTCCACATGAGTGGCGGAGGCTAATCTTGTGAACTGGATTTGTTTCCCCACTCCTCCACACGAAGCCAGCTGGATGACCTTGGGCAAGTTATACTCTCTCAGCCTCACAGGGTGTCTGTTGTAGGGAGGGGAAGGTGATTGTAAGCCGGTTTGATTTTTTCTTAAGTGGTAGAGAAAGTCGGCATATAAAAACCAACCTTCTTCTTCTACCTGAGATATGACTGTCGGGATGGGTAGATCAAGCATCGACAGATCTTTTCTAGTTTATTTCTCAAAGCCTGACAATACTCTGTACATGCTCAAGATCCCATTAGTGTGAAGCACACAAATTGTGACAAAGAACTCATTGTTGTATTTTGCCTAATAGCCACAGCAACTAAAGACCGGGATCTTATGCTGCAGGTATAACTTTCATAGCTATTTAAAGGCAAAAACCCAGAAGAAACACTCAATTTGTGGTCAAGCTGCACAGGAAATTACAGTACAGAAAAGAAGGGTTCGAAAGGATTTTTTTTTTAATAAATATTTTTATTGGTTTTTAATAGAAAATGGGATACAGAAGGAAAAAGGGGCAGGGGAATAAAATTTTTAAAAAAGAAAAGATATATATATATATATAGATATATAGATATATATATAGATAGATAGATAGATAGATAGATATAAATACGTGTATTAATGTTATACAACGTTGGTATATCTAATACTGCCCCCTGATAGGTTGTAATAATACATTAACTTGTTGATAGGTTATATTCGATCTCCATTATGAATCTGCTGTCTTATAAGGTTTTGTTATCATTTTTTGGTTTTAATATATTCGTAGAAGGATTTCCATTTATCTCTATTTTGTTTTTGAGTTTCTTTCTGTAGTGTTTCAGTTAATTGTGCCATTGTGATATATTCGTATGCTTTATCAATCCAAGTCTTGATTTGTGGAATTCTATTAGTTTTCCATAGCGATGCTAGAACGATCCTTGCGGCTGTAACTAAGTATTTTAACATGTCTTGTTGGTCCTTGTGGATGCTGTCTGGAGTTTTATTCAGTAGGTATAGTTTAGGGTCATATATAAATTTGTAACCGAGAATGCCTTCTATGTTCTTGTGTATTTTCTTCCAGAATTTCTGGACTGATTTATAAGTCCACCAGCAATGATAAAAAGTGCCCCTGGCTTTGCAACATTTTCAACATAGGCCAGATGTCAAGCTATTCATGTTTTGAATATCACTCGGCGTCAGGTACCATCTATGTAACATTTTCAGCCAGTTTTCATGAATCCCTTGGCATAGAGTGAACTTGAGATTTCTGCGAAATAGTTGTTCCCATTCATCGATTGTTATAATTTCATTCAGATTTTCCATCCATTTAATCTGGCATGATTTCACTTGTTCATCTTCCGTATCGTAAGTCACCAAGAGCTTATAGATTTTACCTAGTAGATGTTGAGAGGTTTTACTTATCATCTGTTCAAACTCTGTTTTTGGCTTCAGTGCTCCCCTGGTTATGCAATCTTCCTTGAATCTTGAGATTAGTTGGTGATAGGTTAGCCATGGCATCTGGTGATATTCCTCTTGTATCTCCAACAACGTTTTAATTGTACCATCTGTTTTCACCAGGTCTTGATATTGTATTGTCCCGTATTGTTTTCTGTCCATTATCGTACCGAATACGTTAAGGGGTGCTATCAACAATGATCCGTTAGAACTCAATCTTGGTTTAAGTTTCTGCCAGGTAGTCACCATGTTTTCTACAGTTGGATGACCCTTAATTTCTTCTAGGTTTTTCTTCCAGTTTTCCCCCCATAGCAGATAGTGTACTCCACATTTTTTTAAAGTTGCTAAGTAAAGGAAAGTTAAAATGGTTTATAACAAAGTTAAAAAAAAACACCAAGGTATCATGGTGGAGATATTTCCATCACCCCCCTCCCCCCCACAAACTTGCCTTTTGCCCCTTATGTTAGGGTCCCCAAAGTAGTGCCCGTGGGTGTCTGGGCACCCATGGACACCTTTCCTGGTGCCTGCCAAGTGTTCTTAGGAAGTGAGAGGGACCATGTGGGGCTTTTGCCTATCAGGGTCTCTAATTGACTAAGCAGATTAAAACAACACTGTTTGCAGCAGCGGCTGCCACCACAGCACAAGAATCTTCACTGCATGACAAGGATTGGTTGTCAAACATATAGCCCAAGGGCTGGATACAGCCCGTTGAGAGCTCTTATCTGGGCTGTGAGGCAGCCACCCCCTCCCTGCCCCGATCTGGGCTGGCAAGTCCGCTGTGGGCTTGCCAGCCAAGGCAGCCACCCCCCTCCCCTCAATCTGGACTAGCGAGGCATGACCAAGTGACATTAATGCCATATCCAGCCCTCATAACGAATGAGTTCGACACCCTGACTTAAGGTAAACTGTGCGTATGCCAGAAAATATTTTTCAGCAGCACATTCATTTTAAAGGGCATCCTATTAAGTAGAGCTTTTGCCTTAAGTGTTGAAGCGGTAATAACAAGTTATGCATAACTTCACTTCCTGAGATTGTGTAGTTGGCTGTGTCTCCTGTGGCAGCCATTTTGTGGTTGCACCCACCACCCTGTGTCAGGGTGGCCACAGGCTAAAAAACGTTTGAGTCCAACAACTGCCAGGAACAAATTTTCAATGGGTAGAATAGGTTGTGGTGGGAAAGTAAAGTAAAGAAGTGCTGCTCTGCAGGCTCCACTTCACTAGTGGATCTTGTCTAATGTGTGTGTGTTAAGTGCCGTCAAGTCGCTTCCGACTCATGGCGACCCTATGAATCAAAGTCCTCCAAAATGTCCTATCTTTGACAGCCTTGTTCAGATCTTGCAAGTTGAGGGCTGTGGCTTCCTTTATAGAATAAATCCATCTCTTGTTAGGTCTTCCTCTTTTCCTGCTGCCCTCAACTTTTCCTTGCATGACTGTCTTTTCTAGTGACTCTTGCCTTCTCATAATGTGACCAAAATACAATAGCTTCAGTTTAGTCATTTTAGCTTCCAGGGTCAGTTCAGGCTTGATTTGATCCCACTGATTTGTTTTTGTTTTTTTGGCAGTCCACGGTATCTGTAACACTCTCCTACACTTCAAAGGAATCTACTTTCTTCCTTGTCTAATACAAGCTCCTAAATTCAGAACAATGGCTTAAGAGGCTTTCAAAATGTCAGCGGGAAGAGCAAGCAACAGAGACTATATACCTATTTTTATTTTACAGTCTTTTGTAAAAGAATCTGACTTACTTAAATTCCAGTCAGAAATTGTATCATCGTCATCAAGTTCATCATCGTCATCGTCGTCTTCCTCAATACCATCTTCTTCATGCTGCTGAGCTACTGTCCGTGACCGGTGAAATCGGGGCCTAATGTCTTGTTCACTATCTGGGATGGCTTCATCTTCTTCAACATCTCCCTATTATCAGAAACCAAACAACAGAATCTAGAAACACATTCACCCCTCAAGAATTTTTCCCCTTCTGTCAGAAAGATATCAGTGTTTTGGTTTTTACATTTTAAATGCTGAATTGATCCTTAAGTTCTCTTACATGTCCTAGAACTTTGACAAGATGGATTAAAAGGCATTTGTTTAAATATAGCAATAATTAATTACAATGTTTGGACTTGGGCATTGGTTAACAAAGCTGAAGTAGAAGACCAAGAGGGGGGAAAAACCTGGAGCATGTTGAATAATAGGTTTTATGTTTAATGGAATTCTAATTTTTAGGATAGCAGTGAACCACAAAGACACATTAACTCTGTTAGAACTATCATGCAAATTGTACTGGTATTAACCTGCTTTTAATATTATGATAAAGCTACTTCAAACTCATTGAAGGAGTTTACATTGTGGTCTTTAAAGACAAACTGGCATCTGTTTAAAAATTAATCTACCTATCGGAAAAGCAACCAGGTCTTTTGTGGCTTCACGCCTCCCAGTCTATTACGTAATACAGTACTAGTCCTCTTTTAACAGCAAAGAACCCAGAAGAACTTGAAGAAAGAATGATGAAAACAAATGAACTTTATAGGAAGTGACTAATCTCGTACCACTCTGAAAGTGGCTCTAGCTTCAATAAGAAAGACTCATACTTGGTTGAGTGGATCAGCAGGATAAAAACCAGTCTGTTAGCTAACTGCCTCGGAGGGTGGTGGAGTACCCGTCTTTGGAGGTCTTTAAGCAGAGGCTGGATGGCCATCTGTTGGGAGTGCTTTGATTGTGGGATCCTGCATGGCGGGGGGAGGGTTGGGGTCACTGGGGATGTGGGGGGGGGAGGTAGTTGTTAATTTCCTGCATTGTGCAGGGGGTTGTACTAGATGACCCTGGTGCTCCCCTCCAACTCTATGATTCTAAATATTAATAGCTAACAAAATTTCCGGTAGGGAATGAGTTTTTGTGAATCACAGCTCATTTCTTTAGAGCTGTGACTTATGAAAGCTCATACCCCACCAGAAATTTTGTTAGTCTTTAAGGTGCTACTCAACTCTTGCTCTTTTCTACTGCTACAAGAAGACTAATGTGGCTACCCATCGCGATCTATCTCCATTAATAGCTAATTAGCACTCCTTCCATGGGGCAAAAAGTGATACTTACTTTTAGCAGAATTATATCTATTTCTGAGTATTTCATGCCATTCACTAAAACAGGTATCAACCTATAAAGAAAAGACTTCCATTAATTGTTGAGTACCAACTACAAGAGCCAAAATCTTATTGCTACAGCTTCCGGTTAAGTACAACAGTGACTTCAGCCACAAAGAGGGTGGAGAAGCATTGGGCTGGTTCACACAGCACCAATTAACGCTATGAGTTTAATAGTGCTGTTGGAACTCATACAGGTTTCCAAGAACCTATGCAAATGGAGCATAAAGAATGAAAATGTTGGATCTGGATGGAAGCATTCCAAATTACATACATAACACGCAGCCACACGCTTTCCAGAACACAGCCTTAACAGCTGTTTGATCCAATAATTAAGCTTAAGCCGACCCGCGTATAAGCCGAGGTGCCTAATTTCTCCCCAAAAATGGGGGGAAATTAGGCACCCGCGTATAAGCCGAGGGTCAGCTTATAACCCCTTCCCCCCCCGCAGGCTTACCTGACCGGGCTCCTGGCGGCGGGAAGCGGCGGATCCGGCGGGGGCGGCCTTCCTGCAGCTGCAGGAGGCCCCCCCAAGCCGCTCCTGGTGGCGGGAAGTGGCGCGAGCCCGGCGGCGCGGCCTCCCTGCGGCTGCAGGGGGCCTCTGGAGGCCACTCCCGGCCGGGAGAAGGCAGCGGGGGCGGCTGAGCGGCCGCTCCTGGCCGGGGAAAGGTGGCGGGGGCGGCTGAGCGGCCTCCCTGCTCTGGAGGCCGCTCCCGGCCAGGAAAAGGCGGCGGAGTTAAGTTCCCTCCTCCCTCCCCCCCTCCCCTACCGTATTGACCCGCGTATAAGCCGAGTTCGGCTTTTTCAGCCCTTTTTTTGGGCTGAAAAACTCGGCTTATACGCGAGTATATACGGTACCCGTCTCTACCTTGCACAAGCTGTGACACTGCCGAAGAGTACCAATTATCAGTTAAACTCATGCCAAAAGCACAAAAACATTATGACAAGGTTTCGCTTATACAAAGACAAATCCATAAAATTATTTTTTTAAAGGTACTGAGCACAAGACTAATATACGTTACTGATTTGTCCATGAAAAATTAAAAAATAAACTTACTTGGTAAGATGCCGACACAGCACATCTTTACAAATGGGCTGCTCAGCCAAAGTTAGCCAAAACTCGCAAGCCTCCAAAGCTACATTTTCATCTTGGTCCTGTGTCCTTTGTAGCATGTACTACACACAGCCCCAAGAGAAATGAAAACATGTATGTTACTTATTCAAATAAATTAATTAATACAAGTTAATGTAGAAATTCACATATCACAGAGGGTCCACACAGGTTGAGTATCCCACATCCAGACAGCTTGGGGCCAGAAATGGTCCGTAATTTGGATCTTTCCAGATTTTGAATCTGAAGTTCGACTGCGGCGGGGCGGGAAGCACTCCCAGCCTTCAGTTTAGCATCCCTCCCTGCTGCCATTGAACTTCAATGGTGGCGGGGAAGCTAAAGTAAAAGCTGGGCGCACTCTGAGTGCACCTGGCCTTCAGTTTGGCTTCCCTCCCCGCTGCCGGAGTTCGATCTGACTCGCAGCCAAGCCACCCAGACTTTGGAAAGGCCAGGCAGGGTGGCTGCGACTCAGATTCACTCGGCGCGGCCTCTGGGAAATCAGGAGAGGCTAGGATGCGCAGATCTGACTACATGCTGGCTCTAAGGGTCATGTTTTCAGATCAGTCTGGATATGGGCTGTCCGGATGTGGAATACTCAACCTGTACTAATCTAATCTTGGGTTGTAGCTAAAGGTCATAGATACTACTTCTCTGCTTCTGGTTACTGAAAATGAATACTACGAAGAAGAAGAGTTGGTTTTTATATGCCGACTTTCTCTACCACTTAAGGGAGACTCAAACCGGCTTACAATCACCTTCCCTTCCCCTCCCCACAACAGACACCCTGTGAGGTAGGTGGGGCTGAGAGCTCTAACAGAGCTGTAACTTGCCCAAAGTCACCCAGCTGGTTTCGTGTGTAGGAGTGGGGAATTAAGCCCGGTTCTCCAGATCAGACTCCACTGCTCCAAACCACCGCTCTTAACCACTACACCACAATTACTTTCTTTTGTTTTATATTTGTCATCTATTTAAAATTAAATTTTGATTCCACAGCAGCTGTATAGTGTTTGTTCTGTCATGAACAATACTCAAGTGCTGAACCACTTTAAAATATTCTGCTTTCCCTAGGTTTGTAGTTTCCCTTTATTATTAATCAATAAACACTGTAGGTGCCCAGGACTAACTGATGATGCTGACCTCAAAATATGAAACACTGAAACAGTTTTACAAACTCCCCCCCCCCAAATATTTCAAAACTTTGGAAAAGCATCAAGTTAACCAAGAAGTAGGGTCAAATTGACAAAACTTTGCTTTCTACCTTCTACAACCCCATTCTCTGCATATACCTCAGCCTTATTTCAGCTAATCTTTTTGGTGTTTCTTTCCCTGCCCCACTGGACTTATAATTATTTGTAATCTGCATTGTATACTCAGATGGCATTGGGGTAATTTTTACCTCCAACAGCACCGACAGGGAAACTGAAATTAGCATACACATCAAGATTGACAAGATTATATTGTCTTTATTTTCTTGTATTCTCTCCCTGGTGTGTCTGCTGCTTTTTGATACTGCCAAAGGGGAAAAGGGTTGATATTTTCTCTTGGGAACTGGTGGGCATGTTTAATACAACCCCGATTATTTTTTTAAAAATATTTTATTTCTGTGTCTTACTTGAGGGTTTTCTGTATACGCATGCATACACACACACAGTGAATTAGTGAAAGTATACTTTGAGCAAGGATTAGGGCTGGCTCACGCATGTGAATCTGTCACTTGTTTTTCTCCACAAGATCCCTTGTGGGTCCAACAAGCACTGCTGTGACTGCGAAAATGGATGCTGGCCATTACAGAATACAGCTATCCACTGCTCAATTTACAAGTGAAGTTTCTCCACACAATCTCGTATATTGGAAATAGCGCATGGAGATAGCAAGCAGATAACTCTCACATATGGGAACCAGCCATTAGTCTTCTCCTAACTGATACTCGCCCCCCCCCCCTTTAAGCCTTAGAAAGTAATTGGAGTATTCAGTGAAGGTATTCAAGCACCCACACTTTACCCAAATGATGGAGAAAGAATGAACAGTACACAGGAATGCAAAAGGCCATTTAAAATAATTATGAGGAACACATTTTACCCAGCCATAGGCAATACCGTTTTCTTCCTTCAAATTTCATATAAACAGGTACAAGAAAGAATATTCAGGAAAGTGTGGATCCTTGTCATAGAATAAAACAATATGATTCCAGATCTTCACTTTTTAAGCAAATTGCAAAAGTTACCTCCACAATACTGATCATATGGGGAAGCAAGCGGTCCATTCGAACTTCAAGCAGCATCACAAGAGCCCGACAAACATTTTTACGTACTTCAGGCTCCTCATCCCCAGCCAGTGCAAACAGATTCTGTTAAAGGAAAAAAAATATTTTGTTCACTTGTTTGGAACATTTTTATCCCACCTTTCCTCCAAGGAGTGCAGGGTGACATACATCATTTCCCCTGCCTCCATTTGATCCTCACAACTACCATCCTCCTCTGAGGCAGGTTAGACCATATAACTGGCCCAAGATTACCCAACAAGTTTCCATAGCAGAATGGGGATCTGTTCCAGATCCTGACCCAACAGTCTAACCATTACACCATACCGGCTCTTGCAACATACATATTGTTTTATACAGATCCCTATATTCAGTATTCCATATCTACCAGATCAAAATTTGATTATTCCCCTTTAACAAAGTGCATATTTCTTCAACATCAGTAGCCCACATTATTTGGAAGGATCCAATTTTTGTTGGTTTTTGAGAGCGTACAGATCTAAGAGCAGGCTGATGTCTATAACCTTTGAAATTAAAGCTGCAGCAGCCAGTTTTCACTGCATTACAACAGCAAAGTTTAATCAGATGGGGGGGAAGTGTTCGTCTGTCCAAACAAAATTCTTCCAGACACGCTGCCACAACAAATGGTTAACACAAACTACCCAAGTAGGCACACTTAGGTGCTGAGTTAATCGGAATTTGAAACTGGAGATTCTTGAGGCTAGCACGGTCTGCTTCTCTAACCAAAGCCATTGTTTAGACAAATACTATGATTCCAAAAGAGTCTGAAAAACCTTAGCATATGAATCAGATCACAACATTAGATGTTTTCTGGGACATCTGAACTGCTGGTTCAGTTTTCAAGTTTATGGTTAATTGCTGCTGCAGTGCTACAATCATCAGTTCTAATTTTTATACATAGTGTTTAATAATTTTTGTCCATCAATTGCTTTTGTAGACAATGTATCATCTCAGTAGGGGACGTACCGTACCCTACATTACTTTAGTACAGTACATTAGGTCTTCCCTTCCTATTGATATCAACATTGTTCTGCACCTTAGTAAAGGGAAATGCTTCATCTAAGTAAGGAGTGGTAAGCTGCTTCTTCAAGGACAGTCCTTTGCCTGATTCTGACAGCATTCACTCTCTTGTGCAAGTGTCTGTGGACAATATGACATTACGCTAGACTAGAGGGACTGGTACTCTCTTTCATCGATGAAATCCATCCAGCACTTGGAACTAAGATACACATGGTTGCAGCACTGCATATAAGGAGCAAACATCTACAATGGCTATGAGGAACACACCCACTTAATGCCAAAGCTGCAAATATCATAAGGTATTTAAGAAAGCGTCTAAAGCAGAGGTCCCAAAAATGCTAAGGAAGGAATTTGTCCTCTTCAGTTTTCTTGCCCCAACCAAGGTGGTTTTTGTTTTGGACAGCAAATGAAGAACAGTGTTCTCACCCTTCATTAGTGCAATGTTCCTGCTGACTAGTAGTGCTGACGGGTAGCCTTTTTGCTACCAGGCTGCCTCATCTAGAATTGTGCCCATCTTTTTGCTGGGGCCCATTCCACTCAGTTCCAAACAGAGCAATAAAGACATCTCAAATGAGTGGTGGGAGGGTGGCCAACAAAGGCAGTACCAACGTGAATGAAGGGATCAAGGTGTTTCTTTGGAGATATGTTCGGGTAGAAGGGGTGTTGCCATCGTGCCATCACGCATGTGAGCCAGAATTTCTGCACTGAAGAACCATGCTGGGACATGTTTTCATGCTCTCTGTTTTTACGGCTTCCCTGTTTCCATTCTTCTACTGCTGTGGGGTATGTGGGTGGAGCGGGAGGCTTAAGCCTGTCACACATAATGAATGTAACCAGAGTTTTATGTCCACCTAGTTAGCCTTTCAAACAAGTCTGCAAATTTAGCGTGCAGCCTTTGAAGAGATAAAAATACTATCAGGAAAAAAATTAACTCCCCAAATCCTACATAACATTAGCATTAAGCAGTGCAAAGAGAGCCACCTACCTCGATAAATGAATCAATGTGCATCATGAGGGCTTGAGTCTTGCTGATGATAAACTGGTTGACACATGCAATTGCATGGGACCTACAAAAATAATTTTAATTGCTTTATTATTAAGCTCATATGACCAAAGATCTTGAGCATGAAGAATACATAAAAGATAAAACAACATTAAAACATGATATCTTAAAGGACTGAAAACACCATATCACAAATATAAACAATAAAATAGATAATACCGCCAGTTAGCACATAAGAAGATAAATGCATAGACCCATCCAATTCATATATAATCAGCAATAAAATCATTTGAATGTAACTTTAAAGAAACTACTATTGCCAGATATTTTGAAAAACATCTAGTTATTTCTGGGTCCAAGTCTGCTAGCAATAGTGATACCACCCATGGCTCAACAGGAAGCCAATATCTAAATAAAATAGGAGCCATCCAGATCGCCCTGGGTGCAATCCACAGATCACAGAATATAAAAAGGTAATCTACTGTCTTTAAAATAATTTTTAAGGGAAACTGAATACATGCATTGAAAATCAAAACACATTTACCACATCTAAAAATCAAAGTCTCAAATTTACCCAAACAATCTCAAACATTTCCTTTTCCAAGCACGTCCAAAGGTCTTCTAAGGTTTGGGGGTAGATTCTTAAGCATTATTCAGTAGAACTTTTATAGTCCACCTCTCTACTAATACTGGTACCCAAGGTAGTTACAAAGCTTTAAAAACAAAAGGATCCAATAAAAAACTAAAAACAAAACAAGAAGGTTGGACTGCAACAATCCCAAACGTTTCAGTTTTCTCCGCAGTGCTACTGGAAAGATAAGGGATGGGAGGAAAAGACACAAAGCTGGAAAAAAAGTGCTCCTCAACCCCTAAGGTAGTCCTGCTGCAGCAAGTTCTTTAGATACAGCTTCCGGTGCCAAACGATCTCAGCAACAGATGTCAACTGCCACACGAGAAGGGGACTTTCTTCTCTCAGGCCACAGCTCTTAAAAGCAGCCTCAACTGCTCCTTTTTCTTCTGCAGCTCACTACTGAACTGAGGGAGAAGTGACAAGGGTCTTCTCCCAGCCCTTGGGTTAGGCTGAGTTAGAATGATGGGATCAAAGCTACCAATGAACTGATCTCCACACCAGTGGGCTCGAACCTTTCCAGACACAAACCTTCTAAACTTGAGACTTGCATGAGAGGAAGAGGTAATCTCACAGGGGTCAAGGCCAAGACAGTGAGACTAGGAGCTGGAAACACAAGACAAGCACCAATAGGTGTACCACTGATGAACAAGCCTCGGGTCAGAGCCCTGGAGAAATCCTCTCCATTTGCTGAGTGACCTTGCCCCATCATCCTGCTGCTCCTTTGAATGCCCACACGAAGAAAAGAAGGAGAAGAGGTACCCTGGTTCTCTATGCATCTGCACTAGCAGCACAGCAACAAAATGCAGGTCTACAGGGGTTCCCAAATTATGGACTGAAGACCACTGCACTACCACCACACAGGCTCTCAGTATGGGGTACTAAAATCAAGAAGAGGGCCAGAATACCATCAGAGGGGTTATCTATTAGTCAGTGGAGGGTAACTTGAAAAGACAATTAATTACCCTTTCAAACAAGTCTACAAAAGTGTGTCGGTAGGCAGGCTAGTAACATCTATTATCTATGGTGTATCAAAGAGAACAAAAAAATTCAACTCTTTCCAGTTAGAAAAGTTTCCCCATCTAAAAGGCCATACCAATGGCTTACAAGCTTATCTTAATTGGAACTAATGAAATGAAATTAATGGGTCTCCAATGAAATTAACTGGTCTTCCATGTAACATGTTTAGTACCAGGCAGCAAGGGAAAAAAAACCACTTAAAGACTTCAGTAAAAGCAACAGGATCATGAATGAAATCCTTGGAAATCAGAGGTTATCATTCAACTAACACTTAAAATTGTTTAGCGGACAGTAGCATTCAAGTTAACATTTAAAACTATTCTCCATAAAAAAAATCTTTCTGACCAATGTATCTTTTATTTGGGGAGGGAGAAAGGGTTTGTAATCTGTTACCTTATTTTGGGGCTGCTATGCTTGAAGAACTGTAAAAATTTAGGAATCATGATATTGAGAGGTCGCTCTAATACATCACTATCTAAGATCTCAGCAGAATCTTCACAAATCTTCTGAAGTGCTCCAAATGCACCCTGTTAGGTAGATACACATATTGGTATTTTATAGATACATTTACAGAGATAGACATTGCTATTTTGCAAATCCTTACCCTTCTAAGGAATAATTACAGTATCTCAGTGCAGCTTAAATTCTAAAAACACTGGATAATATTCTCCAGACCACCACACAATGATTTATTGTGCTGATCTTGCTGAGAAAGAAGGGCTTTTTGTTACCAGTGGAAGTAGGGCAGTCTGTCAACAGGAACTGCTCCTAGTAGCAGACAGGGTCTTTGAAATTATGACATCGTCCAGGAGGAGGAGGTCCTGCTTGTAGAGAAATATGAAAATAAAATCTCTCCTTCTCAGCAGTGGTTGTAGGAGCTAGAGCTGAAACTAGATCCAATATCAAAGTGAAACATTTCTGAAAGTAAGTATTGAGAAAAAGAAAAAGAGATTTCCCCAGGGATCCCCTGTCTCTAACACTTCTGAGCTCATATGAACATATGCTACATTGGACTAGCGCTCCATCTAGCCTAGTACTGCCTACTTGGACTGTCAGCAGCTCTCTAGGGCTTGCTAACACCTGCTACATGAGAAGCCAAGAACTGAACTTGGTGCAGAAGGTCTTGAACATGAACCACATCCTGTCTCTAACAAGCAACAGTACATACCAAGCCAGTCACTAACTCCAACACATAATCTATGAGGGAAGATAAGACTAACTTCCACTAGAAATAACAGGTATTTATTGTTGAGTAACAGAACTCTCTTTTCCTTTCTGCAATGGCAGTACGGCCATCTCTCAAATTGGAATTTGTAGCACAGCCCCAGTTTGAGAGACAGTCACTAAGAAACACATAGAAGAATATTTTGCAAAATTCTTTGGCCAAAGGCCCATTTAGTAGAAACCTAATTATCAATACTGTAATGTCTTGCAGATCACTTTCAGGTGATGGTTCTGAAAATTTCTTAAATGATACCTAAAAGGACTCTCCAAGCACTGGCCCTGAACTGAATCTTCTGCAATGCAACATAACCCTAGACACTGACCTTAATAAAGAGTCTCTTTCCCCAACAACTGGAGATACTCACAAAGAATCAACTTTTAGACACCCAAATTCTTTCAGTGCATTGGAAAGGTCTGAAGGTTCAAGCCCCACTAATTCAGTCCACCATGATGTAGACCATAAGCTACAACTTGATGAATGCTAGGCTGGACTCTGTCCAAATAAAAATGTCACTTGCTTCTTGATGAAGTCTGGGCTGCTTCTTGATGAAGACTGGGTCGCTACCTGCTAGCCAACACAGGCCTTAGAGGAGAAATATTTTACTAATTTTAAAAAAAGGTACTGACACTATCTTTTTGATCCATGCCAACTGGATCAAAAGACAACTCTATAAGGGTCTGTACTCATCCCACTGACTGATCTCTCCAGGATTTGCAGGCACCTGCAGACCTCCATACATCTTTGCTAGCTGAGGGAGTCAGCACAGCCCATTCCCTGTGGCAGGAATTGGGGGGGGGGGAGGAAGGGGGGGAAGAAAGAGGAAGGAAGTAGTGCTGACATGCAGTTTAGTGCCAGGCAAAACATAATTCCCCACCAGAACAACAGAGGCAATCTGTAAGACAGTGCAGGTGGGAGTTTTAAGATACCAGCAATGAGGAGCTGGTAAATGTTCATATCTTTTTCTGCTGAAAAACAGCAGTTTCCTGTTGTCATTGCTAGGGAGGCACCAATACACCTCTCAAGAACAGTCTAAGAAAATATATTCTAGTCCCCTAAGGCTGCTTGGAGAATTTTTTTCCTATTAATTACCAATTCAGAATTTTCTGGGAGCGTTCAAGAATATGCTTTCTGCTTCCCAGACAGGGTGGCTGGGGCTGTCAGAAGCCTTTCCCTCCTGGAGGACATCATCATATCTACAAACCTGTCTGCTATCAGGAAGTGAACCAATCGCAGCAATTGCCACCACCAAATGCTACACTACAAAAGCATTTGCTACAGTGCTTTTAATTGTGTAGCCATCTGCTGTAGAGAAAAGAGGCACTTAAAAAAAAAAAAAAGTCTCACGTACACACTTTCAAAATCAGAGACCAATTAATGTCTTCAGGGCTATTTATTTTAATCTTAAGCACTACACAGTATTTGCTGTTTTGTTACATACTTGTTGTCAAGCTGAATAGACAATTTAAACACTGCAATTAGCAGTTTCTTCACTCCAATGAAAAACAGACTTTTAAAACGAGCTAACGAATACTAAGCGAATTGTGTACAAGATTTCTCTTTAAACATCTACTTTGTTAGAAGATTATGTAATGCCCACAAATTAGATTTTAAATATCAAGCCCTGTGATTTTTGGAGTCCAAACACCCTGCTTCAATTTGCCCTAGAACTGATGCATCACTAAAGGAGATGGAATAAATTTTATAATAAATTTGCATGTACAAGTGCCAGCGTATGCTCTTATACAATGGCATGAGAAACTGCATTTAAATAATTGAGATTTAGATCAATGGTATTTGGATTCCAGAATGTGTATTGTACTCAAATGTTTCCAATATTTCCCTCTCCTTTTATAGAACTTGTTTCACTCTTACAGGCTCACTCTTACCAGCAGGATCATTCAGTTCACTTTCTAGAAAATATGTCTGATTCCTCCTAGTAAAAATAACAGGACTACTACACTGATAAGGCAGAAAAATTGAACAAAGTATCAATATAATTTTAATACAATTTAAACCTCAATTTCCTTCTACCAAACGCAGTGAAAATCCTAGATGAAAAATAAAACCCTACCTCACAGGTATTGTAGTCCTCAGAATCCAGCAGGCTACAAAGCTTTGGTAAGAGTTCAGGCCAATTCTGCAATTCTCCTTTTGAGGCAATGGTTGTAATCAGGATACCTTGGATGTGATTAAAACAGTAATCCGTTATCAATTCCCAAGGTAGTTTTTGGTTATAATGAATACAAGCGTAAGGAAGTTTATTAGAAACAAAGTGGAAAAACATTCTCCACATTTATCTATCACCAGTCATGGTAGATCAAGTCTTTAAAAGTGAGAACACTCAGTTAACCTTGTTTAACATTAGCCAGGGAAGCTGATGCATATTTGGGTTCCAGCACCACTAATTATTCCAACCTGAAACAGGGCCATTATTGTACGGGTAAGAGTCACCTGTCTTGGAGTACTGCAGGAGGCACCAATGACTGCACAAGTAACTCTTGCATTTTTAAGTTACCTGGTAGTGTTATTAATGGATTTATCCTGGATGCCAGCAGCCATTATACAGGGTGAGTATCCCTTTTTCGGAGATCCAAAATCCAGACTGAGCACAAAACCAGACTTTTTGAGCCAGCACGCAGGCTCACAGGCCCTCAGCAGCATGCCAATTTGCTTTCTGGTGGTTCAATGTACACAAAATCATTTAAAGTATTGTTTAAAATTACATTCAGGCTATGTGTATAAAGTGCATATAAAACATAAATGAATTTCGTGTTTAGACTTGGGTCCCCTCCCCAAGATCTCTCATTATGTATATGCAAATATTCCAAAATACGGTAAGATCTGAAATACGGACCACTTCTGGTCCCAAGCAGTCTGGAAAGGGATACTCAACCTGTAGCAGCAATTAGAATCCCTGGGGGGATTGTTACTGCTCATCTAAGGCAGCCAGGTGCAAATTAAACCACAACACTGCACAAGGTGAGAGAATTTTTTTTTAGTTACTAAAAAATGAAAACCCATTTAAACAGTTGTCCACACTAGAACTGACCTTTGGAACCATGTTCTCCAGCACTTATGCAAAAAAAGCATTTCCTATGTTCATACTTTGGAACTTACTATTTCCTCCAGGCGATTCCTTTTTGGAACAATTAACAATCAGCTGTCAACTTACCGATCTCTGAATTGCCTCCAAATGCAGAGAAACAAGCCAGCCATTTTAGACTGAAGACATTTTAAAAGTTTTTAAGAAGACATTTACACAAACGTGTGTGTTCTAATTAGTTTAATGTGAACTAGAAAAATTTACTAAATTCTGCAGGAGACACCAGGTCCAAGGAAAATTCCAAAGAAAAGGGTAATGCCACAAGAACAGGAAACCTCTGCCCTCCAATAAAAAGAACCTTGAACAGGTGTTCCAAAACAAACTTATTTTCCATGTGGGCAAGGAACATATTGTAACCCGTGGGAAGTGCCATGGCTCAGTGGCAGAACTACCACTTTTGCATACTGAAGGTCCCAGGTTCAAACCCCAGCATCTCCACTTAAAAGGATCAGGTGAAAGAACTCCCCATGAGGTCCTGGAAAGCCACTGCAAGTCTGAGTACTTGATGGACCGATGGTCTAATTCAGTATAATGCAGCTTTCTATGTTCAACCTTACCACCAAGACACTGTGTTTTTACAACCCTACTGATCAGGATAATTATCTGTTCTACGTTTTCAATACCATGCATACATAATTCATATTCATGTCCCTGCAATAAGTTATACATGGTCAAAATCACCAGGCCCTAGGGAATGCATGCACAGAAGAACATAAAAGTAACATACATTGTTTGTTGGAATATACTACTGAAAATTGCATTTAATAATTTTTGTATTCCCCATCTTCTGGTTATTAATGATCTCTTTTATATCACTATTCAGTACAGTGTGTTGGCAGTTGCATCTTTTCCAATTTATCTAGCAAGGGCTTTTAGCACACTATTGACAGGGTGCTATTTTCTAACTACAAACAGGGATAGCCACCCCCCCTCCCACCCCGGTTAATATAATCCAGTTTATAACCACATGAAGATATAAAGGTAATCATATGAGATATATTTTCTAAAACAGGGTTTATATTACAACAAGTTCCTATAAAAATTCTCCTGTTTCTGTTAAGAAACAGCTTAATTTGATTTTTAAATTCAATAGTTTGGGATTTACATTTCTGAAAGGAGTTTAAAGGTGTTTGATATCTCTGATTAGTTTCAGGATTTTTTTCTTTTTTGTGTACATATATTATGGCTATTCTTCAACAATATGTACATATTTTTGTAAGTACAGTTAGGTTTGTTACTACAGAAAATTGTGTTGTAGCAATGTAACTGTCCCATCAGAAATAATGGCACAGAAGTAGGAATCATTCCAAACCCCAACCTGGTTAAGATTTTTACTCCACCTACTAGATTAACTTGGTGTGGTTATTTATCAGTGTATTATTGTGTGAATTATCACAGAGCAAGAAAATAACAAAAGTCTTAAATGAAATCAGTATACAGTCGTTTTTTCTTTTTTCTCTCTGCCATACTAACACAGAGCCAAATGTGTTACAAATGGGGGGAAATGGTTTAGCTGCAACCAAAATAGCAAACCTTCACTCCAAAGCAGACTCTTTCATGTAACACCCAGGTCAACACAGGAGGAAGACTGCTTGCTTTGACTGACAGAGGAGAGCCTGGAGTTGCAATAATGCAAAACGAGGAGATGGCTGATGGTAGTCAAACACTCCCATCGGTTCTGCTACACTTCAGTCATTGCTAAACTGCATATTTGTGCCAGAATTTCCTGGTAGTCTACCATGGGGGCACACAAAACACAGATTTTTTTCCTCCGCACTGATGGGTTTCCTAACACAAATTTCATTCTATTCAGTGCATTACAACTTGTTTCACTATTCGTCAATCACATTCTAACCAATTCATTCTACAATTTCACATTTTTAGAAGAACTTACTATAATTTACTACATATTTTCATTCTTTTTAGAAGGAGGAGAAGAGTTGGTTTTTATATGTTGACTTTCTCTACCACTTAGGGAAGAATCAAACCAGGTTACAATCACCTTCCCTTCCCCTCCCCACAACAAAAACCCTGTGAGGTAGGTGGGGCTGAGAGAGCTCTAAGAGAGCTGTGACTAGCCAAAGTTCACCCAGCTGGCTTCATGTGTTGGAGTGGGGAAACCAACCTGGTTCTCCAGATTTAGAGTCCACCGCTCCAACCACCTCTCTTAACCATTACACACGCTGGCTCTCTCTCAAAAAGACAAACTACTTCTATATTACTCTTCATGATCCCATAAAGAAAACTGTTTTTGCATTACTTGTCTACACTGTTTAAGCAAAAATTAAGACTAAAAATGTACATTTTAAATCATGTACATTTACTTGGAAAGAAATTTCAATGAATTCAGTGAGGCCTGCTTCTGATTTATCACACAGGATCAAGAAGTAGTCAACAGGATTGACCTGTTAGTACAAATAGCTTCTCTTAAACTATTTGTAGAACACTGATGCTTATAATCCCGTTTTTAAAATATTAAAAACGAGATTATTACCATCAATGTTCTACAAATAGTTTAAGAGAAGCTATTTGTACTAAATTTATCAAAGCAAACATTGTTATTTGCAAAACATGGCTGTCCCAAAGAAAACTTATTATTTCCCCCTATACAGGAAACAAACAAATAAAAACCTTCCATACGTACTTCACTTTTCACAGAATGTTCCACTTAAAGTGTAACATGGTTACCAACGAGGGGAGGGTAATGAACTATGGAGAATTCCCCATATTGAATCCGCCGAATTGTTTCCGAAATTAGCCAACCATGCATCCCTGAAATTAATACGTTTAATAGATTTTAAGTAACAAATTCCTTGAAAAAAGTGAAAAATCTGTGGCTCATCCTTTTCTGTAATGTCAAATTAGCACCACTATATCCAAATGCAATTACCATTTTTTAATTATAAGGCCTTGCAGAAAGTTATCTTTTTCTGTTCATTTTTGGATATTTTGGATAAAATGGAGAAGAGAACAATGTAAGTTACTGTGGGTCCCCTCTGAGGAGAAAGGCAGGGTATAAATGAAATGAGTATTTCATAACTACTGCTGAGTTCAACACTACAGATTCAACTACAACCAGCGAAATACAATATTTACTGTTATAAGCAAATGAAACCAAAATATGGATTTGAAACTATTTTTATACTCCAATTTTTAGTCAAATTTAAACCTTATTTTAAAACACATCTCCACAAACAATATTGTAAGTACTAACTTCACAAAACAAAGCATTCTTTTAGCTAAAAATCCCTAGAATGGCACACTCAAATGTTTAAAAGTAAAAAAAAAAATAGGGCTAACCTAGCCATGTTCCAGCAAACCAAAAACGGGAAAAAGATGCCAGGTAGCATGTTTACACATTACTCTTCATAAATATGGGCAGAGTTTATACACATAAAGCTGGCTTATAGTGAGTCAGATCACCAGTCTCTCCAGGTCAACACTGTCTCATCCGACAACAGATTTCCAGAGTCGCCGGCAGAGATCACCTACTACCAGTTCCCTGAACTGTAAGTGCCGGATACTAAACCTCAGACCTTCTGCATGAAAAGCAGATGCTCTACCACTGAGCCATGTCCCCTTCCCTAAACCTGCCATAAAAGAAATGATTTTAAGTATGTGCAACTCACCTACAGTGGCTCTGATTAATGGGGAGGAGTCGCCGATATTGTTTAAGCACTCGCTCTTAATGAAGTCAGTTACTCCATTAGGAAAGCTGTGAAAATGAGCTTTTACATTATTCTTCAAGATGAGGCCACTCAGCGACCGCGTGGGTTCATCTGTAATAATTAAAAGAGAGAATCTAAAATATTTTTCTGAAACTCTCTATTCGGATTAATCTACGGAAGCTCTAAATACCGCCAAAATAAGCAGTTTAGACATATTTGATTCAGTTGTTGAAATGAGCCTTTAAAAATTCCAAAACCTGATAGACGTGTAGCCATCACATAAAATAAAAGGTACTAATTTGCAGTTCTCAACCTGTGCTATGAATTAATAACTCTCATCCTTTGAAAAGACCGCCTCTTACAGACCATACTAACAGTCTTGCATTGCCTACCACCAGAAATTAAATTTCTGATCAATCCCATCATGGTTAAATAGAAGTAGTGATATCACAGTGATACCTTGAAAACTACGCTTCACAGATTCTTCAAACACAAGTGCTCTGTTGCTCAGATAAGTGGCACGTCATCTGCTCTGGGCCCTGGAACCTGGGGAACTTTCTAGACAAGTATCAGTATTTTACAGCTTACAATGAAGCAAAAGGTTAGAATAAGACTTCAAAAACCACATGCAGGACTGTTTTAGGGGGGGGGAGAAACAGAGGGCTCCCTCTCATACAAATTAGAACTGTTCAGCGCAGATAGGAATTTTTAATGCGCTAAACCCCATTTTATATTCTAGGACTCTTAATGAGGGGTACGCTGCAGGTATTTTTTTTTAACAGGAGAAAGGGTGATATTTGAGGTTTTATTGTATTTTGTATTTTTAAGTTTGAATTCGTAAAAATTTGAATTTCTGTCTTGAGCCATGGGTGTAGACTGTTGTATAAATATTTTAATAATTTTAAAAGACAAAACATAGTTCTCTTTGCACATGTATAACAGGAAGAAACAGCTGTACGTTACGGTATTCACAAAGATGGGATAATATTAACCCACGTACAATTTACATTCTACTGAAAAGATAAGTGTCTTTGGTATACAGATTTAATCTTTTACTCAAGCCAAATTCAATTAAGATTATTTTCTTAGAATATTGTAAAGCTTTTATATATGCCACTTTCATCGCACCTCTAAATTATATTAAGCTCCAGGCTACTTTCTGAAACTCTGCCCTAAAATGTATTCAACTGCTGATTCACATTATACAAAATTTCAAGTGTGTTAAAATACAGACTTCTACCAGAAAATATTATCTAACTAAATAACCAGACATTGACATCAATGGACTTAGACTGGAGTAACTCCACATAGGATAGCAGTATTTGAGACGTACGAATTGAAGGGCAAGCACAAAATTCAAACCACAGGTATACTCACTGCATGGAAAGCAAATCCCACCACATGAACTGCCATCTTTTGATTATCTAATTGCCACATACAGTTAGAATCTAGGGATTTGTATAATTCAGCAGGAAGTGCATGGTTATGGATCAAATCTGTGACCTTTAGAAATTCTCAGCAAGAATCCATGCATCAAAGGCAAGATTTCTTTCTTAAGGACAGACCCACTGTGCAACTCCAGGGTATGTAACTGTTAAATTATAGCAAGCCAGGCTACTGAAGTCGCATAAATTATTAAAACTGTTGGCAGTACCTATTTGCGCACAGAAAGCAAGAAGTAAAGCACAAACTGTACTGATGCTAGTGGTGCCATCAGATTCCTGTCTATGCCCTCGTAACTAGCAACAGTCCACTGCTTCACTGTTAAAGAAGGCCTACATAAGCTAAGTTTACCATCAGTTCCAGTTCAGACAGGTTTAATTAAAAAAGACATGTTCCTAGAACAGTGATGGCGAACCTTTTAGAGACTGAGTGCCCAAACTGCAACCCAAAACCCACTTATTTATCGCAAAGTGCCAACATGGCAATTTAACCTGAATACTGAGGTTTTAGTCTCCAGCCACCACCTGAAGGTTGGCAGCCCTAGTAAAGGAAGGGAAGGGGGAGGGATGGAGAAAGGAAGGGACTGGGAAAGGAAAGAGAATGAAGGAACTGGGGAAGGAAGGAAGGAACTGGGGAAGGAAGGAAGGAACTGGGGAAGGAAGGAAGGAAGGAAGGAAGGAAGGAAGGAAGGAAGGAAGGAAGGAAGGAAGGAAGGAAGGAAGGAAGGAAGGAAGGAAGGAAGGAAGGAAGGAAGGAAGGAAGGAAGGAAGGAAGGAAGGAAGGAAGGAAGAGTGGGGGGAGGGACAGAGAGAAAGAAAGAGGAAGGAAGGAACTGGGAAAGGAAAGAGAAGGAAGGAACTGGGGAAGAAAGGATGAAAGGGAGGAAGGAAGAAAGAAGAGGGGGGAGAGGAGGAGGACAGTGGGAGACGGCAGGCCTTTCTCTGGCAGATGTGTGGCTGTTGAGGGGCCACCTGGCCCTCCGCGAGCGCCCTGAGGAGGCGGCAGCGGCGGGCGAAAACGGCAGGGGGAGAGGCACCTGAGGAGGAGGACGATGGCGGCAGCAGCCTGGAGCTGGACTTTTGGGAGCCGCCTGAGGGGGACGAGGAGGAGGAAGGCGGCGAGAAGGAGCTGCTGCTGGAGCCTGGAGGAGGAGGCCCGGCCTCGTTGCTGCTGGCCTCCCCACTGCCTGTCAGCAGTTGCGGGGCAAGAATGGGGGAAGAGGAAGAAGCCAGCCGCGTGCGTGCGAGGCAGGAAGCCTTCAGCCCTGCTGATGCGCCGACCCACGCACGGTGTGTGTGGGGAAAGGTGCTGTGTTGGCGCTCTTCCCTGCCGCCCCCTGCAGAAAGTTACAACCTGCCCTTCGTAGTGCTTAGTCAGGGAGCGCTCGGCGAGGGGGGCTGGGGGGAGGGGGCTGGCAACTTTTTCGCGACTCTCCCTGCTGGTCGGAGCTGCTCTGCCCGTCCCTTCTCCTCCTCTTCCTCTCCCTTTGTGCGCCTCGGCGCCGGAGCCGCTGGCACCGAGTTGCCTCCCACGCCGCCGGATTTACAATGGAGCGGCGCCGAGGTGGAGATGGGCAGGGCAGAGCCGGAAACGCCTGCGGCTAGGAGGAACAGCTGAGCCGTGGCCACAGCTCAGCTGAGAGAGGGAGGGGCAAGGAACAGCTGAGCTGCGGCCGCAGCTCAGCTGAGAGGGAGGGGCACAGACGACCTGCGAGGCCTTTTGGAGCCCACCCGCGCGTGCCAGCAGAGAGGGCTACGTATGGCGGAGTTGGCACGTGTGCCATAGGTTCGCCAACACGGTCCTAGAGCAAAGTTCACCTCTTTAAAAAGACAGACATAGCCAATTCACCGCTAAGTTGCATTTTTACAAGTGTCTTGGAATATGTCATCTATATGCCATCCTGTAATAAGCCTGTTATGTACAACTGTACTTGGAAGTCAGATTTTATTGATTTCCACAGGACTGTCTTGAGGATGCGATCTCCAGCAAAAAAAAACCCAAAATGCATGGAATCCAGACTGATGGATTAATATAATCTACAACTTAAATCTTGATCAACAAAGAACTGAGGAAACCCTGAACAGCAGGTTCCCATCATATTTAACTCTATAAGCACTTAATTTTAAAAAGGTACAAACTTTAAAAAGGTATAAAATGAATAACTCACCTTCAGATTTTAGTTTTGTAAGAACGAAAATCAGGTAGTTGTTGAAGTCTGGATACTGATTGAGTTGTTCCAGTTTCTCAAGTAGAACATTCTGTTAAGGATCATTTCTCGTAAAGCTGTGAAAAACTGCAAGTTCTCATGTTTAAACATACATTTAGATGCAATTATTTAAAAGATGGAAGCAGGAAATTTGCAGTCTCGCTACTTAGCACACCTTGTTATTTACCCAGTAACCGCATTGCTAATGGCTAATAGCATTTCATCTGCAACAACCACTATTGGCACAATCAGAAATACAGCATCACATCATCTGGGAGACATGCACAGCTCTGCTTCTGCTTTGAAGGCTCTCCTGTACACCACCGCTGTGTAGGTATCTGTGGGATTTACATGTAAATCCCATCTTCTCCTCTACTTAGCATGGGCTAACACTCAAAGAATAGCCATCTCTATCACTTGTGTTGCACCCAAAGTAAATGGAAACTAATCAACCTCTCTGCTAGCCTCCCAGAGAGACTAGAGCATGATACGGGTTACCTATCATATTTTCAAGGGTTAATCTAGATTTTACCTGCACTTAAAAGTCACTGAAAGTATCTTGAAAGTTCACAATGGGTAGCTGTGTTAGTCTGTCAATATCAGTAGAAAAGAGCAAGAGTCCGGTAGCAACTTAAAAGACTAACAAAATTTCTGGCAGGGTATGAGCTTTCATACCCTGCCAGAAAGCTCATACCCTGCCAGAAATTTTGTTAGTCTTTAAGATGCTACTGGACTCTTGGTCTTATCTTGAAAGGTGATTCTTACAGTACTCTGCTATATATATTTTTACTTTGAGAAACTCAGGCTAAAATTCTTTTCGCCCAAGTATGCTCGTTAACACTTCAGAGCATTTACATGTCTATTACAGCCTTACATTATAAATATTTATTCAGAAGTAATTCTCCATCAAGTTCAGTGCATAGGATTGCATCATTAGAATCACAGAAATCAAGGTTTGTTTGTTTTTGCCAACGTCTAAGGTTGCAATCCTATTTAAAACATTTATATCCTGTGCGCATTTAACTCAGGAGAAAATCCCACTGGACTTTGTGTGATTTCTTATGAGTAAAATGTTCACTGACTTGCACTTTAAGATTACAGAGTGGATCAGGAACAAAGGAAAGATGGAAACTTAAGAACTGACGTATATACAGTATTTCAGTAAAATGAATTGGTAAACAACAACAACAAATGTCAAATTCAGTCATATATACACATTTGTGCATGGCTCTTTCTGTAATTTTTCAAAGGTTCCCAGGACACAAGCAACAGAGAACCCACTAAGTTGCTGCTTGAGTACTTCCTATTTTCTTATAGTTCATGTAATATCTAGTTGTTTTTCTGGGCTTTTATCATTTTCAGTCACATATAAAATACAAGAACTCTCTTTAGCCTTAGCAACAGTCATTTGCCACTGCCGCGAGTCATCATACTACCACATCCAATTATTTCCTCTTATAATATGCTTATTGGATGTTTCAGAATATGTTAGTGTATATCAGAGACAGGAACCTCTCTCTAAAGCAGTGTGTGGCTGCTGTAAAAAAGGCAAATTCCATGCTGGCCATAATTAGATGAGGAATTGAGAATAAAACTTCTGATATACTGCCCTTGTACTAATCTATGGTGAGACTGCACTTGGAATACTGTGTACATTTCTGGTCACCACACCTAAAAAAGGATATTACAGAGCTTGAGAAGGTGCAGAAAAGAGCAACCAAAATGATTAAGGGACTAGAGCAACTGCCCTATGAGGAGCAGTTAAAACGCTTAGGGCTGTTTAGCTTGGAAAGAAAGCGGCTGAGGGGAGACATGATAGAGGTCTATAAAATTATGCATGGTTTGGAGAGAGTGGACAGGGAGAGGTTTTTCTCCCTCTCCCATAATACTAGAATGCGAGGCCATCTGCTGAAGCTGGAGGGTGAGAGATTCAAAACAGATTTAAGTATTTTTTCACACAACGCATAGTTAAATTGTGGAACTCCCTGCCACAAAATGTGGTGATGGCTGCCAACTTGGAAGGCTTTAAGAGGGGAGTGGACATGTTCATGGAGGAAAGGGGTAGTCATAGCTACTAACTAAAATGGATACTAGTCATGATGCATGCCTATTATCTCCAGGATCAGAGCAGCATGCCTGTTATCTTAGGTGCTATGGAACACAGGCAGAAAAATGCTGCTGCAGTTGTCTTGTTTGGGGGCTTCCTAGAGGCACCTGGTTAGCCACTGTGTGTACAGACTGTTGGACTTGATGGGCCTTGGTCTGATCCAGCAGGGCTTTTCTTATGTTCTTAAGGATCTTCATTGCATTACTAAAGGGTAAACTGTGCATATGCAAGAAAATATTTTTTAAACAATATGTTTATTTTAAAAGGCATCCTGTTAAACAGTTTCTGCCTGAAATGTTGATGGTCTACTATTAGAGTTATGCATAAGCTCACTCCCTGACAATGTGTGGTGGCTCTGCCTCGTGCAACAGCCATTTTGTGATTGCGCCTACCACCCTGTGCCAGAATTCAAAGGTTCCTGTAGGCACACAAATGTTGGGGACCCCTGCTCTAAATGCTAATGGTTGGGAGAAGACAGAACATGCACTTGGTTCAACAAGAGATGCCGCAGAAAATGTGAAGCTTCCCTTTCACTTATCTTCACAGAATACACACATATATTTTTGTGTATAAGCAGTACTTTATACTGAATTTTAACTCATGTAAGCCACTTTGGAGACTAATATTGTCCAAAAAGCAAGAGAAACATACAATTATACAAAATTGTCTATAACCTGCCCAGCGAGCAGGATAGATTTAGACAGGCCCTTTTACCCAGCTGAGATCTGTTTTAGCAGAAATAAAGAAATCCTGAAGGGAGAATTTGCATCCTATCTGAACATAAGATGCTAATAAGGCCTTTCTACATTCAGTGAATGATAAAGGAGTGGGGAATGTTAAAATTTCAGGCATCTATCAATCATCTACCAGTATTTTGCAAAAGTATCTGCTCCTCCACACTGCTTAGTAAAAGAGAATCTTTTTGGAATAAGGGAAGATAATTCCACAAAGTTAATAATAGAAAGAAAGAAGATTAGCATATAATTCTGTCAGGTTAACTTTTTTTTTTAAAGTCAGAGTCCTTTACAATACCAGAATACTATATTCAGGTCCTGAGTAGCCCAAAAGACTCAGGAGACCCAGGTTTCCCTACATTTCTACTATTAGCTCAATGGTTCTCAAAGCATAAGAATCTCAGTAGGGAAGTGCAGATAGTTGCCAAGAAAGGAACAAGCTCCTTACTGATCCCTTGTATTTGTGTCATGACCTGGTCCAAATAAGAGTGCTAATTTAACCACATCCTATTCAGCCAGCCTAACAGAGGCCTGTGCCCCATCAGGTATTGGTTTTCAACTGAGAAGTCTTCTACATGTATTGCATCTGGGAAATATCACTACATTTACAGACTCAGAATTAAAATTAGTTATTCCTGCCCAAAGTCTAGGGAGTAAACCGTGATAAAAGATAAACAGTAAAACAACTCGAGCTATCTCCAGCATGCCTCAAGCAAGCCATCATATCCACCTTCTAAATAAAACGATATATTTTGGTACCGATTTTCCATGTTATTTGCTAACCCATTTTTACAGCAAGTTTCATTTTAAAGTATTACTTTGCTAACATCTTCAGGCTCACCTCCCAACTTCACTCTTGCATTTACTGGAGATTCTAAGAAATCAAGAAATGATAATCTGGACAAGCCGTACGACACTTTCTTATACTAAAAGCTACATTGCTTCTTTTAAAAGAATCTATTAACAAACCTACGGGTAACCATCAAAATAGCTAGAAACCTTAAGAGGTATTGAGATTGTGACCTGCTGAGTGCTTTTTAGTTATTCTTCACTCTTCTGGTTGGTACTCAAGACCTTTATTCCAGTGGGGGAGGGGAGGAACAACAAAGACCAGATTATTTTGGAACCTAATCATTAAACTTCACAGCTAAAAGCACACTTTCATTGTAATAACAATGCAAGCGAGTAAACCTGCAAAATGCAAAATAAAGTACTTCTTAAGGAAGCCCTGAGAATCTGGGATTATTATATATCCAGGAGCCAATCCCCCCCCCAGTACCTTTCAAGTGACTCTACAAGAGACAATAGGAGTTCTTCACAATGCACCAAACAGGAAAACTAAAAACAACAGAAAATTCACTCCTGTTTCCCCCTCCTTGGAAGGTGGCCTGTTATCCATCGACCAACAACCACGGGACACAGTGCGGGATGATCTGTTGCTTCATCTATAAAATGGTAGCATGGCGACTGATCGCACCAAGCACGACCCCGTATGTACGTTCAGCAGAGAGAACCTCAGCCGCCGGCTCCCTCTTCACCAAGACCTGGTTTTGCATCTGCACACGCGTCCATTTGAAGGCGGGCAAGCCAGGTTTGCAGACAAACGCATCCGGGGGAGGGAGACAAACTGGTATTCCGGGAAAGAGCGAGAGAGTCCAGCAGCACCTTAAAGACTAACGAAAATATTTTCTGGCAGGGTATTCCCGGGGGGGGGGGAGGGAGAGATGGTGTTTGATCCCGGCCGGCAGGGATAAGCGGGAGGAAGGTGGAGGCCCGCCGCTCTCACAGACTAGGCGCTGGCACAGGCCCAGCGAGGGAGGGGAGGAGAACCTGGGAAAGGGGCCGAGACCGGAGCTGCCAAACTCGGGCCAAGCCTTAAAAAAAGAAGGGGGGAGGGAGAAACGGCGCTTGGCGCCAGGCTGGCAACAGGTGCGGGGCAGGCCGGGCCGCCTGGGGGGAGGGGCGCTGCCGCCCCCCGGGCTCCCTCCTCCGCGGTTCAAAGCCCGCGCCACCACCGCGAGGAGGCCGGGCCGGGCCTACACCGCCCCCGGCCGTCGTAGGGAGGCGGCCGGCCGGCCGCGGCGCCGCCGCTACTCCCAGCACCCCGGGCCCGCCTTCCGCGAGCGGCGCGTTATCCTGTGCGTGCGTGTCGGTGGGGGGGGGGCCGCTGGGCCTCGCCGAGCCCGTCCGCCTCCTTCCCTTCCCCGCCCGCCCTCCCTCCTTCGCCTCTCCCGCCGGAGGATACTTGTTGCACGGCTCTCTGCGTGGTGGTGTCCGGGGACTGAGACTCCTTGAGCAGCTGCAGGATCTGCTGGAGCCCCTGCTCGTCGGGTTTCCACTCGTACTCCATCTTGGCGCTCTGCAAAAGACAACGAGGCGGCCGCCTCCCGTTAGCAGCAGCAGCAGCGGCGGCGGGCAACGGCGGCGCTAGGCCTCAGCTCAGGAGGGCAGCGAGCCGCCCGGCCCACTTCCGCCCCCCACGCGCGGCCCCGCGCCCTCCCCCCTCCCTCCGGCCGCGCCGCGCCGCGCACGGACCTGCTGCTCCCCGCCTCAGCCCCGGCTGCCGCCTACGACGCGCTGCGCGGAGCCGACTGAGTCACCGAGGAGAATTTGCAATCTGGTTCGGAGGACCCGGCCGCCCCGCGTCCCCCTGGGTCCTAGCGCCGCCGCGCCCGCCTCGCTTCGCCGCCCGGCCCAGGCAGGCAGGCGGGCGGGCGAGCGACGGGGAGGCGGCTTCGGAGCCCGAAGGCCCCGTCCTTTTACCCCTGCCGAAATAGCCCCGCCCGACGGCGCCTCGCTCCAAACAGCCGAGGGGGCTGCGACATCTCTCACCCCCCCCCACCCCCAATCCCAGCCCTCCGAGTGGTTTGTTTCCCTCTGCTCGGGCAGGCGCTAAGTTTCTTGTTCTTTCTTTTTATAATTTTTTATTATTATTTTCCTTCATTTAATACATCCATGTAAAAATCAACATTTAACACTAAAAGTTAATAAAAGTAATAAGAAATCTGTAATAAGCATATCGTGACTTCCCCCGCCCCCCCCCACTCTCTTCATCTACAAATAAAGTGTATATATTGGTTCTTGTAGGTTATCCGGGCTGTGTAATGATTCAGCTCAAACCCAACCCCTTTCTGACTACATATTACTCTTCCTACACACTTGACACTGAGAGACACTGTCCTTCAGTGTTACTCCTCTGAAGATGCCGGCCACAGCTGCTGGCGAAACGTCAGGAAAGAAAAAACCAAGACCACGGTCACACAGCCCAGATAACCTACAAGAACCGATGAACTCGGACCGTGAAAGCCTTCGACAATAAAGTGTATATACTTTTGCTGATAGCGCTAATCCCCATATTATTTAATGAATATATATTTATCTTATCTAATGTTATTCATTCAATACCTTAATATAATCGTGATAGAGTATATTTGAGAGATTAAATCAAAGAATATCCTTTAAATGGTCCCATCAAAAATTTGATTTTCACAATAAATTCTCCACGCCTCCCATTCCCCCATAAATTGTACATTATCATTCTGATTCATCAAAGCCGTAAGTTTCGCCATCTCCGTCAATTCCAGCATCTTATTTATCCAGTTGGGCAGGCGCCAAGTTTCTTCCCTACCCCAAACGTGGGGACCGGCCATGTCTCTCTGTGCAAGAGAAAACTGTTACAGTGCGCAACAGCTTGCCACCACCGGTTCTTTAACCACGGTCACTTATGCGTGGGAGGTTTTGCCTTGGGTTTGCAGCTCTCTAGATGCACATTTTCTCCAAAAATCTGAATTTTTGAGTTTTGAGCATTCAGATGGGGGAACATGTGCATCTAGAGAGTGGCAAACCCAAGGCAAAACCTCCCGTGCATAAGTGGCCCGCCTTGTTCCAACAAGCGGGGTTATTAACACGAGTTAAGGGGAGAAATCCTCCGACAACTAATCCCGGAGCAGTCGGATCCTATGCATTCGAAGCCCCCGCTTTTTCCAGCGGTACCAAGCCCCAAGAAAGCGCACAGAGTCAGGAAGCCTTAAACGCTCGCTGCTGCTAGGACATAATCCCTACAACATTGTAAGCATTTAACCCCAGCTGCAGCTCACGTTAAAATACATGTGCCTGTATGTATTTGGATGGGAAATATTCCAGACATCTGATCTAAAAGTTTAAATATTCCAAATCGTTGCAGGTGGAAGCAGGGGTAAATGGCCGCAAGAAAATCACTCACATGTGGTACGTTCAACAAAAAATAAAATATTTTTGAGTACTAATGCATTGTAAGAATTTGATTAGTTTCTGTCACAAAACGTCCAAAAGGCCTCTAAAGTATATCGTGTTTTCATTTAAATTTAGGGCAGATTTCTCATCTTTAAGGAGAAGTTTAGCGGCCCCTGCATCATAATCCATCCAAGGGCACTTCACAAATGTAACACCTGCACACTTTCCCACCCTTTCCATAGTGCAGGCACCCCTAAACAGATCCATGCCCAGGAATTTGGAGGGAGATACAAAATTACTGGTGCACCAATCCTTCCTTCCTCAGTAGTAAGTGTCCTGTACATACGTCACCAGGGATGTTTTACTGTTAAATCTCTTGTCATATACACCACATCAGGAAACCAGAGGTACAACAGCAGCATGTTTTACCCTTTAAAACATTCTAGTGAGACACAGCAGCAAAATAAACTTACTCTAAGCAGTTTTGCAGGACTCTGAAACTGAACATCCATCATTACATCAGCACTACATATAAACATAACCAAGCAGGGGGAAGTGGTGGGGGGGGGGACCTGTTCTGGAACAATAAATGGCTTTTAAATGCACTGTAGGCAGCAGGACTTTCAAAATCGTCTAACAGAGTGTATAAAATGGAAAAGCGATTTTAGGTTTTAAAAAGTAATTTGGCAAAAGTAGTGTTACAATGGCACTTGACACAAACCACATAAGATCGCAGATCCTGTAAGAAGCAATAAGGATTTTGCTCCCTTTTTACAGAAGCCTTTTACAGAAATTAAAATCTCGTTTTATAAATTGCTAAATGCTTGGCTATGCTGACCCTGTTCTCCACAGTTTGCAAATGCTCATAAACAACATTTAGATCCTGCTACAGCAGCCCAAAGAGTTCAGGATACGATTACAAATAAAAATAATAATAACTTAGTTCCACCTGATGTTAGTTTTATAATAAAGCCACCACCCTATTTAATTAATTTTGTGAGCAAATTCAACGTGAATGTTCATTCATGAATATAGGTTGATGTGAAGATGGAAATACATTTGTGAGGTATTCTAAAGCACTACTGAAGTCAGTAGCACTTATGTCTGGAAGATACATGAAAAATCCCAAAGTAAAGAAAGGTTGTATGAAAACAATATAAATAACAGTTAGTAACATCTAAGTCAATGGGTTTTTGGTAACATAAAAGAAGCCTGAAACAGTATGTACTTTCTGAGCACTGGCAAGATGTCCTGAGTGAAAACTACTATAAGAACGCAACGTGTTTTGGTAAGGATGCTGACAAACTCTACAGCTTTACCTACACGAACTAGCAAATTACTATAAACCAGGGGTCACCAACATGGTGCCCATGGGCACCATGGCACCCACTGAAACATTTCCTGGTGCCAGCCAAGTGTTTTTAGAAAGTGGGACTTCTGCTTCAGCAGCTGCTGCCACCACAGCACAAAGATCTTCATTGTATGACTGCAGGTAAGCGCTGGCAGCCATTTTGTGGCTGGCTTCACCTTAGGGTTGCCAGGTGCCCGGTGGTGGCGGGAAACCCCCCAGCAATTTGCCCCTTTGCCCGCCGACCAGCTGCAAGTCACTTCTGGTTTACAAACTAAGAGTTTGAGTGGCATAAGGCCTCTCGCAAGACTTCCGGTTGAAAACAGGAAGTGGTGCATCGGCGCGTCCACGCATTGCTGCGCGATCCCGAGATGTGCCTTAAAAGTCTCCTGCTGGAGGAGGGGTAGGACCTGGCAACCCTACTTCACCTCCTACAGCAGCACCTCTCCTCGCAACAGACACCCTGTGAGGTAAGTGGGGGCTGAGAGAGTTCTGAGAGAAATGTGACCGGCCCAAGGTCGACCAGCAGGTTTCCTGTGGAGTGGAGAATCAAACCCGGTTCTCCAGATTAGGGTCCACTGCTCTTAACCACGAGGGTTCTGACCTAAATAGACAATAGTCCATGGGTTTAGTGCCTTATATCTAATTCAAGTTCATGTCATATAATCAATATTTATATAATAAATCAAGCATCCCCATTATTTCTGCATATGACACGGTAAGCTTCAAATATGTATTTTAAAAATCTACAGGCAAGAGATAAATCTCTTCCTTCTTTCATTCTCAATTACTATGACCATGCCTGTTCTTCATAAAATAAAATAGATTTAATTTTGTCTGAGCATGGAGAATGGCAAAGGCTTCCTGTCTATAATGGAAATAATATCCAGTATTTTCAGTGATACAGTGGAAAGAACAGTGCCAAATTTCCAATAATTAATAAATTACTAATGTGGTGAAGTAACACGTCAGGATTAGCAGTATTGACAGAAAGACTGTATTTTATTTAGGAACACGCTTCCTAATTTATATTCGTTGTACACTGACAAGCAGTTTTTCTTTAATGGAATATTTGAATAACTTCCTTTTAATCAACTAGACTTTTCTTTTTACAGCAGTGATGTGACTGAAGTACAAATGAAAAACAATTGATTCTCAAAACAAGCACCGGCACCTCCAGTTAAAGGGACTAGGCAGGTAGGTGATGTGAAAGACCCCTGCCTGAGACCCTGGAGAGCCGCTGCTGGTCTGAGTAGACAATACTGACTTTGATGGACCAAGGGTCTGAGTCAGTATAAGGCAGCTTCATGTGTTCATGTGTGAGACACAACTTGCACTGCCTTTTGGGGTTATTGCCAACCATGGCCACCTTTTGGTAACTTGCACAGGACAAGTACATACTACCCATTCCTGATCTTTCGGCGGCTGGGGATAGCTTTTAATTTTTTTTAAATGGGGCATTTTGCCCCATTAAGAACAGCAAGGCTGTGCCTGCAAAAAAGCAGGCGTAGCAACGCTGTTCTCCCTGCCGGCATGCCAGGCCAAAAGGGGACAGGAGGCTTCCTACTGGCAGTTCGGCCCCCTCCAGGCACGCTCTGAGAATACCCCCCCCCAGGACGCCAGCACGGAGCTTTGCGCTGGTGGGACTCCAGCAGAAGGGCCAGCCATCGTCCCTGGGCGGCGCAGCCATGGCAGTGCCGGGAGACCATCGTCCAGGCCTCCCCGCCGGCGTTGGTGCCACTCTGCATGGCGTAAGCCCCTTACACTGGTGCAGCCCCTTTTTGGCCTCCAAAGGGCTTTCGTCCTTGGAGGTCAGGAATGGGCTGTTAGTAAAGCAGCCATGAAAGTCCCGTCACCATGCTGCCAGGAATGATATACCGAGACACTTTTAAAAAAACGGCACTTGCAGTGGCATGATCAGTCAGTATCTGGGTGCACAATGGCACACTCAAACGACCACTTTATCATGTGCTTCTTCAGTCTAGGTTGCCAAAAAGCACTAATTCAATAGGAGGCTAAAAATATCGTGTGAATTGGCTTTCACCCACTTTGGAAAAACTGGTAGGCTCAAAAATTTCCAGCAAAACGCAAATGCCACTTCCTTATGTTTAGAGTAACTTGATAATGGCAGCAAGATAAATGGGATGGAGAGAATATCTCCTTCCTTTCCACTTTACTTTGACAGCAACATCAAAGCTGACATATTAGCCCCTCTAACAGCTAAGGCTTCCTGTCAGCCACACAAAAAGACAGATCAGACTCATCAAATTGGTTGGCACTTCTGTAGAACTAAAAAAATAGAAATGCATGAAATACTTTATTGTGTTCATAAATACCCTCTCCTCTTCAATAAATAAATCATGGGTGTCAAATGTAAGGCCCGGGGGCCGGATCCAGCCCCTTGAGGGCTCCTATTCGGCTGAACCAGCCACCCCCCCGCTCCTAATCTGGGCTGGAAAGCCAGCTGCGGGCTCGCCAGCCACCTCCCCCAGTCCCGAGGTGTCAATGATCAAATACTGTTAAATAAAAGAAAATACTGTAAGAGTGTTATTGTTTTAAGCATGTTTGTGTTTTAAGTAAAAAAATAATATCGTTAAGTGGCTTTGCCTGTGTTTTCTCTAAAGTTTGTATCTACAGTGTGTGTGTAAAGTGCCGTCAAGTCGCAGCCGACTTATGGCGACCCCTTTTTTGGGGGTTTCATGGCAAGAGACTAACAGAGGTGGTTTGCCAGTGCCTTCCTCTGCACAGCAACCCTGGTATTCCTTGGTGGTCTCCCATCCAAATACTAACCAGGGCTGACCCCGCTTAGCTTCTGAGATCTGACAAGATCAGGCTAGCCTGGGCCATCCAGGGCAGGGCTGTATCTACAGTACCTGGCATTAAATTTTATGGTACTCATGGTCCAACCAAGTGAAATTTATGTCATTATCCAGCCCTTGTAACAAATGAGTTTGACACCCCTGAAATAAAAAAATAAATGCGCTTGAAGCAATATACATTAAGAACATGGGGGTCTAAACCCCATTTAATTTCATATTTGGATAACTATCCTGACTGCATAGACATTAAACACGCTCAATATGTTTGATAAGGCGATTAGTTTTCGGTCATATGATTAGTAATGTTAAAATCATTTCTTGCAAGTTTGGTAGCTATTTCAGTTGCATAACTGCGTTGAACAGCATGAAAATGTAATCTGTTTGATTTGCCTTTTTTACTTTCTGTCTCTTCAATTGTATTGCTGACACCCCTATTTCCCCCTTTTTTCCTTTTGCATCCCCCCTATATAGAAAAATAAAGGGGGGAGAGAACATGAGGGTCTGTGGATCAAAAACTTTGTTTGCCAGAGCTACTTCCATGCATGGGCTAGTCGGTAACTTACATATACAATATGTTCTCATCTGTTCTTTTTATGCTGCCCCCCCCCCCAAATCAGGCTATTTGACAGACTTTAATCTCTTACCAGGATGGCTGGTAAGCCGCACTGTGGTAGCAAGTGGAGAAGAAAGAGGCCACAGCTGGGACCTGGATGATGGGCAGCTCAAGGGGCTGTTCCATTCACCCTCCCAACTTTTTTTTTTGCCATCAAGTCACAGCTGACTTGTGGGGACCTCATAGAGTTTTCAAGCTAAGAGACTAACAGTGGTTTGCCATTGCCTGCCTCTGCGTAGCGACACTGCTATTCCTTGGAGGTCTTCCATCCAAATACTAATCAAGATAGACCCTACTCAGCTGCCGAGATCTGACAAGATCAGGCTAGCCTGGGCTATCCAGGTCAAAAACTTTAACACAGGATAAAGGAATTCCTTTAGAGGGACTCCATGTACTCATTTAAAAGCCTGCTGCAATTATCTTTTGGAAAAGTCTAGGGATTTTGCTCCTATTGACTCTGAACATCAAGATAAGTTAGAAGCAGGATAACACCTGCAATCAGTTTTATCAGAAAAAACCTTCAGGTTAGGAGTGAGTGTAGGCCAATTCTAGATTAAGGTTTTGTACGTAAAGGATTGGGAAGCTCCTTGTGATCTATAAATATGCTTTGAGATAGAGGTGTCAGTGAAAGAACTGCTTGAGCCTCCAGAGGAAACAGACAGGATTACTTTACATGTCACCATCTAATGGAAGATAGCCAAAAAGTAACAGAAGTACAATTCTACTTTACAACAGAGATGTCACCTGGAAATCCTGATTTCTATATTATATATTTTTCTCTCCCTTCAACCACAGACTGGTATAAAAATGGCTCATGCTATAGGGATGTCAACTGCCTACTAATACAACAACAGTCATTATCCTACAGAATGAATAGAAATCTTCCAAATGGGCTGTCCTGAGGCTGTCCTGCTTTGGGATTGCAGTTTAAATATGAGCCTGTTAATGGGTGTTTGAATCAATCAAAATTATAATAGGTATGCCTTCACAGGTGAGGAAGCAGAAGAGTTGGTTTTTATACCCTGCTTGTTTCTACCTTAAGAGTCTCAAGCTTCTTACAATCACAGTCCCTTCCTCTCCCCACAATAGACACTTTGTGAGGTAGGTGGGGATGAGAGAGTTCTGAGAGAACTGTGACTAGCCCAAGGTCACCCAGCAGGCTTCATGTGGAAGAGTGAGGAATCAAACCTGGTTCTCCAGATCAGAGTCAGCTGCTCTTAACAACTACACCACACATGTTAGGTAAAAGGAGGCCACTCATGCCTCCGGATAGTTAAAAGCAGTTAATTGGGTCAGTTTCAGATGATTCACCTGAGGTACTTTACAAGCTAAATAGAGAGAGAACCAAAAGAATACCTGTTCTCATATCAATTGTACAAGCAGGACACTCAGTGGTGGAAAGAACCTCAAGTGCCAGTAACTCTCTTTGCACATAAGCCTTTAAAGTGGTTGAAATGTATGGAACTTGAAAAAGGAGAATACCAAACTGTTCATACCCATGTCACAGCTAGTGTGATACAGTGCTTAGAGTGTCAGCTGGGACAAAGGAGACCCCGATTCAAATCCTCAGACTGCTATGAAGCTCATTCAATGATCTTGGGCAAGTCATTATAATTCAACCTCATCTATGGCACAAGATTGTTGTAAGTAGAAAGGGAGGTGGGAGCCATGAAGGCAACCTTGAGCACCTTATAGTTCATAGAAAACAAATAAACACATTGGTGGTGGGAAGATGAAAAATGAAAAAGCTTATTTTGCCCTTGCTCCTAAAAATGCTCTGATGCCTAAAAATTAAAATAGCCTTCCTCATTTCTTCAAATGTCTTTCTGAGAACCTCAGGCTGCAGTGCTAGGCATGCTTACCTGGGAGTAAGTCCCAGTGAACACATTTCTGAATAAACATGCATGAGATTGTGATGTGCCACATTCCTCACCCATGTGTCCAAAGGAACCAGCCTATTATCTCATGCAGATGTTTCAGAAATTACATGAAATAATAAAGACTACAAGCAGCACATGCCTAAGCAAGCATACTCAGAAGGAAGTTCAACTGAGTTCAATGGGATTCATTGACTAGTAAGCGTGTATAGGTCTGCAGCTTATTGATGCAGTCTTATGCACAATTGTATTGTTCGATAAGAAACAGAATGCCAAAGACAAATTACTTTCTGAGAGAGGTCTGTTTATGCGATAATAGTTGCTTTCTGAATCGCAGGCTACTGCAAAATTCCATTAATAAACATTTTGTCATACCATGTGGTAAGCTGTAATCCTTTATAGAAGTAATTGTAAACTATCCAATGACAAGCGTTGCCTTTTGAGAAAGAGAAAAAGCGCTGGTTTTATAAGAGAAAGTGAAAACAACTCAAGACTTTTCAGCACGGGTTTCATGTAATGATATCATGGTGTCATATGAGTAAGTAACATTTTATGCAAATACCATGGTCCCAATCCAGGGATCAATGATGCACTGGCAGCAAGCTACAAATCTGCTGCTGTTTGCAGAAAACTCCCACGCACACACACACAAGCACATGGCTGACACTCAGTGAATCACCCATTGAAGGAAGGGCAAAAATGGATACCTAGAATCAGCCCTTCAGCTCTGAACAGGCAATTAATACTGTGAAAGTTGACTGGCAATACGCAGCAACCCCTTCACATCAGAGTCAGTTTTCTCCTAATTTAGTATCATATATATATATATATATATATATATATATATATATATATATATATATATATATATATGCAGTAACAAAGAGAAAGGGCATGCACAAATAAAATGGGGGAAGAAGGGGTTGTGTAAAATGTTTTCAAATAAAACACATTACTTTTTAAGTCTAAACGAGGGGTGTCAAACATACGGCCCGAGAGCCAGGTCTGGCCCCTAAAGAGCTCTTATCCGGTCTGCGAGCCAGCCAAGGCAGCCACCACCCCCACCTTGATCTGAGCTGGCAAGCCCACTGCAGGCTTGCCAGCCAAGGCAGCAACCTTCCCCAGTCCCGATTTTAGCTGGCAAGCCTGCTGTGGGCTTGCCAGCTGAGGCAACAACCCCCCCCCCATCCTGATCTTGGCTTGCCAGCCAAGGCAGCCACCACCACCACCACCCTGTTCCCAGTCTGGGCTGGCGAGGCCTGGCCCGGTCCAACCAAGTGACATTTATGTCATCTCCAGCCCTCGTAACAAATGAGTTCGACACCCCTGATCTAAACGAATATTCAGCAACTTTGGCTTTAATTAGTACATTGTTTGCTACCAGGATGGAAAACTCATGAATAGAGGCAATGAAGGATAGACTATTTTATTATGTATTAATAAACTGCTGAAAATTTTTGAGATTAGAATATAAGATCATTAATGGAACAGCAATAGTAATGTTATCATTATAACTTAACAGACTTTTCACATCTGATGTAGGAACACCTCATTGCCATGGAATATTGTCAAGGAAAACAAATTAGCTGCAGTGTTGAACACACATGTACATAGGAAATCCACTAATGGATCTTATCCAAGATGACTATAGATACTGACCCAATAGGCAGTCGTCCCTAAACGCTCACAACTGCAAGTGAAGGGAATGGCTTACTGCACTGTCGGTGATAGCAACATACAACACAGGGAACTATTATAATGGTTTTGATATCCAACAGCGCCATTCTAAGACCTGCTACTGAAAAGCTTAGTGTGGTAACTAAGCCCAAGACCAACACGTTCCTAAGATACACCAACATAAATCGGAGCTATGCCAGCACTGGTGTCATGCCAGTGTAACTCCAGCACCAGCACAGAACCAAGTGAAGTCAAGGGACATGTCATGGCAGGACAAAGTCAGCATCCTAAACCTCTCCAGCCCTGGTCACACCCTCAATGCTGGTATAACATTACACCAGCAAGAGCCCTGGTGTAACTTTAAATATCCCCATAGAACACAGAGAGGTTGAAAAAACAGGTCTCTCAGCACAGATATGGTGGTGGTGGTGATGGGATCCCCACTGAAAGGTCATTTGGCACAAAAAGGAAGTACTTCTCTTTGGCGGTTTGTTGAACCAATGTATTATGTCAGAACCCTTACAGGATTCTCCCTTTCTGGACACTAGTATCCAACGGAAGTAAGCTCGGGAGGTGGACCCCTGGGCCACAGCCTATGAGTCAGAACTGTTTCCCTTACCCCATGTATTCACTCTGCTCATTGTCTCAGCAACCCCTCTCCCAATTGCATGTTCAGTGGAAGGTAGGAGGGGGCTTGCAGATGTGCTGGCAGCATGTCACCATGTTGTGACTTCCGGGTCGGGGGAGATCGCAGCGAGCCGCGCAGAGAATCGCGCGCCGGCTAAAAGCGGGTGGGGGGTTGAATGAACTTACCCCCCCACAATAAAGTGGCACCCCTCGGAGGAAGAGGGGATGCTGGAGCAGCGCGACTAACCGAGCCGCCTGTGGAAGCGATTTGCGCTGAGGAATCAGTGGAAGCTGCAGCGGGCGAGCCGGGCACCATTCTGGATTCCTGAGAGAGCAGGGTGCTGCCGTGGAGGACCTTCCGATCACACACACAGATGCAAGTAAAACAAGTTTTGGAATTTATACAACTATAACTGAGGTGTCTAACAGAGAACTACTTGAAATAAGCACTCTTTTCTTATTGCTATAACTTCAGTAATGGGATTTGATTGAACTTGGCTTTTTGCCAGCTAGACTGCGCAGTTTAAAATCCAGCTGCATTTGCATGCTACAAAAGTGAAGTTAAAAGTGGGCAGTCTGACCGCCAATGCTCTCTAAAGTCTGGATTTTATTTCAAATGTGAGATTCCAGAAGTTGGAAAAAATGTTGACTCATTAAGACTTGTAATCCATAGAAGGGGTGGTGGTGGATTTAAACTGAATTATAGCTCAGAACTAATGGATGATAAAGGGGAAAAAATAAAAGCTTCCTAAAGATCCAAAACAACACCAACAGCAGCAGGTGTCTGCTTTGCCAAGAAGAGCTTCAGTTTCTAAAATATCTCTGACTCCAATATCTCCAGTTGCTACAATGGCTACTCCTGCATCTTTTAAGACAGGACCCAAAACAAAGTCAATGGAAGAAACCTTGGGCTCCCTTCATGAAATGTTTGCTAAAACTTTACAAGAAGTGACATCTATAAAGGGAGAAATAAGTCAAAATACTGCTGCCATTTCTTCTTTAAAGGATTCAGTAAGCTCTTTGACCACAAGACAAGACAAGGTGGAAACTAAGTTACAAAAAAAGATGCAAGACAGCAAAGAAGTAAGAAAGAAAGTAGACACTTTGGAACTCTCTATGGAAGCTAGGCAAGAAAGAGAGGAGAAAAGGGAAGATCAAATGGCAATGATGTACTTTAATTAAAAGAAACCTACATACGGATACGTGGCCTTAAAGAAAAAATTGAAGCAGGGAACTTGAGAAGCTTCTTGAAAACGCATCTAGCAAAACTACTTGATGAAGAAGAGGATGTTATTGAAGGAATGCTGATTACAGCTTATAGGGTTAATTCTGCCTTTGAAAGGAGGAATAATGTTCCAAGGGACTGTTTAATTCAATGTCTTTCCAGAAATCATCGGGATCTCATCATGAATCAACACTATAGTACACCACTTATAATTGAAGAGACTACTTTGAGACTGATGAAGGAAATACCAATCAGACTACTGTGGAAAAGAAAGGATTTTGCGGAGATTGTGGAAAGGCTGAAATTTAATGACATCCAATTCAGATGGGAATATCCTCAAGGTGTTTCCTTCTTCTTCAAAGCAAAAAGGTTTAGGATTGCAGAGATCCTTAAAGCTGAAGAGTTTCTAAGAAGATATGATAAGGACTTGGCAAAACCATCTAATCAGTTCCCATCTAAAGACAAGCCAGAAGAATCTAAATTGGAAGAGGCGACTGGGGGAGCAGGTCCAAGTAGCGTGGAGTTTTAATCAGAAGACAATGATGGCTGAGCTAGAATGGAAATTGAAGGGGTTAAAGGGTGGGGGGTGGGGAAAAATTATTATCTGGTTATAAATGAGGGTCAATAGTTAAAGGGTTATATAGAAAACAAAAATAAATAATGATTACAAACTTTTTGTTGACATTTTAGCTACAAGATTAAAAAAGATATTAAATAAGTTTATACATGAAGAACAATTGGGATTTCTGCCTGGTAGAATGATTAGTCATAATGTCAGGGCGGCGATAGATTTGATTGAATTGGCAGAATATAATTTAAATACTCCAGTTGCTATGATATTTTTGGATGCGGAGAAGGCCTTTGATAATGTTAATTGGAATTTTATGAAAAATATATTGGAACTTATAGAGTTTGGGGCTGGTTTTAAAAGAGCTATAGAAGGTATATATAGGCAGCAGACGGCCAGATTATTTATAAATGGCGAAATATCACCGCAATTAAAATTTCAGAAGGGTACCAGGCAGGGTTGTCCTCTTTCACCTTTATTGTTTTAGAAGTATTGTTGAATAAGATTAGACACGATGATAGTTTAGTAGGTATAAGGTTTGGAAGAAATCATTATAAGGTTAAAGCTTATGCAGATGATTTAGTATGTTTTTTGACTAACCCTAGTTGTCAAGTTGTAAACTGGAATAATAATATTGAGGTCTATGGAAAGCTTGCAGGATTTAGGATAAATAGAAATAAGACAAAATTTTTGATTAAAATATGACTTTATCACAACAAGAAGAATTGATTAGTAAAACTGGATTTTGCATCGAAAGTAAAGTAAGGTATTTAGGAGTTTGGTTAACATCAAATAATTTGAATCTTTATCAGAATAATTATGTTAAAATCTGGCAAAATATAATAAGAGATTTTAAAAAGTGGGAAAAGCTGCCTTTATCATTATGGAGTAGGATCTCGGTAATTAAAATGATGGCTTTACCTAAAATGCTTTTTTTATTTCAGAATTTACTGATTATAAAAGGAGTTAAAATTTTGTTTGGGGTAAGGAGAGGCATAGGATAGCTTATAATAACTTAACTTTTCTACCATGAGTTGTTCCTAAGCTGTCGGTCCCTAACATAGCATGCCTTCATTTCTCTCTCCTTCCCACCATATAATTCTTCTATGTTTGTCTGCCCCTCCCCTTTCCAGAATCATTCCTTCTCATCTCTACCCTAGCCGGGGTGTTAAAACATACTTAACAATAGAACAGAAAACTTGTGTGTCAGGTTACTATTTCCCAAGAATCTATCAAAGTAGTGAAAGGGTGATATTTACATCTCTGCACACATTGCAACCTATATTGATCTGTATTAGAGGTTATAAATGTGGAATAATGGATACCTGAGTTGAATGCCTAAGTTCTAGTTTATATCACATGCTGCATAATTAATTCATTGACTAAACTAATATGAAGTGATACTCACAGGCTCAGAAGACTTTAAAAGGGGATTAGATTCATGGAGGTGGAAAGGTCTATGGGTGGCCAATAGATATGATGAGCAAATAGAACCTCCTTGTTCAGAGACAATACACTCTTGAATGCCAGTGTGGGGGCAACTTTTTGGGGTGACTGTTGTCTTTATACCCTGCTGATGGGATTCCCAGTAGCTGGCTGACCAGCTTGGGAAATAGGACATTGGACTCGAAAAACCTCTGGTGTAATCCAACAAGCTTGCTTTATTCATATGAAAACTACAGGGCATGTAGTTATCCTATCCTCATTTTAACAAAGAGATTGAAATGTTATTTGATGATCCCACTGCTTCCCCTGCATCTTTAAGTATGCTACTGAATTCAAGGAGATTGCAATTTTTTAATGTTGAAGAAAAGGTATTCTGTGCATGCCCAGAATAATTTTTCTTCTTGAACTCAGCCCATGCTGAAAACAAACTCTTAGGCAAGGCATAGTGAGATCTTTGCACAAACTTGAGTAACTAGAAAAGAGAAATTCTGCAGGGGTACCCATGCTAGTCTGTTGTGGCAAAACCAAAAAGGAATCTTGTGTCACTATAAAAAAATAACATGTATTGTCATTCCAGCTTTCATGGTTCTAATCTATTTCATCAGATGCATGAAGTGAATACTCAGTCTATAGATATTGCTCCACACATGGAAAAAATGTTTAATAGTAAGGAAGAGAATCAGTTGTAATTTCCATTAAAATGCATGCTATGGGGCTATGACACCTTGTAATTAATATTATGTTAAATTTTTAAAAGCTTATATGCAACAGAAAACTGGGGATAAGCACCATTGAATAAAATGAGACTTACTGTGAGAGATCCCCCTCTCTGAGTTTGCTTCTCCAAATCAGTTGCTCAGACGTTGATACAGAAACAATAGATTTATTGAAGCCTTCAGGAGATGAGACAGGCACAGGTAGAAAGTTGCAAGTGAGGGGCTATACGGGTTTACAGAATATATTGACTCCAGGGCACTGGGGCACTGGGGTTCACACTTATTGTTATGGGAAGTTACAAGCTTGGCATAATACAAAACATCAGACGGATCCCAGGAAGTCTGGTGCGGCTATCACACTTCCAAGGCCGCACCGGCCTGAGGGAGTACTGGCAGGAAGAACAGCGGGGGGGAAGATACATGGGCCATCAGGCCTGGCGCCTGAGACCAGAAGGTGTGAACTGCTTTTACGAGTTCACTGATAACACCGCAGGTGATGGAAAGCAGAGACACAAAGACAGAGACCCTCACATTCTGCCCCCCTTAAGGCCCCCCTCCGAGAGGACGAGGCTTATCGGGATAAGCGAGGTGGAATTCTCGGACCAAGCGAGGAGCTGCCATGTGGGGTGCGGCCACCCATTCGTCATGAGCGGAGCCAAGGTTTTTCCAGCGAACAAAGTAAAACAGTTTCCCTTTGTTCCATTTGGAATCTAAAACCTTGGATATTTCCAAATGGGTATCCCCTCCTACTACGGTAGGAATCTCATGAGCGGGAGGGGGGTGGAACTGGGGAGCTGCTACATAAGGTTTGAGGAGGCTTATATGGAAGACTGGATGAACTCCCTTGAGAGTCTTAGGGAGACTCAGTTCCACGGTAACCTCGTTGATTACTCTGGTAATGGGGAAAGGTCCTACATAACGGTCGCTCAGTTTTTTGCAGGGGCGAAGAGAGCGGAGGTTTTTGGTGGACAGATAGACTTGCTCTCCCACCTTGAGTTCCCATCCCGGAGACCGGTGTTTGTCTGCTTGTTCCTTGTACTTGCTTTTTGCCCTTTCCAGATTTTTGAGCAACCATGGCCAGGTGGATTTAACCACCTGAATCCACTCCTGAAGATCAGGGGTAGACTGGAGCTCTGGCGAGACGGGGGCAGAACCGAAAGGGCCAAAATCCGTCCCGTATATAACTTGGAAGGGACTAAAGCCGGTAGAGGAATGAGGCGCATTGTTGTACGCATATTCGGCAAATGGCAGCAGGTCGACCCAGTCGTCCTGGTGGAAATTTACATAGCAACGCAAATAACATTCTACTACCGCATTTACTCGTTCCGTTTGACCATCCGTTTGGGGGTGATAGGCGGAAGAAAGACCCTGTTCCTCCACTCCCATTAACTTTAGGAAAGCCCGCCAGAATTTGGCAACAAACTGGACCCCCCGGTCGGAGAGGACCTTCCTCGGGATCGAGTGTAGCCTGAGGACGTGCGTGGTGAACAGTTTAGCTAAGCCCTGGGCTGAAGGAAGACCTGCACATGGAACGAAATGAACCTGTTTGGAAAAGAGGTCTGTGATAACCCAGAGAACCGTTTTCCCCCGACTTGGAGGTAGGTCGGTGATAAAATCCATGGCGATGACTTCCCAGGGACGGGAGGGGTTCTCAAGCGGTTTGAGAAGCCCCGGGGGTTTTCCCATCCGTTTCTTGGCTGTGGCGCAGGTGGGGCAGCTGCGCACATACAACTCTACATCAGATCTCATACCGGGCCACCAGAATTGCCTTCGAACCAGGTGAAGCGTTTTTATGAAACCAAAATGACCCGCTAGCCTGGCCCCATGTACAAGTCCCAATACTTCTTTGCGAAGGGAAGATGGGACATATAGTTTCCCCCCTTGCACCCACCAAGTGTTGGTTCGTTCCAAGCCAGTGGGGAGGAGATGGTGCTCCTCCTCCTGTAAGGAGGCGTCCCGGAGTCGCTGTTGGAATGCTTCCGGGATACCTTTGAGCGTAGGGGGGGTCTCCGGTTGGCGGGCTTGGGATCGGGTGGTGACGGCCAAGCCAGGGACTTCCCCTCGCTGTTCGGGAGTGAACAGGGAGTCGACGGGGCGATCGAAATCGTTGCGATACTGGGGAAGTCGTGACAAAGCATCAGCTAGGGCATTTTCTTTGCCAGGGACATGTTTGAGGGTGAACCGGAATTTTGCAAAAAATTGGGCCCACCGAATTTGTTTGGCATTGAGTTTTCTAGCTCCCTTGAGAGCCTCAAGATTCTTGTGATCTGTGCACACTTCGAACGGCAGCTCGGCCCCCTCTAAGAAGTGTCTCCATATGGTAAGGGCATGTTTGACCGCTGCTGCCTCCTTCTCCCAAATGGCCCAGTTGATTTCGGACTGGGAAAACTTTTTGGAGAAGTAGGCGCATGGCCTCAACCGTCCCCCCTCATCCCTCTGCAATAGGGCCCCGCCCATGGCTACATCCGAGGCATCCACCTGCACCACGAAGGGCTTGGTGCAATCCGGGTGAGCCAAAACGGGTTCGGATGAAAAAAGTAGCTTTAAACGTTCAAAAGCTTGCTGGCACTGGGGAGACCATTGCAGACGGGCTGAGGGGAGTGCGGCGCTAGCCCCCCTGTCCTTGGTACGCAACAGGGCAGTGAGGGGAAGCGCAACTTGGGCAAAGTTGGGAATGAAATTCCGGTAAAAGTTGGCAAACCCCAAAAACTGTTGAAGTTGGCGGCGGGTAGTGGGGGTTTCCCAGTCCCGCACCGCCTGGACCTTGGCGGGGTCCATTTCCAACCCTTGGTGGGAAATCACATACCCCAGAAATGTAATAGAAGGTTGGTGGAATTCACACTTGGACACCTTAGCATACAGTTTGTGCTCCCGCAGCCGCTGGAGCACTTCTCGCACTAGGCGCACATGTTCTTCCATGGTCTCAGAGTAAATAAGAATGTCATCGAGAAATACCACCACCCCCCGAAACAGTAAATCATGCAAAACTTCATTAATTAATTGCATAAAGACACTCGGAGCCCCCGAAAGTCCGAACGGCATGACCAGGTACTCAAACATCCCAAAACAACTGGAAAAGGCCGTTTTGGGTTCGTCTCCTTCTTTGATGCGAATGCGGTGGTAGGCTTCTACCAAGTCCAGTTTGGTGAAGATTCGGCCCTCCTTTAATTGTGCTAGAAGGTCAGGAATAAGAGGGAGGGGGTAAGCATTAGACTGGGTGACTGCGTTCAGTCTGCGAAAGTCAATACACAGTCTTAAATCTCCCGTCTTTTTCTTTACAAAGAAAGCTGGGGCTGAATAAGGAGCCTTGGAGGGGCGTATGAAACCCCTCGCCAGATTGACATCCAGATAGTCTCGCAATACAGTCTTTTCACTAGGGCTCATGGGGTAAACCTTTCCCTTAGACAGTTTGCCTTCCCCTACAATCTCGATGGCACAGTCCGTTTCTCTGTGGGGAGGCAGTTCGTCGCACTCTCTAACATCGAAAACATCAGTAAACTGCGAGTACTCAGAGGGTAATTGAGGAGAGACTGGGGCGGGGGACCCTACCAGTGCGGCGGCTGGAGTTCTGAGTACCCGTTCCTTGTCATGCAACCCACAGGGGTTTTCGGGGAAGGAAAGCACCCGTTTAACCCAATCAATGGAGGGATTGTGTCCCCTTAACCAGTTCATCCCTAACACCACAGGGGTTACAATAGGGGCGATGGTGAAATACAACCGTTCCCAATGTTCCCCCACGGACATAATCACGGCTGCAGTTCTGTGGGTCACAGGGCCCCGTTTAAAGTCACTCCCGTCCATTTGGGAAAAACGGAGGGGTCCCGGAAGCCGCTTGCGCCGGACACCCAACTTCTTGGCAGTTTCCTCATTTATCATGGTGCGGGCACACCCCGAGTCGACCAACGCGGGGACCTCTAACGGGGGACCCCCTTTGGGTAGGGACAGATGAACACGCACAAATACATTGTCCTCTTGGGCGCTTACCATCGGTGGAGCTCCTTGCACAACGATAGGGACGGTCTGCTGCGGAGCCCCCTCTACAGCAGACCGACGGCGTTTTTTGCCGGCTGTTCCCACTCTTCCTCCTCGCTGGAAGAGGGGGACGGGGTGGTGGCTTCCGGGGAGCCGTCCGAATCAAAGACGGTATTTGTAATCCGGGACCCCGATGGGACCGTAGAGTCGGATGCCCCATCCTGGGGGCGCGCGTGGAGAGCGGAGGGTGCGCCGGAGCGCCGGCTCAGTGGTCCACTTCTGCGGCGAGGCTGGCTGTCGGCGGCCGGTTTCGTCGGCTCGGCCTGGGTTTGGCGGGGGGGGGTCGGACGGCCTGAGCGAGAGGGGCATTGCGATGCAAAGTGACCCTTTCCCCCGCAGATCAGGCAGACGCCGGCCTCGAACCGCTTGCGGCGTTCCGCGGCCGAGAGACCCCCGCCACCCCCTTGCCGGAGTTCCCGGCCACGGTCACCTCGGGGCCTGGGGTCTCGCCCAAGCCGTTGCTTGGACAAGTTCAGGAGTTGTTTGCGATTCTCGATGTCAGCAGCATGGCGAACCCAACCTTCCACATCCGGGGGGTTCCCTTGCATGAAGGCCCAATGTTGGAGGTCTGGGTTGAGACCCTCCCTGAAACATTGTACCAAGGTAGCTTCACTCCAGTCCAGAATTCGGCTAGCCAGTGACTGGAACTCACTTGCATACTGCGCCACCGACTTAGTCCCTTGGCGCAGTTGCATCAGGGAGGCTTTAGCCCGCTCACCCAGAGTCGGGTCCTCAAAACGGTTTCGGAGTGCTACCATGAACTCGTCCAGGGTTCGCAGCACCGGCGAGCGGAGTTCATACTGCAACACCATCCAGGCAGCCGCCTCCCCTTGCAGTAAGGAAGCCACGTACTGCACCCGGGACTCCTCAGAAACGAAGGTTCGGCCTTGTTCCCGCATAAAAATGTCTACTTGGACCATAAAAAAGGTCAACTGGTCTCCCGACCCGTCATACGTGACTTTCAGGTCCCGACGGGCCGGGGGGGCAGGGGTTGCGGGCGGAACTACCGGCGCCCCGTCTGGGGGAGCACCGGCTGGAGGTTGCAACTTCAGCGCATCTAGGGTCGTGGCCATCTCACCCATTACGCGTTGCATGATCTCCATCTGCTCCTGCATAGCCCGGCGGTCTTCCTGCCACTGCTGTCGTTCTTCCTCCATGAGGGCCTCTTTGCGGGCCGGGTCCCCTTCGAGTCCCGTGCTGGGGAAGGCCAACCGGCGATCCTTCGCCGCAGTCCGCGAGAGCGACCAGCCCTTGGGAGAGTCCAGCCAATAAGTAAGCCCCCGGGGACGTCCGTCCCGATCTTGGTCGGGGGCGCGACCCTTCGGTTTCTTTGGCTTGGCTCCCTCCTCCTTCGGGTCCGGCTTCTCCGGCTCGTCCGGTTCCTTGGGGGCATCGGGGTTAGGGGTGGTGTCCTCGTCGGCTGACATTCTGTCCAAAGCGGTACAGCTGCAGTCCGAGAGGCAAGGACTTGCAACTTAATGTGAGAGATCCCCCTCTCTGAGTTTGCTTCTCCAAATCAGTTGCTCAGACGTTGATACAGAAACAATAGATTTATTGAAGCCTTCAGGAGATGAGACAGGCACAGGTAGAAAGTTGCAAGTGAGGGGCTATACGGGTTTACAGAATATATTGACTCCAGGGCACTGGGGCACTGGGGTTCACACTTATTGTTATGGGAAGTTACAAGCTTGGCATAATACAAAACATCAGACGGATCCCAGGAAGTCTGGTGCGGCTATCACACTTCCAAGGCCGCACCGGCCTGAGGGAGTACTGGCAGGAAGAACAGCGGGGGGGAAGATACATGGGCCATCAGGCCTGGCGCCTGAGACCAGAAGGTGTGAACTGCTTTTACGAGTTCACTGATAACACCGCAGGTGATGGAAAGCAGAGACACAAAGACAGAGACCCTCACACTTACTTCTAAGGATAACTGTTCAGGATTACTCCCAAAAAGATCTAGTCAGTTCTGTAACCTTTGATCTACAAAGGATCTGTACCTTCACCCTGATCAGGAGCATGGATTGGGCCACTCTGCTGTCTCCCCCCCCCCCCCATTTAAGGAGGCAGCAGCAGGAGAGGAAGGGATGGGATGGAATAGGAAAAGAGAGCTAGAACTAATTGGATTTTAGCACCTGTGGATAAGAATAGCTTTCTAAAGTTAGTTGTAGGAAAACAAAATCATCTGGAGAATTGGCTCACTTGCCTTCTCTCCCTGGACAATGAAACCCAACTTCTCACATTTCCCCAATTTTCCTTCCCCCATTAAGTATTGTGTTGTCTGGGTTGTTATTGTTTTGGATAGTAGACACATTTTAAAAGTCTTTTGGTAGTTTAGTACTGTTTGAGAGGGACCTGGGCTTATTCCCAGGTAACAGTTATTCTATTCACAGTAATAGAAAGACAAGTGGTTTGTCTTGATATGTTTTGGATCAGGATCATGGGGTGGGGGGTCCCATGGTGGCTCTTGGCAGACCTGACTCTGCGTGCTCCAACAATTTTACTCCATCACATGTGAGCCCCCAAGGCAGGGGCTAGGGTAAGAGCACCATGTGCAATTTCGGAGCAGACTTACTGTGTGCTGCTACTAGGAAACATTACTCATTAATAAACTTGTGACTGTTCGGACCCTTTGCAGGCAGCTCTCCAGTCAACATAGAGCTCACAACAGACCCCATTCACAGTGAGATACCATCAGCTGAGCCAACAATATGATCAACAGCTGCAGCAACCTGTGCATCTAACTCTTCAGTTGTTGGATTGCCAACTCTTGTTCTAGCCTGAACCTCCACCATTGCAAACTGCTTAAAGAAGCAGTTTGACCCCCTCATTGGGACAGCTCTGCCTGTGATACTGCAACCTGTCAGTGCTGCTTACAAGGGCACAGAAGCCTTGTTGGAATAAAGTGTTGGCAACCTCATTCATCTGACTTACTGTCCAGATACCTGATGCTATTCAATAAATGTGTGGATTGTCTCAGTTGTGTCTCTACATCTGCAGTTTGGTAGGCAGAGATCAGTTCCTGCCACCTGCTCCCAACTAATTGATTCTGTCTTTAGCATGGCACCGATACTAGGAGAGGGGCTGAGGGGGGGGGTGTTATCCAATGCTTGCACAAATATGCTCTCCAAGGCAGAAGGGAAGGGTCTTCAGCTGGTACACACACTCCAATCACTATCTCAGTCTCATAAGCCACACAGCCTGCATGGACAGGGGGAGGTCAGGCGCCGCTAGACAGATGGAGCAGAAGGAATGCCATGATGAATGAGAGTGGATTGAAATAATGAACCCCGAGTGCATCGGGGAATGGTGACTGGGGGATTTCTGGCCAAAATGACTGGTGTGTAGGGTGGCCAAAGAACAAGGATGGTCCAACCTCCATAGCTGTGTCTGATGGTCCAAAACCTCAGCTGTGCCTGGAAACTTTCTACAGTTGACCGATAGGTAGCTGCATATGGTATTCAGATCAAGGGCTCTGGATATAAACATTTGCCTTACCACTATGCTTTGCAGTATTCCCTGCCTTGGTAGATGTGGTTAGTGTCAACACCATAGTTGCTGGTGGATGGCTAGTGCTCTATGCTGTGTCTTGTTCCTGTGCCCAGTTAAGTGTGTGGTTAGGAGGTTGTTCCTATAGAAGGTGTGGGTTCTAATCTGGCTTCTTCCACATTTTGCTATTGATCAGCCCACTGCTGGGCAAAAGGTGGGCTTTGCCTTCTTGCCAGAATTCCCCTCCGAGGGGGTAGGCATCCCCAGAGAGCTATGGGGGAATTGACTAGGACAGTTTCTGTCAATGTGCAGCTGGATGGTCTCTTGTAGCTGCCATGTGGTATGCCTCCCCCTTGGCTGGTGCTCCTGAAATCAGAGGGCGTAGACTGGACTAACTCTGCATATATAGCACTGTAAGTGTTGTATAGGAAAGTATATTTTGCTGCATGCATGAAGAGAGAAGCTCTTATGATTTAAAACGAATCTGGCAGGTTTAAGAGACACGGTTAAAGAAATAACTTGAATGCCTTTAATTTGGTACAATATATGGCCTGGAAGATTTAGTACATCACAAGGTGCAAGAGGTTTCAGTATGCGCTGAATATTATACATTTACTATTGGCACATAAGATAAAGCCATCCTTACAGAAAGAGATACTCATAACTCTGGACTGAGATCAGCTTCTCAGTTCCTGAGAAGGAATAAATCAAGAACAGAAATGATAATAAGGTGGGAGTAAAATGGCTGTCTGAAAAGAGAGATGAGTCACAGCAGTTTATAACATCAGAAAAGAAATGAGTTGCCACTGGTTTGTTGCCTTGGCTGCAAGACTCAAGCAGAACTTTGTTCATACACTTCATCTGTTAAATGTGAAACTTAAATGTAAACTGACCCATTTTTAATCTGTTTACAATCTTATAATATAGAGGGAGAATGAAGCATACATACTAACCATTGGAAAACAGGATTAATTTCTCAATAATGCATGTATGTTGCATATATAATATCCAAACTATTTCTTACTGTCAGATTGAAACACTTATAAACCAGAGATCAAGACAAATCATAAATTGGTTTAAGCCCAAATGCTGTTATGTTACAATCAGTTCCTTGTAACATATATCACTGTGGAAAGGGCAACTATCATATCTTAGGTGAACCAATACGTTACAGGTATTGGTTGTAGGCATGGAGAAGCTAGGTTTTGCTTGAAATTCAAAGGCACCAGTTTCCAGGTTTCAGGAGTGTAGTGATGAGACTCCTGGATTTTCAACAGCATAAATATGAGATTTATAGCCTGATTCTAATATAGCTGGCACACACACACAGAACTCCTATGTCTTACCATGTGGATTGTTGCTATCACATTAAAAATGTTCCCATCCCTGGGGAAGTCTTCAGTGATCATTGTCATGAGTGTAGAGATATGACATGCTAGCAGTAATGCCCAGATTTATTAAAACAAAGAACCATAAGGAATAAGAGATATTTTATCTACTGTTAAAGTAACATTTTTTATCACCATATATTACAAATGTGGGTTCTAGATTAAATCAAGCCCGAAGCCTCCCTATAAGCTAATATGATCAAACTGAGGCTATTGTACTTTGGTCACATTATGAGAAGACAGGAGTCTCTGGAAAAGACAATAATGCTAGGAAAGGTGATGGCAGCAGGAAAAGAGGAAGACCCAGCATGAAATGGTTTGACTCAGTCAAGGACGCCTCAGCCTTTAGTTTGCAAGTCCTAAGCAAGGCTGTTAAACAATAGGATGTTTTGAAGGCCATTAATTCATAGAGTTGGAAACGAATTGTCGGCACTTAGCACACATATTACAAACGAGAATATGCACATTCTCTACCAGTGTACATGCACACATGTATATTTCTCATGACAGTAAAATATTTTGATGCATTAGGGTAAAGTTTCCACTTCTAAGAAAACCCAAGGGAGAGAAAGAATTTATTACTGGAGAATAAGAAAATGGTGGACTTTGGCTTAAATCGCACAGAAAGAGTCTGCCAATGGATGGGAGGGTTTTCAATTTGCCCTTCACAGCATTCCTGGGAGTTTATTGATTTATTTCTATCCTGCTCTCCATCCCCGGCTGAAGTTCCCTGTCTTGAGCAGCATTTTGGGGGTCATATTAGGCTGTTGCAGGATCAGGAAGATGAGGAATTCCCATCCTGCAGACAGAAATTAAGGATGTAAAACACTAAATGATTAAACAGTGCAGATTTGTTTACTATTTATACATTGCTATAAACATTTAAATATTTCCTCAGGCTTGGAAAACTGGCAAACATTTACCTATGCATTCCAGGGTAATCGGTGCCTGTGTAATATGCTTTCTAATGCTGGCCTTATGATTAATTGTCCGCACACCAAAGTATATTAACAAGTTTATTTCTATTTTAAAAAATCAGCAGCAGAGCGACAGTATGTACAAATATGTATGTGGACTAAACAAATTGAGAACCTCTCAATGTTTTAATATTTAAATGATAAAATTTGATAGGGATTTAAATTTAATTCTAATAAAGCAAGTAAGCAACCATTTAAACTAACAGAAATCCCTTCCGTCTGCAGAGATTTACGGTGTGATCCAACCCCTTTTTATGTTTATGGGGTACCTTAATTTGTACTTTGAAGACATGTAGCCAGAACTTTCTGTTTGTACCTGAAGGTGAAAAGTCATTAAAATACTCTAAAATAATAATAACTCATCTCTCTCAAAGTAAACGGCACACAGACATAAGGGGTAGGAAGGGGGGGAAAGGATCAACAACTAGAATCTACTGCCCAAAGCAACTGTTTTATAGGAACACTGTCCCTGGATTCAGGTTGGGGAAAAAATGTCCTGTGTGGAAATGTGCTGCTGAAGCTTTTCATGGCATGGAGGTATATAACCTAATTTGGTAAATAACATCCCACTGAGCCTCTGTTAAGGTACAAGCCATTTTTCTCTCATGAGAGTTGGAAACCCTACTTGGAGTCATGTTCAATATGACTTTGCAGGGGGTTAAACCCACACTTCTCAGCAAAGCCCTGCCTCAACCACCCTCTCTTCATCGTCTCTCCAGCAAGTTAATCCTTTTTACTCATCCTTACTACTGCTTTGTTACATGCGACTTAAATGGCAAGCCCTCTGGCAGGGACCTGTTTGTGTATAGTTTAAAGTAAAGTATTGCCACTCACTCTGTTAAACTGTACCTGTTTTGTGAAAGGCACATCAGACTCCTGTTTGTCATTAACACATTTCTGTGAGCCATAATACAGCGAATTTAAAATGACCCATCAACAACACTTGGTACTGTATTTACTATACAGAGTACTTTTGTCACCATAACATGCACAACTGAGGTGCTGCACAGCCTGCTTTCTCTGGGAAGATGTAGTTATTTAACACCACATCTCTAGTAGTGTTATGAACCAAGTAACAGTCCATAAAGATTGTAAAAACCTTAGGATAGGGTGGTGGTGTTTGATACTTGATAAGGCAGTAAAAAGGTAAAGTTCCCCTATGCAACCACCGGGTCATTCCTGACCCATGGGATGATGTCCCATCCTGACGTTTCCTAGGCAGACTTTGTTCATGGGGTGGTTTGCCAGTGCCTTTCCCAGTCATCTTCCCTTTACCCCCAGCAAGCTGGGTACTCATTTGACCGACCTCGGAAGGATGGAAGGCTGAGTCAACCTTGAACCGGCTACCTGAAACCGACTTCCGTTGGGACTGAACTTAGGTCGTGAGCAGAGCTTGGACTGCAGTACTGCAGCTTACCACTCTGCACCACGGGGCTCCTGATACAGCAGTACAGTACTTCAAAACAAACAACTATTACTTAGGACTAAAAATAGGGTATTGTGCAGTATTGATGACTGTCTCCACCCCATGGTACAAACGTTTTATCCTTCCCAGAAAAAAAACTACAGGGAAATCAGTATAACCTAGCCATACCACCCTGAACCTCCACTTGATGTGAGATGCACGCCACCAGGAAATATATCCTGAAGCAAAAGGCATCACACAGATTCTAGCCCTCAGTTTGGGGAAGGAGCATTTTTTTCCTTTCCATCAATACAAGGAGTTGTTAGTAGGAATGTCTTTGAGAAGAGCTCCCAGGAAGTAGGACCAACATCCTCTTGCCGGCTAGTTCTCTGGACTTTCTAGGTGACAGGACTCCTCCTGGCAGTGAATGGGATCACTCACACTCCAACCCAAATTCCACCCAAAGAATCGTTTTTGGCAGCAAAAACTAACTACTCCTTTGCCACCATGGCCACAATATCTGTTGCTCAGGAGAGGGAAATGTGGTTCAGAAACATACTCCAAGGACAGTTTCCTTTGTGAACTGTTTCTCCACTCGCCATTACTACTGTTCCCACATACTGTGTTTGTGTGTGTAAAGTGCCGTCAAGTCGCAGCCGACTTATGGCAACCCCTTTTTTGGGGTTTTCATGGCAAGAGACTAACAGAGGTGGTTTGCCAGTGCCTTCCTCAGCACAGCAACCCTGGTATTCCTTGGTGGTCTCCCATCCAAATACTAACCAGGGCTGACCCCGCTTAGCTTTTGAGATCTGACAAGATCAGGCTAGCCTGGGCCATCCAGGGCAGGGCGTTCCCACATATTACATACATTTTAATACTTTAAGTTTTTGCATATTTTATACCACATATAGTAAAACATTTCAAGAATTGTGGCACATTCAAAATAGCTATCAATGAAACCAAATGAACTTAACAACTGAGCTCTCCACTACTTCCCCAGAAGACAAACCAATAATTAAACCAAGATTTAAGCATGTGCTGCACTGTGGCCTACACATCTGATCTTGATTGCAACCAATTTGTTTAGGTCTCTATGTAATTTTACCCCAAAATGACTTAAAGCTTATCTAAATTACAGCAAAGTTGTATATCAACATCCGTTATTTTATAAACTAAATAAATAAAAGAAGCATGCTAGAATGGTTTGAATCCCCACTGTGCCAAGGAACCTTGCTGGGTGACCTTGGGCCAACTGCACACTCTCAGCCTAGCCTACCTCACAAGGTTGTTGCAAGGATAAAATAGAGGAGAGGAGACCTACGTAAGCCACTTCAGATCGCCACTGGAGGAAAAGGAAAGGTATAAATAATTTTTTAAAAAAATACATACAGCTCTCTACAACACAATCATGAGTTTCCATAAAAGAGTTCACCTAAAATAAAGCATGCTTTTTGCCAAGACAACCAAAATCCTATAAATATTAATTTCCTCTCCCTTCCATTCATCTGCCTTTTCTTCACATCACTTTGTGACAATATGTACAGTAGTCCTCTTGGCAGCTAGTCTATATAGCTGAACACTATTAACAGTTTCTGTTTCAGATCTTTGCCAAGAACATCTTCTCCTTTTTCTCTTTTTAATCTAATTATCAAGCTAACATCCTGATCCTAAATTTGTTTCCTTAGAAACAAGTCCCATTGCTTTTAATAGAAGTTATTTCCTACTAGTTTTAGAACCATGCCTTTAGTTATTTGAAAGTAAGAAATAGGTAGCAATTTTCCTTTTTGCACGTTAAGCTTACCCTTAAAGTATTGCAAGCTTTATGTAAAATTGTGTACAATCATACAAAATCAGAACTATACCCCATGTTGGACTGGTTCACCTATAACTCCAAAAGATAATGCACTCCCTGGTTCTCTCTGTTCCTTCCCTTGTGCATTCCAGTTTCCTCCCTGACTTTGGTCTTACCCAGATTAGCCACCTTTGCAGCTAATCTGTTTCGTGATATGCCTGAATTGGCAACTACTGTGCACACTAGCCCTTCAAATCAGACTGAAAACCACTAGTGAAGACAGAATTTGCATGCAGCAGCCGCTGTGGTTCACCGCAAAAGAGGAAATCAGGGATGGAATCTGAATGTGTTAGAGGGAAGACAAAAAGTCTATGCAAACATGAAACTCCCTTGTGTTCTGTATTGCCAAATCATGGTTCACCTTTACATGTGAACCAAACCATTGTGCAATGGTCACAGGGTATATTTTGTCAGATTTGCTTCATCAAAAATCCAACATCTTTTCACTTTTAACTGCTGCCGTTCTGTTGAACACCACAGAAAGATTCTGGCACTGATGGTGAGTCCCTAACCAGAGCCCCTGAAACAATCCTGAAGCGAAAGAACAAGGAACCAGACCCAGCAGCCTCACAAAAGGCGGTGGGGGCCTGACCACCACTCAAGGGGGAAAGGCGCAATCGGTTGCACCGTTAGGATGCTCTAAAGACCACGTAACCCCAAAGCCAGGTACCCTCTCGTCCTTTCAAGTTATGACGATACATCAACAAGTTATGCATATCTGATTGTATTACAGACAGAAAGGGGACTCAGTACAGTTGCAGTTTCATCCAGTTTCTATCATTGTTTATCGTTCACTCTGACACTTCATGACATTTCACCCACTGCCTTCAAACACAGTTATCCTGCCCAGCAACAGACTTCCCTTGCTATCTCAATACATTTACAGAAAGGGGAAAAAGATTATCACAAACTACTAAGCCAAAATACTTAAGTGGATCCTCCACATTCAGCGAAAGTCTACCTTGCTGTCTCACCCTCGCTAGAAAAGAGGGGGAAGAGTCAGACAGGCACCTCTTAGCAAACCTTGACATCTATCAGGACTGCCAGAAGTCAGAAAGGCAGAAGCCCCAAATACGCACAAAAGGAAATGCTGGGCAGGGACGGCAAAAGCCGCCGCAAAGAACACGCGGGCCCCAAAGCAGCCGCCATCCGCCCCGAGCCACAAAACCGTGAAGCCGGTCTCCTGCACGGGGACCCGCCAGCAGTTTAAAAACCACGTCGCTAACCAGCCATTGGCCAAGGCCACCCGCGCAACGCCCGCCCCTGGGCAGCCATACCTGCTGTCATTGGTAACCAGGGTGCCAATCAAGTCGCAAGCGGCGATGAAACGGGCGGGCGAGAAACGCCCCCTCTTTCCTCCTCCACATCGTCCGCCCTCCCCGGTCAGGAGCCTCGGAGCTGCCCACGCCTTCCTGGCTAGAAAACCGTTATGCGTAGCGGACGCTCCCCGCGGCCTAGGCCCGACCCCCGCCCTCAGCCGACTACCCACGCCATCCCAGAGCCCAGCTACAGGGGCGAGGCGAGCGGAGAAACAATCCAATCCCCCCCCTCCTCCTTCCCGCCCCAGCAAGCCTCCGGCCCCTGAAATGGCTGAACAAAGAGCGCCTCGCTTCTTCTTCGCCACGGTCCGTCCCATTGGCCGGAGGGCGGAACGAGGGAGGCTCCAGCCTGCCTGGAAGGCCTAAGCCTGCTGGTAACCAAGGCAACGACAGGCAGGTGATGGCGCGGCCTTGTTCGTAGGACTGACGCACAGGGCGGAGCGACGTCGCAGCGCGCAGGTGCCCCCTCCTCTCAGTCCTGGACAGTTCATTGCTGACGAGGCAAGTGAGCTGGTGACTATACGATCCAGAGCTTAAGCTCTTAACCACTACAGGACACGAGCACAAGAGGAACTGAGATAGTAACATTTCACAGTATTCCATGCTTTATCACCTAAATAGTACATGACTTTATTCATCATTGCATCTTTGCATTCTGCCCTTACTTACCAGGATGGCCCCTAACATTCAATAATCACCATTACATAGTGTGAGACAGTCATTAAGCAACATTAGAAAAGAGCAAGAGTCCAGTAGCACCTTAAAGACTAACAAAAATATTTTCTGGCAGGGTATGAGCTTTCGTGAGCCACAGCTCACTTCTTCAGATACCTTCTTCAGAAAGCTCATACCCTGTCAGAAAATATTTTTGTTAGTCTTTAAGGTGCTACTGGACTCTTGCTCTTTTCTACTACTGCAGACAGAGTAACACAGCTACCCACTGTGAATTAAGCAACATTGCTTGCTTTATAATCTTAACTATATCAGAAACCAGAGCCCCCTGGCACAGAGTGGTAAACTGCAGTCAAAAGCTCTGCTCACGACCTGAGTTCGATCCTGATGGAAGTCGGTTTCAGGTAGCGGGCTCAAGGTTGACTCAGCCTTCCATCCTTCCGAGGTTGGTAAAATGACTACCCAGCTTGCTGGGGGTAAAGTGTAGATGACCAGGGAATAGGGTTGCCAACTTCCAGGTGGCAGCAGGAGATCTCCAGCCAATAGAGATCAGTTCACCTGGAGAAAAATGGCCGGTTTGGCAATTAGACTCTATGGCATTTAAGTCCCTCCCCTCCCAAACCCCATCCTCAGGCTGTGCCCCAAAAATCTCACGCAAGTGGCGAAGAGGGACCTGGCAACCCTACTGGGGAAAGCAATGGCAAACCACCCTGTAAACAATGCCTAGTAAACGTCGGGAGTTGGCAACCGTACCAAAGAGGTTGACAAAGGGGTGCTGCAGTTATACAGAATGTTGAATTGCAACTGTTTGATATGCCACAATTTATAGTCCACAGTGTGCTAAACTGTGGATGCCTGGCAAATGGTTCCTTCGCTTCCATCCTTTACCTCTTTTATGCTTGAGACATAATAACATTTTAATCATGTGAACCCATAGGAAGGAGGCCCTTGAAATTTTTCAGTAGAACTATGGTGCTTTCCACCTAGGGTAGCCAGCTCAACCCCCTGCACAATGCAGGAAATTCACAACTACCTCCCCCCACACCCCAGTGACCCCTACTCTATGCCCAGAAGATGGCAAAAAACAAACAACCTTCAGGATCCCTGGCCATGATCCACTGTCTATAGCCAAGCCCTAAAATAAGACTACATTTACTCTAGTCCTGCAGGCAGAGACCAACATGTGTAGGATAGACGACTCACACGATATGCTTCACATAAAACATTCTTAAAACTACAATACTTGTTCAGGGAAGGGAAGAAATAGACTGACAAAGTCAACAGATGCCTAGATATCTCCTATTTCAGGTTAGACCCAGCAGAAAAGCAGCACTTTCCATATATAGCTATCAGCTGGAATTTCTCCAGTGCATCATTAAAGATCTACAAGCCATGCTGGGAAATGATTCTTCAATTGCACATGCCTTGTATATTTGTTCCGGTGACGGTGATTTTCTTGTCACCGACTTATAAATAGCCTCCCCCACAACTGAATGAACTGCTCATCTGCAACTATGGACCATCTAATGGAAATACCAGCCTAGGAATGCACCCTTGTGAGAAGCTCTGCTGAGGTTATTCTCATGTCTTCTCAGGCAATACCATCAGGACTAACAAAAGTCCAACCATCAAGAGCCTGTTTACTTGCAAGTCTTCTAATATGATATAAGCTATTCTACAACAGCAATTCCTGTTTACCATTTGTATTGATGAGCAGGTCAGTCACAATGCAAAAGATAAAAGGACAGAAATGGGATATTAAAATGCTAATAGTCAGAAGCCTTTGGGAGAATACGAGTCTCCCAGAATATTCTATGGTGGATCTTAAAGGGGGGTGGGGAACAAAAGGAAGCTGCTAAATTGGAATTCATTAGCAAATGTGTGGAATTTGGTCTCATAAAATTCTGGGGTTCTTATCTCACTTCAGAAAGTAAGCATCCTTCATTATACATTTATTTGCTCCATTTATTTGCTAGGCCTCTTCATCATAAACAGCTGCTAGTTGGGAGTGGGTTACACCCTCATGATTAAATTTTACATTAATTCAACAGGATTCTATATTCATCTGTGCTTTCAATAGTATTGTGACACATCTACTGCTGTTTCTGTACCTGATTGACCTTTAGTCTGTAGTAGTAGAACCAAATTCGATCCTCACTTTGGCATCTGACGAAGTCAGCTTTACTCACAAAAGCTTATACCCTGGAAGTGTGTCTTCATATGACAGAGAAAAACATAGGACAGAGAAAAATGGTAACAATGGGGTTAAAAGGCAATGAAATGCAAGAGCTACACTCTGTGACATTTCTATAAGAACATAAGAAGAGCCATGTTGGATTAGACAAAAATGGGATATTGAAATGCTGTTCCCACAATGGCCAGCCAGTAGGGTTGCCAAGTCCCTCTTTACCACTGGTGGGAGATTTTTGGGGCAGAGCCTGAGGAGAGGGTTTGGGGAGGGGAGGGAGCGACTTCAATGCCATAGAGTCCAATTGTCAAAGTGGCCATTTTCTCCAGGTGAACTGATCTCTATCGGATGGAGATCAGTTTTAATAGCAGGAGATCTGCTAGTACCTGGAGGTTGGCAATCCTACCAACCAGCTACCTCTAGGAAGCCCACAAACAGGAAGACTACAACAGCATCCTGCTGCCTGTGCTCCCCAGCAACTGATTTAAAGATATATAAGGCTTAATTGTATACAAGTACAGTGACGATTCCCAAGAACAGTAATGATTTTTCTTGACTCTCTAAACTAATTTAACACTTGCATTGAGATAGGAAACCATTGTTTTTATTGAGGCCTAATGTGGCAGTGTCAAGCTTCCAAATGAATTTTCTTTCAGCCCATTCATGCTGGAGAGCAAGCGTGGTGTAGTGGTTAAGAGTGGTGGTTAGGAGTAGTGGACTCTAATCTGGAGAACCAGGTTTGATTCCCTGCTCCTCCACATGAGCAGTGGAAGCTAATCTGGTGAACCAGGTTGGTTTCCCCACTCCTCCACATGAAGCCAGCTGGGTGACCTTGGGCTAGTCACACACTCTCAGCCCCACCTACCTCACAGGGTGTCTGTTGTGGGGAGGGGAAGGGGAGGTGATTGTAAGCTGGTTTGATTCTTCCTTAAGTGGTAGAGAAAGCTGGCATATAAAAACCAAGTCTTCTTTGAAATTCTATTGTGAAAAAATTGTGACTTTTAGGTCAGCAACTAAGTGTCCTGATGGAGATGTTCTCCCACTGGTTTTTTAATGCTGTGATCTTTATATCCGATTTGTGCCCATTTCTTCTTTTGCATGAAGAATGACCTACTGTATTTTTTCTATGTAGACAGCACAATGGCATGGTTGACAGATGACTGGGTATATCTGATATTACCAGGTCTTGTAGTACTGTTGCCTGAGTTCATCACTGAGATTATGTATCAAGTAATGGTATACTGCTGAATATGCTCAATGTACTGCTATTAAGTTTGGCTGTGAGTAACCACTGAGCAGTAACATTAAAAGGCAACACCAGTTCAGGAGGTCTGAGGTCTGCAAACGTTATGCAAGCAATGAAAAAGCAAAGTGGTCGTGCTAAACAGACCTGTCTCATTTGGTGTATACAGCAGTGCTTTTTATCTCTGAGATTTCGAGACTGTTACATTGCTTGTGAGAGACATATGAGAATGTCTCTGTTATGGGTAGTAGGAGTTAAGTACTGCTTTTCACTTTGCATGCAAAGCCATTCACATTATTATTTTTTATTATTCAAACTAAAGAAAAGAGGGCTGCACCAAACCAAAGGAAGACAAAAAGCAGTAATTGGTGTAAGGAATTTTTAAAATAATTAATTTGCCCCTACACATTTCACATACACATCCTCAGGGGGATCTTTCTTAAATGTCCCAAACAAGCAATGAAACAATTATGAAACACGTAGGGGCAAGTTAATTATTAAATATTTTCCCTTACACTAATTGCTGCTTTTTGTCTCCTATTTTTTATTTGCTATCACAAAATTACAATACTAAAAATAAAATTTAAAAACAGTACTGGTTTTACTTGCTAGTGAAAAATTATGTTTAATTTCCACTGCTGCCTCTACCAAACAGATAATTATCAATTGATTCATGAAGTATGTGGCCAGTTGTGAAGAGAAAAGGAAATAATTTATTAAGTGATAACATAAAAGAACAAAAAGGCAAATTGCAAGAGGAAGTGGAAGCTTTGTGAAACAGGATTTAAAGCAACCATACAGAAGGATCTTGCCAGTGGGTGTGTCCATTACTAGGTTTTTATGGGAAATATAGATCTATATGATGTATTATGTGGAACAGCAGTTTCAGTTGTAGATGACTATGGAAGAGGAATCTTTCAGCTGTAGAAAATAATCCTCTACTAGTCCTTTGACCCCACTGCTGACTCTTTTACTGGGCAATGGCAGCACACTTACCGGGAATATAACATTTCTTCAAAACTCAAAATGGCTGGACTGTGGCTAGAGTGCACTGATCAATGATAAGCAGGAAGGAGAAGAGGTTCCTAGATGGAGGGAGGAGGTACAGAGTGGACCTGCAATTCAAGTAATAGTATGAAGTAAGCATCCAGACCAAAATTAGACTGCTTTGCTTGGGGGAACTGATGGGACTTGAATCTTGTGGTGGCATCAAGGACAAGAGGAAACGATTCAGGAGTTGTCTGTTTAGTGCTTGTGCTGTGCTAAGACAAGTGTCCAGTTTGTTCAGCAGGTGAGATGGTATAGTTTTTCTGTTAATAAATGTACTGCTACAATTGGTTCTTGTAGGTTATCCGGGCTGTGTAACCGTGGTCTTGGAATTTTCTTTCCTGACGTTTCGCCAGCAACTGTGGCAGGCATCTTCAGAGTAGTAACACTGAAGGACAGTGTCTCTCAGTGTCAAGGGTGTAGGAAGAGTAATATATAGTCAGAAAGGGGTTGGGTTTGAGCTGAGTATTGTCCTGCAAAAGTATTGTCCTGTAAGTATCAAGATAATGTGCTAATGAGGGTGTGGTATGTTAATATGGAACCATTGTATCCTGAAGTGATCTGTTAATGTGTGTAATCCAAAACTAATCTGTATGGCTATTGTTGAATGTTGTCTTTGTCTGGAGGTTTTTCAGGGCAGGAAGCCAAGCCTGAAAAACCTCCAGACAAAGACAACATTCAACAATAGCCATACAGATTAGCTTTGGATTACACACATTAACAGATCACTTCAGGATACAATGGTTCCATATTAACATACCACACCCTCATTAGCACATTATCTTGATACTTACAGGACAATACTTTTGCAGGACAATACTCAGCTCAAACCCAACCCCTTTCTGACTATATATTACTCTTCCTACACCCTTGACACTGAGAGACACTGTCCTTCAGTGTTACTACTCTGAAGATGCCTGCCACAGTTGCTGGCGAAACGTCAGGAAAGAAAATTCCAAGACCACGGTTACACAGCCCGGATAACCTACAAGAACCAATGAACTCTGACCGTGAAAGCCTTCGACAATATTTTGTACTGCTACAATATTTGCTCATATCTCTTAGAGATGCCCAGGTCTGAATACCAAAGCCAACCTTTTGATAAACCCAGCCTTTCAAATGTGTTTATAAAGTTTTGGGAGAACAGTTAGAATAACTATCTGGTTCTTTCCCTCTATGTTTAAAAAATGGAAAAGATTAATCATCCAAAAAACATTGGTCTTTAGTATCTACAAAAGTTTCTCATCGTGAATAATGTATGGCACAGTTGTAATGTCCAATTTCCAAACATTGCAGCAACCTTTAAGCCGTGTTATGGTATGACTTTAGTCCCTGATCACATTCGTCACTGGGAACCAAAGGGTTACCATACAGTCCATCTATTAAAATAAATAAATTCTGCACTCATCCAAACTATGCAGGAATGTAACAGTTGCTGCCTTGCTCTGTCAGCTTGATTTCCTATTGCAGTTCACTGCCTCTGAACCACCACCAGGGAGACATTCCAAGAGTTCTGTGCTCAAGTGTCTCTTGGCTGGCATCCATAATTCAGCTGGCTTGAGCTCAGAAATAAATCCTACGACTATGCATTCTGGTGGTGCTGTGAAATGATATCTGTTCTGTATGCTACCCACAGTCATGTTCAAAGCTATGATGGAAGGAACCTATGAGGTTACCAACTCTATTTCTGCATCTTTAGTGTAAATAAACGTAATTTTAAAAAGCAATTAATGTGCCATAGACATTTCTACAGGAGTGAAAATTCTTTTTTTTTTAATTAAAGGTTTTAATCAAGCATGGGTTTTATTTAGCCTTAAACAGCATCTCCCATGTGGATGGTGTTATATTATTAATAATATACACGCTTTTCCTGTCGGATATTAAATTAATCATAAACTGTTGATAGAATATGGCAGGGTGTTACCTAAGTTACTTTGGTTGGGGGAATTAGCTGGAGACAGAGACTGAGGGGGTAACTGGGATCGATAACCTATGTATACCAGGATAGTTTGGGTGAAAACTCTCAAATGAGCAGGCAGTTAAAATATGGTTTTTTTAAAGAATAAAAATAGTAAAACAACTATATGTTAAGCAATGAACATACGCACACAAAGCATACAAGAGCTGACTAAGAGAAAAGGGAGGAAGTTGGATAAAGTTTCAGGGATGGGTGATATCAGTCTTGAAGCGACATCCAGGGAAAGCAGCACTAAAGAGGAAAACAACCAGCATTTCCAGGAGCAAATGAAAGAGCCCTCACGCATTTGGGGGTGCAATATTTGGGGGTGCAAATGGGTCCTGAGATGGTATGAGGTAAGCTGGCAGCAAAGCAGAGACAAAAAAATTATTGTTTTTCCGGAGTATGAACAAAAAGATAGGCGCTTGATGAGTCATCAGGACCCAAGAGAAGGCCTGGCCTATTCTCTTGAATACTGATTGATGGTTAGGATGGGTGCAGATAGGGTAAGTAATAGTCTGCTCAGAGAGCTGATTAAATAACCTTAGGATGTCACGACGGGAATTAGCTAGCACCATTGTCCAGCCAGGCACACCTTTGGGCCAGGGGAAAAGCCCAGCAGTCAACTGCCTTCCTGTCCAGGCTTGCCACACAAGATGGATCCCAAAATTCTCTGACAGGCCTCCATTTTGTGGAGAGCAGTGTCTTGCTCTTATGCCAGTCTTTGGCCCCCGTGCCTTCATGGGAGGAGGGGTCTGACTGCTTACAAAGGGTCCCCAACCTTTTGGAGCCTCCGGGCACTTTTGGAATTCTGACATATAGGATGGCCACAGCCACAAAATGTCTGCAACAGGACATACAGCTGCAAAACAGCTGCTGTAGCTTACATCCAATCAGACAGTGAGTATCTTTGAGGTGTCATTGCCAAAGCAACATTTTTAAAAATCTGTGCAGCCAATCAGAAGCCTTGCTGAGCAAAAGCCTCACCTGGCCCCACCCACTATCTGAAAGCACTTGATGGACACCAGGAAAGGTGTCAGTGGACACCAATGGCGCCTATGGGCACTACGTTGGGGATCTCTGGAATATGGGCAACCACTACAAGCGCCCTTTGTATTGAAAAAGTAGGATGTATTGAAAAAGATTCCTTTTAGCACACACCTAAAAAAGATTAATCTGAGGAAACAGAATAAGAATTGTCTGGCTTTTTCTCAGCAACAAAGGGACCTCTAAATTGACAATAGGTTATACTATGGTATTTTGCTAATACAATGTACTAAGCTAGGTGTAGCAATTAGAGTTTTTGACTAGGACTGAGCAGACCTGAGTTGAAATCTCCACTTGGCTATGAATCTTCTGGGTTACCTTTGGTCACTCTCTCTCTCTCAGCCTAACCTACCTCATACAGTTCTTATGAGAATAAAATGGAGATGAAAAAACCATGGTATGCCTCCTGAAAAGTCTTGGAAGAAGAGCAGGATAAAAATGAAATAAATATAATGGGGAATCATTTTTTATGTCTCTTAGATAAGGGGAAGATGACACCTTAAAGACCAATAGATTTAATTAAAGCATACTCTTCAGTGAACCTATTTGTCTTTAAGATGCCTCAGGATCCCTTCAAATTTACTCTATTTTTACAAATGCTTTGCCAGATCCCTTCTGTTGGCCATTTTCCTAACATTTCTTCTACACTACACTAAGTTGTCATTTGTCTTTATATTGAGACAATCTTTTATTGTCTAATTGCTGAACATTGCTTTGGCATCATCATCATCATTATCATCATCAATCAGTGTATTAATTAAGCTCTTGTGAGCAGGAACATTTTTCTTTGACCGTGTCCTCATACCTGAGCCAAAAAATTTACAACAGCTTGACATCTCCCAGATTCTGCAGAGAAAGCTGACCATGTCTGTTTCAACATGGAGCCTTAGCTCCAGTTTTGTGTATATATTGGACTGGGTTTTCTTCTTTTTTACTGTTGATGTCATCATCTAACCAACTACTTTCTATGCTTTCCCCTTCTTGGCTGCATTCTTTTCCAGACCTAGTTTGGTACAATCTTTTGGAAAAGACCACAAAGTGTCTCTGTATGCTTGTGGATTGGAAGGTTTTTGCTGGTCCCATCGACATCAGCTGCATTTTCCTTCCCTTGGCCCCCCAGATTATTTTGTTGGTCTTTATGGAAAAAAATCAGTAGTAGACATATTGCTATAGTTTAACATTGTAGCAATATGTTAATTACTAACTTTTTTAAAGCGCAAAAGCCCCAAAATAGTGCAGGGGAAAACAGTGGTTCTGGGGCAAGTGAAATGGGGAAAACGATTGTGGATGAGCCATTGCCAATGTTGGCAATGGTTGGAACATGGAAAATTGTCACCATATGAATGCAGCCAGTATCTGACTTTGATCATCAAGATGCCCTAAAGCAGGGCTTCTTAAACATTTTTCCACTCACGACGCCTTTTCGCCTGAGAAATTTTTATGTAACCCCGGGTATATAGGTATACAAAATCGGTATACAAATCAAACATTTACTGATAATTCATCATAAATAAATTTATTTTAAAACAGTTCTTTGGTATACATATAATTTTACCATTTACTGTTGCCAAATTTTTCACGACCCCCACATTCAGTTACGCGACCCCGTATGGGGTTGCAACCCACAGTTTAAGAAGCTTTGCCCTAGAGAGTGAGTAAATTACAAGCTTTGCTTTGACTCTATTTTCAGGGTTAATTAATTGTACTTGTTACCTCTTCTGATGTGCCCAGTGTTAACTTCAAACGTCAGTTTCCCGTTACTCATTTTCTAAAATCACAGTGCTCGTCTTTAGCTCGTCTCCGAAATTCCTATACACCATGTTTCTTTATACACCATGATAAAGTCCTCCATGTCACTTTGCTTTTTTATGATTAACAGGTGGAGTGCCTGAAATATACTCCAGTTATTCAGAATTCTTAAAGACAGATGATGGATAGTGAGCACGAGATCACCATTCTTTAGAAGGAGTCATTACCTGACTTCCATTTTAAAAGCCCCGACAATAGGTTTGCTATTCAAAATTATAAGAATGCAGCTTTCCATTAGGAGCAGGATGAGCAAGCCAGCCTTTCTGGCAAGCGTAGCTTCCTTGTGCTGCATGGATCATGCCAATTACAGTAATAACTCTGCAAGTGCAATCTCTGTGTAGGCAGGCAGTATCTCATCTTTCAACAAATACATTAGGAAAACAAGTACTCTTGAGAGAAAAAGCCATCTCCCAAAATAGAACTCTTTGGCTTCCCCTCCCCTCATTAACAAAGAACTTCCATAGCATGTTTCAGAATTCCAATCTTTTGCTCTGATTCCAGACTGCATGGGCCTCTGATGTATACATGATGTCCTGCACAAACCGATGCAAACCCAGTCAGTGTTGGGAAAAAGTCCCATATGCTATGTAATTAATGCAAAGAGCCCCTCCCCCAAATCACTGTTGGCACTGAGCTCTCTTGCTTTAGGAAGGTGTAACTCTGCTTAGGATCGTACTGTTGATGTATTGCAGTCCTGTGTACACCAGAGCTATTGGATACAAACGTTTGTCAGGACTACATGAACAATAAATCAGAATTCTGCACCATGGTCACCCAAATTATGCACATTAGTAAATTTGCATATGAGTATTTGCATTTTCTTTTGCACACTTTATTCTCTTTCTGGTAGGCATGGGAAGAGGCCAGATACCACAGGGCCCCAAAGACAGGCTTTCTACCACCAGCACTAGAAATAGGGTTGCCAACCTCCAGGTAATGACAGAAAAAAGGCACTAAGGGCATATGACAAGGAAGTACCAGGCATTAACCAATATAACAATTGCCAAACAATTTATAAGACCAATTCAAAGAATGCAAGGCAATATGTACAATTCAAGCAATGCAGAAATAATCTTTATAGGAAACAATAATAGAAATCAGAAAAATCACGATGTCAGTGTTGTAATAATACAATACTTCTTGCGTCCAAGAGAGTAAAGACACTGTAAATATAGAAAGTCTCTTCATGGATATAGACAAGCCAGGAAACTCTTCATGAATCTAAAAGCCAGGAAAAATGGGATTCTGGTATTAGTCCCCATTTCGCATCATGCTTCTTCAATTTCTGGCAATTTTTCAATAGTGAGATTCACATTCCTAAGAACATGTGTTCCAGGAATTAGGTGTGTACCCTATGTACCCTATGTACACACCTAATTCCTGGAACACTTGTTCTTAGGAATGTGAATCTCACTATTGAAAAATTGCCAGAAATTGAAGAAGCATGATGCGAAATGGGGACTAATACCGGAATCCCATTTTTCCTGGCTTTTAGATTCATGAAGAGTTTCCTGGCTTGTCTATATCCATGAAGAGACTTTCTATATTTACAGTGTCTTTACTCTCTTGGACGCAAGAAGTATTGTATTATTACAACACTGACATCGTGATTTTTCTGATTTCTATTATTGTTTCTTATAAGGATTATTTCTGCATTGCTTGAATTGTACATATTGTCTTGCATTCTTTGAATTGGTCTTATAAATTGTTTGGCAATTGTTATATTGGTTAATGCCTGGTACTTCCTTTTCATATGCCATTAGTGCCTTTTTTCTGTCATATCCACTTGTTGACACGAGTCTTGTTTTGAAAACCTCCAGGTAATAGCTGGAGATCTCCTGCTATTACAACTTATCTCCAGCTGATAGAGATCACATCACCTGGAGAAAATGGCCGCTTTGACAATTAGACTCTATGGCAATGAAGTTCCTCCCCTCCCCAAACCCCACCCTCCTCATGCTCCACCCCAAAAACCTCCCGCCAGTGGCGAAGAGGGACCTCGCAACCCTAACTAGAAATCCTACTCAGCTTCCCACTCAGTTTCAAATCTAAGATTCTGCTAATGCTGAATTCTATGCCTAGTACCAAACACTTTACTTGTATGGAATGCAGAATGCTCAGCTTTCATTACTATGTATGAAGAGCTCTACGTGGATCCAATGCAACTCTAATGCAGTTGTAAGATTTATAAATATTAATTTTAGTAACCCCTATATAGGCTTTTCCACTATCATTTCCCCACCTGCAGACCAATCAAATTTATTCATGAGATCTTGTGTTGTACTGCTGTCCACCTCTGACAAAAGCAACATTTTTACTGATGGTACAATGGGACAGGCTACACATTATAATCATGATAGGGAGACGATCACTGAAAGAGTTTCCATTTGACAGTCGTTTAATGAAGCTGCCATACTGTGCAGAGTGACTTGCACCCTTGATCGCCTCTATTGTGCAGACTCTCCGGTAAAAAAAATATTACCTTTAAAGTAGCTCCTCTATATTGCTTATTACTATCAGCAGAAATTACTATAGCCACTGACACAACAGTGGGAACTCACACAAAAACTGTAGGGTGTTATGTAAAAAGACTGTTTCAAAAACAAATTGTTTTATGTATTCATAGGAGAATGTTCCTGCCAGATGTCCAACTTCATGGAAACTATATAGACTAGAACTTTCAATATATTCCCTTTCCCCTCCCCAATGTACAGAAAATGCCGTACATAGGCAAAGTATTCTAGCTTCTAGATGTTTGACCACCCACTCAGCAAAGTTACCTGACTGGATAAAGATTAAAACATGCAACATTTTATCTAAGGAATGTGCAATTCCATATAAAAAATGAATTCAATTGCCTTACCATCCAATCCCTTGTATGACTTTCCACTAGGGTTGCCAATCCCCAGGTAGTAACTGGAGATCTCCCACTATTACAACTGATCTCCAGCCGACAGAGATCAGTTCACCTGGAGAAAATGGCCGCTTTGGCAATTGGACCCTATCACATTGAAGTCCCTCCGTTCCCCAAACCCCACCCTTTTCAGGCTCTGTCCCAAAAACCTCCCACCGATGGCGAAGAGGGACCTGACAACCCTACTTTCCACTCCAGTGCTGTAATTTTGTCTTGCAAACAAACAGCCTTCCTCTGAGTAGTGTCCCAACAGTCCCAAAATGTCAATAGGCTGAGCCAATCTCCCATATTGCTTTTTACTTCCCCTTCCACCAGGCAGTAAACTACTGCCACCAGTATGAAATTGTCTTTTCCATTACCTCAGAGTCCCAGATGACCGGGGGGTGCCACTCAGGTCAAAAGCTGAACCACTAGGGCCTATGCCTATGTGATGGGCCACACAGCTCTACTCTAGCCTTTTACCACCAACCTTGCCTCACAATGATATTGGTCAACCAAATCCCATCCTCAATACCAAATGTTCCACCAGAGGCAAGGGTTGTTTTCAGAATCAGTAAGCTCATAGAGGCATGATCTTTTTCAATACAAGTGAGACAGCAGGGGAAAGTCTGCTGCAGTACAAGACTGTGTGTTGAGACAGTGGAGGAAAAGTCATGGTGAATGATAAAGGGGACTGAATGGAACCGCTGTGCTCCTGACTCTGTGAAACTACCAGATAAGCACAAAATGTTGACGTGTCATGTCTTAGCATGAAACTAGGATAAAAGTTCATTCCCCAGTACAATCGGGGCTCAGTCTTTATGCTTGTTAAGGCAGCTGAGCCGCAGCTGCAATAAAACTGTTTTCTTGACTAACGGTCTTGGGTCTCTCTCCTCCACAAACCCCCGTTTTGCCGCAACACAAGAGTGACTTTAATTAAAAAAAAACACACACACCAAAGATAGTACAACTGTACAAGTATCTTACATCCCTTCTGTTGCTGGAAATTCCTGACAGCAATGACCACGTCCCAAGGCACTCACCAAACCGTTTGGCCAATGGTAAAACCTCTCTGAGGCTTCTGCCACCCAGCTTTTATGCTAACTTGGCCCACTGAGCCATGCTTGCCAGGCTTAACAATTAGCAACACCTGGTGTTCATACTCTTCTCACTTAGGAGGCTGAGAATGACAACAGATAGCCCTGCTAACAGCTGTAAGCAGTAGGCTGAATCTAACAAAGATAATTAGTGTATACATTCCAAGGGCCAGAGTCACAGGCACCTGACAACACCATCTCAGTTTCCCTGGAGAAAATGGCAGCTTTGGAGGGTGGACTATATGGCATTATACCCCGCTAAGCTCTTTCCCCTTCCTAAACTCTGGCCTCCTGAGGCTCTGCCCCCAAATTTTCAGGAATTTCCCAATCTGGAGTTGGCAACCCTAGCGTTAGAACCACACCAGGCTGTAAAGGCCAGATGTGAGGAGTCGAAGAGGTGGAGCAGTAGACAAGGGAAAGTGGGCCACAGCAGGGAGGAAACAAGAAGAGGTGGGAATGAAAGTAGAAGCCATGGAGAAAGAAGCCCGGTCTTGGCCAGGGAGTGAGGGTGGGATACAAATTGACACAATAAATAAATAAAGACAGGAGTACAGCACTAAACGAGGGAGCCTGGGGAGAGCTCAGTAGAGAAGAAGAAGAAGAGTTGGTTTTTATATGCCGACTTTCTCTACCCCTTAAGGGAGAATCAAACCGGCTTACAATTACCTTCCCCTCCCCTCCCCACAACAGACACCCTGTGAGGTAGGTGGGGCTGAGAGTGACTAGCCCAAGGTCACCCAGCTGGCTTCATGTGTAGGAATGGAGAAATAAATCCAGTTCACCAGATTAGCCTCCGCTGCTCATGTGGAGGAGTGGGGAATCAAACAGTTCTCCAGATCAGAGTCCACCGCTCCAAACCACCCCTGAGCCTGAATGAAGGAAACTACAAGGAACTGTAGTTGGTGTACACCAAATAATGGTGTTGGCATGGACTTTTCTGCCTGGCAGTAAGCCTGTGGCACCATGGAGGGTGCCTTTAACATTCCTCTTCCCCCAGTAGGGGTCACCCATGGTCACTATATCTTTGTCCAGTCATTGCAGCATCTAAAAGAGACGACTGAGATGCTTGAGTAAACATTGAACTCATGCCAAGGGTCATGCTTTGTGGTAGAAGAGCCAATTTATTAGACCAAAAGGGAACACTCGTCTACATATTAAACAGCTGATATGTTGTTCTTAAAGTTCCTCAAAAGAGTTTCCAGCTGTTTCATTCTGGAGAAAAATCCCAAGCCATCTCCATTCAGACATGTAAGACTGTACAGACCTCAATAACTACTTTCCTCACTAACTTCCTACAATAAAATATTTCCCATAAAAGCAGTAAAAGTAGAAGGGACCTGGAAGGAAAATTCAGGATCTGAAGGAGATCCTCTTCTGGATCCTCACAGTTGCATTATGTCCTGTTAGTTATTAACACAATTCTGCATTCAAAAACCAGATATGTTCTCGTTCAGCGTGAACATCTTCCATACTCTTTCTTCATTTCTGTTTGCCCAATGGAAGCCAACTCCCCTGCACAGAAATTTAAGCAGTTATAATACCTTTAAATGTTTTTTGTCATCAACTTAAATGGTCTGGCAAATGACAGGAACGTCAGCAGATTCTGGGCTAGCCACTGTAAGAGGAAAAAATCATATTACGGATTGAGACAATTAAAGTATTTATCAGTACTCCCCCTTATCGTGTCCAATAAATTGCTTTTGTACTTCTGGAAGCATTCTAAGCATTGGAAAGTCTAAAAGAGCTAGCAAAGAAAAGGCAGTTTATTATATTGCTAAGAAAAATGACTCACATATTCCTTTTGCGAAGCTTTACTTTTCTTGGGAACAAAGAAAGAACTATACAAAATGCTTTTTGAATGACAAAAGAAGAAAAAAGTTACCTTTTTCTCTCTCCTGTCCTTTTGTTTAGGGAAGAAACCCATGGCATCTAACAATAATTAAATGATATACCAAAATCTGATCCAAAATAAACAATCTGTGACAACCCTAAGATGACAAACATCAGAAGCTTAATACACTATCAACATTTTGTTCAAATAAGCATAGTTTCACTCTCTATATGATGAATATTGGCAATGTTGGGTTCTGGCAAGTTTCTTTAGAGAGGGAGTTTCCTTTAATCAAAGACATTGTGGAGAAGGTGCTACTCAGAGTTGCCATTGATCTGAGGCTGGGAAAGGGTACCATGGAACAGAACGGTATGTGTAGGGGTCACTGGGGGTGTGTGTGTGGGGGAGGCAGTTGTGAATTTCCTGTATTGTGCAGGGGGTTGGACTAGATGACCCTGGTGGTCTCTTCCAACGGATTCCAAAATGATTCTATGAGTTGGTTGGTATTGGAGAAGGTGGTGCTTAAGTAAAGCTGGTCCCAAATATTCAAATTGAAAGTGACAATGCCTTCCTAAGCAGAGTTATGCCCTTTGAAGTCTATGATTGTCAGTGGGTTTAGAAAGTATAACTCTCCTTCAGATAGATCACGGTGGGTGTTAGTCTGTCACTAGCAGTAGAAAAGGACAAGAGTCCAGTAGCACCTTAAAGACTAACAAAATCTCTGGCAGGGCATGAGCTTTTGTGAGCCACAGCTCACTTCTTTAGATACTCCTACTCTTTTCTACTGCTAGTGACAGACTAACATGGCTGCCCATCATGATCACATGACACTGTAAGGCAAAATGTGACCATGAATATATCTGCAAGCATCAAATTATTAGGACATCAGCCTTGAAAAAGGTATTACAGAGTATTGCTCAGCTGCTTGTTCCTTCTGCAGGTGAAGTCGACGTTAACAACACTGTGTTACGAAGTCCTCAAGAACAACTGTCCTACATGTTATCTTTCTGCTAAAACTTGGACTTCATTCATATAGAAATGCAAAAGAGCTTAACTTGTATCTTACTCTAAATATTTATTTATTGAAAATATTTATAGGCCTGCTTCTCTCCTTGTCCACCTCAGGGATACTTTTTGAGTTCTGCCAATCCTCAGGGGCAGCTTCTGCCCAGCTGCATCAGTCTAAAACACTTAGATATTCCCTGTGACAGAATGCCCTGCTGACCCATGGGTGCTACTCCGTTTTGGCTCCTCAGCAGCCGTCCCAGGTCTCTGCCCCATGGTGCGCCTCTCTCCTAAGCTTATCCAACTCCCAGAGGGGTTTCTCACTCTCTCTGGTATTTCTGCTGCCATCAGATGGCCAATTAGAGTATTACCCTCCAAGGTCAGCACTCCTAGCATGTTGCCATTTACAGGCTCTGCCTGGTGTCCACATCTCCTGCTTTCGCTCTGGCTAACTTCCACAGGGATGGCTTAGTGCGCTTGTGTACTGGGGATCTAGTGATCTGTTGACCACCTGCTTGCCTTCCATTCACTCTCTTTTAGTAATGTGTTCAAGTGAGACTTATTGTGGTAAGAACAAACTTCCAGCACTGAAAATAACAGGAAATTTAGTAAAAAGAAAATATCCATACATGGACTTTGTAATGGATCAAACAATAATGGATCAAACAAGGTTACTAAATAAAGCTGAATACACACGTTCCTCTGTTCCTTGTCTAACACACCCTGACTGTTGTTATTCTAGGGTAGGCTCTTTATTCTTGAAGTTACATCTTTCTATCAGTCATCCACTACCTTGAATCTTTGTCCAGGCGACCTGCCTTCCATTTTTTTAGCTCCATGTGGTAATGGCAGCCATCAAGATGGAGCCCAGATGTGAGAGATCCTTTCACCAGATAAAATCAGTCAAAATGCTCCTTTTCCCCTCTTGTGTCCAAGGAATTTAACTTCTCTCTCTCTCCCCCTCTTGAGTCCATCTTTCTCTTCATGTCCTTCTCAAGAAGAGATACTATCTAGCATTTGGCATCACTAAGTCTCTGTCCCCTCCTAGCCATCACATTTCTGGCAGGGTGTGAGAGAGCCCTTTGATTGTTTTCTGCTAGCTAGAACTGTTTGTATAATCGGGATCTAAGTACTGTGAGCTTGCCAGAGCCATCAGTGGGATAGTGGAGCTTGAGAGAAATTTGCCTTTCTGCTGTTTCCTGTCCTTGTACCGGGAGAGAAACTTCTTAAAACAAATGTGTGTGGGGTTTTCTGTTGCCCCAAAACTCTTAATAATGTGCTGTAGTCCAAAGTGGAGAGCATTTCTCCACATTTTTTTTTTGCCTAGATTCAGACTGCTTCCATAACTTTCTGGAATAATTCTGTTTTACAGCCTTGCGAAAAAGCCAGGAGGGTAGAAGCATCCCTGACCCAGGTATGGACTGGTCCTTCAACTTACTTGGAAAGTTCCTGGTGCCCACTGGGTGAGCTTTACCCAATGTGATCATTGTGGCTTGGGTCTGAGCCAACTAGCTGCCAGCACCCCAGGGGTCACTTGGATCAGCTACAAGCATGGGGCAAGCACTGAAAGGCCCTACCCTGGGCTGTTTCATAATACACTTTAGAAATGTGTTCAGTGACCCACTGGTGAGTGGAATTGCAAGAGAATATATACATATAATGTCATTTTACAGTCATGTTGCTTTCATGAACTTAAAGCAACACTTGGATGATTGAAAGACTGGCCTAATACCAACCTCCAGGCTTTGGAATTTTCATCAGACAGTGAATATTATCTTGAGATCTGCCAGAGCTTCATGGCAAATTAAAACACAATCAAATGTATTTTTCAATATCATAAACACACTTGGATGATGATCACCATGTTCTGTGAATTTTGTGACTGGTCTGTGGAATTTGGCTGCTGCCAAAAAGCGTTAAGCTTAGTTGCTGGATCTGATCCAGTGAGAATCTGTGCTGCTGCCACTATAAATCACTCAAATGTTATGAAAGAACTGCTGCAAGTCTGGCTGCAGGAACGAGGCAAAAGGGAGAAATATGGTCAGCTGGACCCCTCTTCCAGATGACGAGTAAGAATGAAGATGAGTATTACAATCCTCACGCAGTTAATCATTTCCCATTTAACCTGGAGTTCTTTAATACCTGACTGCCCTTTCCCCCTCTTCTTGTGAAGTATTTGTGTTTCTTATACTCACATATAAATACTTTCAATCCAGATGGTCCCCCAATCACATTGCAACTCCTGATTATTTGTAAACAGGAAACACAAGTCAATTAGTGACTCCTACTCCTTTCAGATTCATGACTAAAACTAACATGTGTATGCAAAGAATGATGAATTCCACAAACCATATTGTTTTTAAAAAAATGCAAATTGGGATTTATTAATGAGGTCACTGTCTTTCTGTTTGCTGGGAGAAGCACAGTTTAGATTTAAATACTGATGCACCTGTACGCACTGTGGCCATCTTTTAAACGACCATGCTTTTGTAACATTAGAAGCAGCCTGCCATGCAGAATTTAAGTAGTTAAACTTTACCTGGCATGGAAATATAGTGATGGGGCGGGGGGGAAGGTTCATCTTTTTAATTTTTGCATGCTTGGTAGGTATTACTGGCAGAGGAACTGGATCAATAATAAAAAAAAGAATCGTAAGGAGAGTGCAACAGGAAGTCCAGAGTTCATTTCTCCTGAAGGTGGAGAATTGAGAGGATCCAGAAAGTCACCAAAGGCGATTGTGTGTATAAAGTGCCTTCAAGTTGCAGCCGATTTATAGCAACCCCTAGTGGGGTTTTCCAGGCAAGTGATTAAGCAAAGGTGGTTTTGCTATGGTCTTCCTCTGCAGAGACTTCCTTGGAAGTCTCCCTTCAAGTACCAACCCAGCTTAGTTTCCGAGATCTGATGAGATCAGGCTATACTATACCAGTCCACATCCCCCAAAGATGATTAGATTGCTGTTAAAGCCATTGGATTAGTTCCTTTCCAGCTTCTTTGTGTAAGTGATTGTAGGTACTTCCTCTGGACAGTTATTCTGCTGAACCAGGTAATAGGAAAGGAGTGCTTATTTTATGGGATCAATGTCTGAGATATTTGATTCCTGATATTATCACAAAGAGTAATCTAGGAATGCATGTGTCATGATATGGCTACAGGCTTGGATTCTGATTACTGTACATCAGTCTGTTCTACAAGACAGAATAAATAGACTTAATGAAAATAAATATCTTTTCAGTGGGCCTTAAGTGTCAGGAAATGCCTATCAGAGTTTGGAAGAAGTGACCTCCCCAGGAGAAAAGAGGTCATGTTGGTGTCTGTGAAAAGGAAGAGGTATTTAGATTCTTTGTCTGTGAAAAGGAAGAGGTATTTAGATTCTTTGTCTGTGAAAAGGAAGAGGTATTTGGTGTCTGTGAAAAGGAAGAGGTATTTAGATTCTGGAAGATACAGAGAAGCAGACAGACACTGGCAGTCAGGTACATTACCTTGGCAGTGCAGGGTCTCTCTCTAGGGATCTCATTTAGGGCAGCAGATCTGCTGTTCTGTATGATGGCCTCCATCCAGCTCTACTTGTACATTTGTAAATAAAGCAAACACTGCAAAAAATTAAAAGTGTGTGCTCTCCTCCAGAAGGATCTAACCCAGGAAAGCACTATACTTTGGAACTTCTTGTTGCTAGGGGATGTAGTGCGTACATTACAATATTATCAAATGAGTAAAAGAATATGTAATTGTAAAAAAAAAAAAAAAAAAGTAGATATGGGAGGAAACACAGGGGCCAATCATTTTAAGCCTGTCTGCTGTCCACAATAGCATTTGCTAAATTCAGACTAGTGTCATTGGTCCACAAGAAGGAAACTAGCATGCTGTTGCTGAAAGCAAAGCATTTTATTTTTATTGTATTTTCTAGTTGTCTATACTGGCGCAAAATTCTGATCCTGGAGGCATCCAGGCATTTATTGTGTCACACAGATACTAATAATGTAGCAATAGTAAGCATTTATATAGTTAGAGTGTTCAAAACACTTACATAAACTTGCTGTAATCTTTACAGCAAACCTGTAAAGTGTGTCAAGTATCGCTATCCTCAAAATGAGAGGGAGAGAGACTCTTGCCTACGGCTACCTAGTGTGTTCATTGGTGAAGATTCAAAAATCAGAAGGTCCTGTTTCATAACTATTTTATAGATGTGCCTTTTCAGTTTTGGGATTCCTTCATTCACCAGCTTACTGAGTGATATTCTGTTTCAATAGCTTCATGTCAGATTTAGTGTTCAGCAGTCAGAGAATGCACTGCAGATCTGAACAATGGAACCCAATGGAAGATGCACTGGATTCAGTCCAACTAGGTCACATAAGAAACAGCATATGAGCATTCCAAACAGTTCACTTTGCTGGGGGTAGAACTCAGTATCTGCTAACCTTGTAAGCCACTATCGGCTATTGTCAGGCATTACATTGGCATAGTACCATTATTGCCCCCCAATTATTTCTCCTGGATACATTTCCCCCATTGTATGCATGCACAGCAAGAGTTAGGTATCCCAGCCACTGTGAATAAGGGGACAGGGAATTCATTAACTTCCATGTAGCCTCAAGTAACCTTCAAAAATAACCAGGCTGGGAAAAAATAAAAGAATATGTAGGTTAAAATCAGATTGGAATTTGAAACTCACTTACATGCTCAGTATTACTGAAATGTTATAGAGAACATGGCATGGTATGCTGGAGAGATTTTGACTACTCTTGACAGGTGCACCTATTCAGGAATGCATGTACATTTGACATACCTCAAGCCAGAGCCAAAGCAGAAATGCCCAAGGCTTTAATAACTGCCATAGCTCACCGAAATGAGATTCAGAGGAGCTCAGACATCCAATCCCAGTTCACGAAAGCTAAATGTAACTTTGAAACCTGATCCGCCTGCATGTGATTCCCAACACTGGAGCCATTCCAAGCAACAGCTCTCTGGACGTACTGTTCATTGATTACAGCATCAAGGGTGCATTGAAGTGAAATTAGATTGATATTTTGCTTTTGTCAATACTATATCTAACTTTGAATTTTTTATTTCACACTTTTAAAAGTATTTGGTGTAAAAATATATATTTAAATATATGGAAAGAGTGTACACATTCACATTATAAAAGGAAGTACTATTGGGTAAGGGGTAAAATGCCTTTGTGACGGGCCTTGAGTAATAATGCAGACAGTCCTTATGCTGAGACTTACACTTGCTGGGGCAGCATAGAGTTCCTAGAACAGGGATTCTCGCTGTGATGCCCACTGACACTTTTTCTGATGCCCTCTTTTTAAAGAAAGTGGACAGGACTAAGTGGGGCTTTTACACAGCAGGACTTCTCACAGGCCATGGGAGATCTAATTAGCTATGTAGAGTTTTAAAAAGTTGCTTCAGCAGCAGCTGCCACCATAGCACAAGGATCTTCGCTGTATGACTGTGTGGCTGAAGAAAATATTTTTAAACAGTATGTTCATTTTTAAAGGCATCCTGTTAAACAAAGCTTCTGCCTGAAATGTTAGATATTGGCGTTATGCATGACTTCACCCCCTGACATTTTGGGGTTGGTTCTACCTCTTATGGCAGCCATTCTGTGGTTGGTTCCGCCCACTGCAGCAGCCATTTTGTGGCTCCGCCCATCGCCCCGTGTCAGAATTCCAAAGGTGCCTGTAGACAGTTTCAAAAAGGTTGGGGACCGCTGTCCTAGAATATCACCCTACTCTATTAAAAGAGGCAGTAGCAACTTGTAGCACATGAATGCGTACACTCTTTCCAACTCTTATGCAAAGTAGTGCGGCAAAACTTAAAATGTCTAAGGATTTGCCTTTAGACATTAACGAATCAAGTAACTGAATGAAAAACTAATTTTCCATTGAAGTGGCCATGTCACAAAATGGATTTAAAAATTAACAACATTGAATAACATTGAGTTAATATTTTAAATCTCTTTGTTATTCTTGCTCCTATCTGTCTGATGTAGAGGTCAAAGAGAAGGGAAGAAGAGGAGTTGACGTGACTGACGCGAAGCTTTATTGCTCCCTCTAGCTATTGCGTGGCAAGGGCTGGAGCAACTGCTGGTGCCTTTTTTGCCAGGGCAGGGCTAGGAACAGTTGATGGGCTGAGAAACTACCATCACCCTGCTTCTCTGGGGGCTCAGTTGTTCTTTCTTTTTCTTAAAATATTTTTATCAGGAATTTTCCAGACAAGATAAATACACACATAAACACAGTTTCCCCACAAAGGAAATAATGCATATTAACCAATAAAGCAGAGCATGGAAATATTACTGAGCAATTCATGCAAAACATAACATTAAACATTATTTCTCTTTTAGTTAATATACGTTTTTTTCTGATGCATCCAAGGCACCATGCTTCAGTGAACTCTGGGAAATGTAGTCCTAGGATGCTTCACATTAATAACAAACAGGTGGCATTTGCACATGGATGCTTCAGAAGGCGTGTTTGAAGCAATGAAGGCAGGGCTGCCAGCACTGCCTCAGCAAATGCTGGGAGATTTTGAGAGCAGTGTCTGGGGAGGGTGGAGTTTGGGGAAGATGTAGCATCCCTTCTGGTGATGCCCTAGGAATTTCCCCTGACAGCCAGCATGGTGTAGTGGTTAAGAGCGGTGGTTTGGAGCAGTGGACTCTGATCTGGGGAACCAGGTTTGATTTCCAGTGGTGGAGGCTTAGGGTTGCCAACTGCCAGGTAGTAGCATGAGTTCTCCTGCTAATTCAACTGATCTCCAGCCGATAGAGATCAGATCACCTGGAGAAAAATGGCCATTTTGGCAATTGGACTCTATGGCATTGAAGTCCCTCCCCTGACAACCCTATGGAGGCTAATCTGGTGAACTGTATTTGTTTCCCCACTCCTACACACAAAGCCAGCTGGGTGACCTTGGGCAAAGTTACAGCTCTGTTAGAGTTCTCTCAGCCCCACCTACCTCACAGGGTGTCTGTTGTGGGGAGGGGAAGGGAAGGTGATTGTAAGCCAGTTTGAGTCTCCCTTAAGTGGTAGAGAAAGTAGGCATATAAAAACCAACTCCTCCTCCTCCTCCTCCTTAAGTTAAAGACCATAGAAACAATTTGCCATAGGCATGCAAATGACAAGCCTAATTGGGGGAGGCAGGGAGAAGAAGATTCTTAACTCATCAGCCCCTAACCTGGCCTGGCAGGGCTCTGACCCTAACCCTAGCACCAGCCCTTATAGTATGGGGAGAAAGGAGGATGGAATTGGGGTGGGGGCAGAAATAGAACAGTGAATGTAACAAAAATGAACAGGAACAAAAATGGCACACATCTCTAATAATTTAGAAAAACAAATGCCTAGCTCTCATAATTGCATGGGAAAATGCGAACATCTCGCTTGAAGAATATATGAATATGGTGATTTGCATTCAAGGAAACTCCTCTGTTTGGAAAGACCCTTCTCAAGGTCTTAGTTAATGGATGATATTAATGCAATGTATTCTGACGCCTGCTACAGTCTCACACCAGATGGCTTTAGTAAAAAGTCAGAATGGTGGCATGTGCACCAACTGGGTTGAAACAGGGCTGAAACTTACCCTTGTTTCTTATACGGTGAACAAAGCATATTGATTTCAACCCACAGGTTTGGCACAGTGAAATTGTTTTCTGGATGGTCGGAAATGAGGCTGCAGCCTTGCCATCACTCGTAAAGATATTCCAGGATGTGTTGAGCTGTCATCTCTTCACAAGCTGGAACACTCAGCAGAGCACTTAACAAGGACAAAATTCCATGGAAATACATATGTCTTCTTATACAGGTCTGAATATTACAGAAAACTCCGACCTTCGCTTGTTGCTAGCTCATGCCCTCCTTAATAGTGTGGAGTAGTGGTTAAGAGCAGCAAACTCTAATCTGGAGAACCGGGTTTGTTTCCCCACTCCTCCACATGAAGCCAGCTGGGTGGCCTTGGGCTAGTCACTCTGAACTCTCTCAGCCCCACCTACCTCACAAGGTGCCTGTTGTGAGGAGGGGAAGGGAAGATGTTTATAAGCTGCTTTGAGACTCCTTAAAGGTAGAGAGAAAAACAGGGTATAAAAACCAACTCTTCTTCTTTGTATTCTGTCTCTTCAGAATTCCCAGTGGTAATCCTTATTCTGATCCCCCTCCCCTCCTTGCCTGGCTTCCTAAGATACAAGCCACCCAGAGGCTGGAGGATCAGTGTGTGTGTGTGTGAAGGGCTTGAACCTACTTTTCGGGAACTCTGGCCTGTGACTCTATCGTGCTGCTACCATCTGCACTGGTGGTGGTGGAAAGTGACTTACGGTGACCTCGTAGGGTTTTCAAGGCAAGAGATGGTCAGAGATGGTTTGCCATTGCCTGTCTCTGCATGGGCTGAGAGTTCTGAGTGAACTGTGACTGGCCTAAGGTGACCCCGCAGGCTTCAAGTGGAGGAGTGGGGAAGCAAACCCGGTTCTCCAGATTAGGGTCCATCACTCTTAACCACTACACCACGCTGGCTCCCATACTGGCTGCTCATTAAAACTCCCTCTCAATGGCCCAGCTCACTGAAAATGGGGTTTGTGTGTGTGCATGCAAATAAGGAGTAATTATTCCCTTCCTTCCTTGCCTGCTATCCCTCTAGCTCAGGCAAGTGTTTGATCTCTGTGTAGATGAACAGGTAGGCTTGTGGGTGAGAAGTTTAGTCAGTCTGAGCTCTTTACAAGGGGGGGACGACTAAAAAACACCCCTAACAAATAAAGAACACAGAGGGAATGAGAATATATAGCAGAACACAGCTACAGGTGTTACGGAATCTAAGAAAAGAACCAAGAGCAAGTATTAACTAGATATCTGTGGTTACTGATTTTACCTTGGTATTTTCCCCAGCTGGGACTCATAAAAACAGAGGATGGTCATTGCAGACTTCATTCAGCTTTCCTGTCAGTTTTCCTTGGCTTGTGCAATGTGCAGGTTGTCATGAATGAGTGGGCAGAATCTATAAACCCTTTCCTCTCCAGCAGGAAGGGGTTCTGTTTGACCTATCATGAAATAGGGTCTTAGTACCTATATTTCCTGTCAGCTAGGGTTGCCAGGTCCCTCTTCACCACCAGTGGGAGGTTTTTGGGGCGGAGCCTGAGGAGGGAGGGACTTCAATGCCATAGAGTCCAATTGCCAAAGTGGCCATTTTCTCCAGGTGAACTGATCTCTATTGACTGGAGATCAGTTGTAATAGCAGATCTCCTGCTACTACCTGGAGGTTGGCGAGAAAAATACACCAATGCTGTAAGGTAGTTTCGACGAACTACCCAGCCATTGGCAACCCTACTGTCAGCTGATATGTAACCAGTGAAGTCTGTGATGCTCTGCTGGCTTTGAGGACCCCTCTGGTCAGGATATCAAAAGCAATCCATCTTGTTTCTTCCTGGCAGTATGGCAAATGGCCCATGCATCAATCATCATAAATGTGGGCGCTCTCTTTCTTGTGGGTAACAAGAGGCTTTTATGGGCCCAGTTGCCTTACAATAAAGGATACTAGGGCTCTAAAAAAAAAAAAGGCTTGCGTATGATATTTCGGGAATCCCACATTTCTTTGGGATCACAATCCCAATGATATTTATATCTGCATCCTTGACTTCAAGTTTTATAACATTAACTGTCCTTAACACTGTACCTTTGACACTTTCTGTTTTAAGAGTTTCTAATATTATTTTAACTGTGTTTTATGGTAAATAGCACTAGTAATATTGACAGTATTTTTTGTGTTCTTACAATCTTTTATTACCTTATAGCAAAATCTCAGTGTATACTAAAATATTATTATGGCAGAGACTATTTACTTTTTATTGATGTAATATTAGTTTCAGAGCTCCTACCAATCATGTAATGGTTATGTTTATGTGTGTTTTGGGTTAAATTTTTAATATATATTCAGATGTTTGTTTAATTTACAATGAGTTCACTTTCTGCAAAATGGTTGTGTAATTTAACCCTCAGTATACATTTGCTGTATTTATTGTTTTCATATCGGTCACATCTTTGGGATGCAAAAGAAGAGGAGACTGAGCTCTCCAGCTACCAGAGTGGTATTTTCCTCTTCACCACGACACTCAGTTAAATACAGTGGAGACCTTTAGTGGGTGTTATCTTTCATACAAATTGTAAACAATCAGAAAAGCCAAATACCATGCTATCCCGCCCTTCTCTTTTAAAATCAGAGCTTCACCTTCTTGAAGCTTCCAAACTGGGCTTGACACATAAGAATTTATGTTCTTACGTCCTTTCATTGCTGAATTTTCATTTCAGTTTTCTAGGCTTCTCCTCTAGACACACACACACACACACATCACAGTAGGGTTACCAGGTCCCTCTTCACCACTGGCAGGAGGTTTTTGGGGTGGAGCCTGAGAAGGGTGGGGTTTGGGGAGGGGAGGGACCTCAGTGCCATAGAGTCCAATTGCCAAAGCGGCCATTTTCTACAGGTGAGCTGATCTCTATCGACTGGAGATCAGTTGTAATAGCAGGAGATCTCCATCTAGTACCTGGAGGCTGGCAACCCTACATCACAGCTTCAACAGAATTCTCAAAGAAGTATAGAATATCTAAAAGGGTGTCTGGAATTTCAAAAACTGAGTACAAGTTGTGGGTTTAATGGGTGATATAGATTGCTGCACACAACATTACTGGAGAATATTGTCTAGATTACTGAGTAAATACTGCCTTTATGGAAACAGAATGCTGCAGTGATGGATCTGTGGCACTAGATGAACTAGGGACCTAATCTCAAGGGTGAAAAAAACCATTATTTATTAATATGCCAGCATAAAACAGTATGTTATTTCTGGAGGACCAGCAGCCTCTACACATATTAAGTAAAAGTCCCTCAGGCCCAATAAATGATTTGTCTGAAGAAGACCAATGTTCTTCAATATCAGAGCACCAGAATCTGATCCTCCATGAAAATAATCACTTTTTTTCTCTTTAACTGCAACAAAGTACCAAATGTAATGGAATGACAGCCATGCTAAATGATATAAAGTGGAGAACTTAAGTAAATATTTATATTATGGTAGCTTCTAAAGTCCACTCTGCTGTATAAACATAGGAAAGAGACATTTCCAAATAAGGGAATTGTTTCTGCAAAATGTTTACCACTACAGCCACTGGTTCCAGTTAAACAGCAACCAGGAGACACTGTGATCTCATGGCTATCCAAAATGAAGTGACTGGCATAAAATCTACCAATGCACAGTTGCCAAGGAAAGAGAGTTATTTCCCCTGGAATCAGCTTTGGTCTGCTAAAATGGGGACTTAGGTGAATTGGCTATTTAAAAGAACCTGTGGCAAGATCCTAATGCAGGGGTCCCCAATCCTGTTGAGCCTGTGGGCATCTTTGGAATTCTGACCCAGGGTGATGAGTGCAACCACACAATAGCTGCCTCAGGAGGTAGAGCTGAAACACACACACACACATACAGGAAGCCCAAATTCAGGGGAGGAGAGGGGTAACTTAAAAAAATATACTGGGTAAGAGAGTACAAAACCAACACAGTGATCTTTTCTACTGTGCATAGTTTGCTGTAATTTGGATCCTATTATGTAATTTTGCATTATTTAATGTGTCATGTTAGCACATGCTTTACTTCAGTTCTGTTTTTTAGACCTGGTTGGTTCTACAACCCAAATGATATTTCATTGTTTATTGAATGTCCCACCTTGTTGATTGTATTGATTCACTCTGTGTAATCTGCCTTGAGTCCCTGCGAGAAAGGCAGACTATAAATAATGTAAATAATAAATAAAACTAAAATTATCTGTATTTCTGTGATCCTTCCAACGGACGTTTCCCTTTTTTACAGAATGCAGCTATGTTTAAAAGGTGGAGACTGGAGGCAGTGGAGAATCTATTAATACTGATGTATTTTATGAATGATTGTATCTGTTATGTTGGAAGCCGTCCTTAGCCCAGCAGTGCCAAATAATAATAATAGTAATAGTAATAGTGGTGGTGGTGGTTGTGATGATGATGATTCCAAGTAACGGTGTGGAGCATTTTGTACAGTGCTACCCTATTACCTGAGTAGAAACCCCTTTTGAATAATTCAGCATGGTGGTGGTTAAGCATGGTGGATAGGGTTACCAACCTCCAGGTAGTAGCTGGAGATCTCCTGCTATTACAACTGATCTCCAGCCGATAGAGATCAGTTCACCTGGAAAAAATGGCCACTTTGGCAATTGGACTCTATGGCATTGAAGTCCCTCCCCTCCCCAAATCCCGCCCTCCTCAGGCTCTGCCCCAAAAAACTCCCGCCGGTGGCAAAGAGGGACCTGGCAACTCTAGTGGTGGACTTGATGGCATTTTACATACACACACACGCACACATAGATTGTGAAAAGCCAGGAGAGTGGGAGCCATTCTCATCTCTTCAGGCAGGCCATTCCACAAGGTCGGGGCTGCAACAGAGAAGGCACACGTATGGGCAGTTGTTGATTTTTTCCCATTTGCAGGTTGGCACCTGCAGAAGTCCCTGCTCAGATGAGCTAAGCTGTCGTGGCAGAGCAGGGGGAAAGATGGTCCTGCAGATATGAGGGTCCAAGGCCATGAAGAGGTTTGTATGTGGACTGGAGAATGGGAGTAACAGACATGCTCCATCTAGCTCCCAATAATAGCCGAGTTGCAGAATTCTGCACCAACTGGAATTTCCAAATTGTTTTTGAGGGGAGATCAATGTACAGAGCATTATAGTAGTCTAATCTCAATGCCACCATGGTATGGATCCAGGTGGTCATATCAGCCTTTTCAAGGTAAGAGACCATTTTTGAGCTAGGCTGAGCAGAAAACCTTTTTTGCAACTGCAATAATTTGTTTCTCCAGCAATAATGTTGGGTCCAGTAGAACCTCAAGACTCTTAAGTGAGCTGGCAAGGGTCAGCTGTATCCCATTAAAAGTGGGGACCATAATGTCCTTCAAGACTTCTGCCTTCCCAAACGACATTACTTCTGGCTTTCTGGGGTTTGGTTTCAATTTGTGCACACTTAGCTATTTAACCACAGCAGCCAGGTAGCCATTCTCTGCATATTGGTGACAGCCAACCCCATAAAGATTGAAGAGCATGGATAGGATTTTGCCCTGTGGGTCCCCATGGGATAGGTCCCACACTGATGATAACTGGTTTCCAATGGCAATTCTTTGGGTCTGGTCCATGAGGAATGATTTGAACCAGTCCAATGCACAACCTCTGATGCCTACTTCTGCCTCCAGGCACCTCAACAACATGGCATAGTCCACTGTGTCAAAGGCACCAGTTATATCCAGCAGGAGCAACAGGGAGGCCTGACCTTTGTCTACATTTAGAATGAGGTCATATTTATATTTAGATGGAGATAATGGGAAGTTCTACCCATGAGTGTTGCTGAGACCTACAGTTTGTGTGAATTTATCCTTTCAGATGCATTATTTAAGGATGTAAGCCTCTATCGAACCCTGTTTTCAGATTCCTCTGAGTCCCATAGCAATGCTAAATAGATTTAGGCCTTCAAATGATTTGCTGAGAGAAGACCAGCTGTAAATGGAGGAAGCCTGCAACTGCAGACAAGCATAAAAGAGGATAAACCAACCTTTTCAGAGAGGCTAGCTTGCACCTTACAAGCCAAACGTAATTGTACTTGGAACCCTGCGGGCACAGGGGTTGCCTGAATGAATGGGTTACCTAATTGCCGTGAAGCAGTCCAGATTTTTGCCATGTTTTTATACAGGGAATGTAGCTGACACAATGCATTTCATATTGTGTAGGTGTTCTTTTCTTTCAAATGTGCCTGTCTGTAATTGTCCCCTTACAGAAGTAATGTGACAGTAGGAGGAGGGAAAAATCTCCTTATCAGTGCGAAATGCCATGATGTATCTACTGTATTTGTTTAACTCTCCATGTGGGATTTCATCTTTTAAGCGTTTAGGACAATTTAGATTTTATTTTATTTTTTTGCTGTATTTCCCTTCAGCTTGGTGTGGCTTAAATCTCCATAGGATATAAGATGCAGCATAATGGACCAGCGAGTTACTCTTTATATAATCTCTCCCTCTACTCCTAGAATCTGTTAATAGTCCTATCAGCCTTCAAGATGGGGGAGGGGGGCACTGAAGAAGCTTTGTCTAGTCTGAATTTGGTGAGTAGGGAACAAGGAAAAGTGTTAGGAGGAGAAAGTTGGTTTTTATACCCTGCTGTTCTCTACCATAAGAAGTCTCAAAGTGGCTTACAATAACCTTACCTTCCCCCCACCCACAACAGGCACCTTGTGAGATAGGTGGGGCTGAGAGAGTTTAGAGAGAACTGTGACTAGCCCAAGGTCACCCAGCAGACCTCATGTGGAGAGTGGGGCATCAAACCTGGTTCTCCAGATCAGAGTCTGCTGCTCATGTGGAGGAGCGGGGAATCAAACCTGGTTCTCCAGATTAGAGTGTGCCACACTTAACCACTACATCATGCTGGCTGATGTGTGGCCCCGACTCTACCCCACCCCAGCTACCAGAGCTGAGGATGACCAGGGGCCGGACTCAACCATGTGAGGAAGGCCAGACACAGGCAGATTGCTCTGACACAACCAAGAACAGGGCTGGGAGCCAGGCAGTGACAGGAAGGGACATGATCAGAGGGCAACGCTGATTCTGGTCTTGGGGAGGGCCAGGATGGGAGAGGCTTAGAGGCAGCCCTGAGCAGCAAGGGGAAGGAAGAGGAGTGGAGCAGGGAGACAGGCAGAAGGGAAAGAGGTGGGAAAGGCTTCTCTCTCCTTTTATAGTCTCCCAGGTGGAGCAGGTGAAAGAGGATTGGATACAGGCCAGGTGAGAGTGGGGCCAGGGAATCCCATAAAAGGGAAGGCATCACACCCAGCTGGGGAAGAAGCAACAGAGTGAGCGCAGACCCGTTTGGGTGTGCGCGCGTGATGAACAAAGAGTTAATCTTTACCAGAAGCTCAGAGAAAGGGAGTGGGTGGAGCTAAGGAACTCTCTCTCTGTTCTGGAGAAAGGAATTGTATTCTGATTTTGGTAACCTGCGTGTTCAGTAGCCCTGTTTGACTCCGGGAATCTCAGGGTTCAGATTTGCTTAAGCTGGTGTAAAATAAATCCTGTGGAGTGACAGGCGAGATTGGGAGGAAAGAGACCCTTTCTCAGGTCACTAGAAGGGAATAAGCTCTGGGAAGGATTTATTCCAAATACAGGATGTTGTTTAGGGATTACTGCCACAAAAGAGGGGTATATCTATAGTGAGAACTGGAAGAGAGATTTGAGGAGAAATCTCCATACTTCTGTGTTTCTCTGGGGAAGAGAGATTGTATGGTCTCCACCTTCCCTGATAGCTAGGCAACAGAGTTTGAATAGAAACATCTGTAAAGAAGTTCTGGGAACTGAACTGAATTTGTAAATTGAATCTAGGAATTATAATACTGTACCAACTACGCCATCTAAGAGCTATGCCTTCTCTGAAGTGAAACGGAAAAAAAGCCTTTAGTGTCTCATTTCTTCTAAGGTAAAATAAATTAAGGGAACTAAGAAGGAGAAAATTAAAACTCCAAATAAACATTCTGGCAAACAAACAAGCAAGCTCTCTCTCCCTGAGTACCCATGTAAGAGGGTTTGTGATAGGGGGAATGGAAGAGGACCCAGTTGTTGGAACCCCCCTCTCCTCCCCAGTTCTAAGGCCAGTGTGATTGATGCCATCTTTAGTGGTGGGATAGCAGAAGGCAGGAAGACCAGGGGAGGTAGGGGAGCCCCACAAAAAGATAAAAGTTGCTGGTGGGATTCCATGGCAAACCAGAGGTTTCAGGGCAGGCAGCTGATTTTACAAAAGTGGACCGTGACTCAAACACAACCCTCCTGCACGTTTGCTTCTTTGTCACCACAATCCCTCTTCGACCTGTATACTAACAAGAAGATCATGACAAATATACCATAGAGGCCCCAATCCTCAAATAAACAGCTCCACTGAAAACTGCCCCCAATGTATGTTGAATATATTTTGAAACAGAATGTTGCATGTGCTGTTCAATGTCCTGGGAGCTTGATAGCTGGGGCTGCATGTGTGTGTGTGTTAAGTGCCGTCATGTTGCTTCTGACTCACAACGACCCTATGAATCCATATCCTCCCAAACGTCCTATTGTTAACAGCCTTGCTTAGGTCTTGCAAACTGAGGGGTTGGACTAGATGACCCTGGAGGTCCCTTCCAACTCTATGCTTCTATGTGTAGTTTGGCCCCAGCATCCTTGCTCTGAGGCACTTGGACTTCACAAATTCCCTTTTTACCAAGAAAACCAAGTGCCAGCCTTCATAAGTGACTGAAACTTCCTATCAAGTTCCTCTGTGCATTTTTGCTCAGACATGCGGGCCTGACTTTTTCTTGACTTTTCTAAGAAATTTTTATGGCTCAGCCTTAAAAATGTGGAGGTAGAGGAGATGCTTTTAGGGAACCAAATGTTCTGTTCAACTCGATGACTCATGCAAACAGTAATGAGGAGCATTTTACCAAGATACACAAAGATAAATGAAATGAACTATTCACATTGCTATTCAGAAAGCTGTACAACTGCCTACGGGTTTCATTAATGTATTCAGGTGTTGATTGATTCCACCGAGCAACATACCTGGTCTGTTTAAATGATTAGGATTTGTTCTCTCTTCTGGCAATGCAATATATATATATATATTTGCATATCATTGTGATGGGCAACGGTTACCATGCACCAGCCATAGTTACTGCTTCACAGCTTAAAAGTTTGATCAACCATTTAACACACAGTAGCTCTGTGACTTGAAATTCAAGAAGTCATTCTAGCATCCAAAAAACCACTGATGAAGAAACTTTTCCTTTTCAAAAATGACACTTTAATGGGCCGTGAATATTCTGCCACACATAATTTAAAGATGAGAGAATACACTGAGGGAAGAACAACATACATGTCAACAAATAACAAAGTTGCCCAGAATATATAAAAAGCAAAACATCATCCATAAAAGGCAAACTGAATTGCAAATAATTTTTTTCTGGACTTCTCTTTTCCCCCTCTTCTCATAAAATGTCAACAAGAAGTTTCCAGATCTCTAAACCCCTCTCTCTTTATTCCTGTGCCTCTGACTGGGACATATCTGATTGATATGAAATTTATAGCATAACATTAAATGTCGTCTAGACCCTACAGAAACTACTTTATTCTATATTTTATTTCTTTTTCCACAGGCTTTGTTGGTAGGGGGTACCTACGAAGGAAGATTCACTTTTAATATTTCTATTCCTTCTATATCCCCGTAACGCATTTCAAAGTCCAAAGGCTGTTCTGCTAGGCTGATGAATGCTCTGTGAGGCCACTACTGAGCTCAGTAGCCTAGAATGCAAGCCTTGCTGTTTCCTGACTCAAAATTCTGAATCATGAAAAAAGAAAACCAGGTAAAGTGAGGATTATAATTTATATTCCTTCTTTCTTCCATAGAATTCAAGGCCGTGTACATAAGGTGCATGGGAGGTTTCCATTCAGGTTCCCATCAGATCCAGACCGGCTTAGAATCAGTAAGGTTGCTGTATCATGTGCTCCAGAAGTTACTAAATGTCCTAACTACATCACTAGCTGAGAGAGAGTGAGAGGAACTTCTGAGAATAGGATATTGCCTTAAGAGTAGCAATCTGGAGACAGACAAGGAATGATGACACTCAACAGGTAGGGTTGCCAGGTCCCTCTTCACCACTGGTGGGAGATTTTGGGGTCGGAGCCTGAGGAGGGCGGGGCTTGGGGATGGGCAAATGCCATAGAGTCCACTCGCCAAAGCAGCCATTTTCTCCAGGTGAACTGATCTCTATCAGCTGGAGATCAGTTGTAATAGCAGGAGATCTCCAGCTAGTACCTGGAGGTTGGCAACCCTATCAACAGGAGAAAAGGTGCTGACCTCACTAATACACATGAACACATGAAGCTGCCTTATACTGAACCAGACCCTCAGTCCATCAAAGTCAGTATTGTCTACTCAGATTGGCAGCAAATCTCCAGGGTTTCAGGGGTCTTTCACATCACCTATTATCCTAGTCCCTTTAACTGGAGATGCCGGGGATTGAACCTGGCACCTTCTGCATGCCAAGCAGATGCTCTACCCCTGAGCCACAGCCCCTCCCCAAATTTATCTAACTGCCCTCTTGCTGCCCCTTTCAGGGTCTTCTCTTCTTCTTTGTACACCACACATTGCCTGTTCCAACAGAATCATCAGTGAAGTGCAGGTACTGGAAGACAGTGAGATCTGCACTGCTCAACAGATTGCACTGTTCATTTTAATGTAGAATTGTTTTTGCCTGGAGTTTAATTTTTAATGTTATCTCCTTTGCATTCATTCAGAAAAGCAGGTTCTCTCCCTCCCTCCCTCCCGAGTGTAATACAGTGATAAAAAGGCATTAAATGATTGCAGTGAAGAACTAGCAAATCAGTATATATAAATGCATAAAGCAGACAAGAAAGACACTGTGTCTTTCCCTTAGAAATACACATGCCATGGCCAATATGAAAGTGTGAGAGGGTCAGGTTGCATATGGAGATGGTATAAAGGGAGAACAAGCAATTACAAAGAAAATGGAATAGAAATAGACAGCATGCCTACAAGCATCTTCCTGACATTACATGGCATTTGAGAGTCATGGGTGGCATATGAAGGTAGCATCTGACAGAGAAAGCCTTCAGAAAATGTATGCATTCATTTCCCAAGGATACTGAAGCATCCCATTAGTACCAAATGAGGCCGACACTGACACTGCAGCTGATCATGTTTTTTTCTGTTTTTTAAATGTAGGATAATGCAAATGCAAGAGCACTTGAAGTGAATGTTGTCAATGTGGTACATTTGAAGCAATATATTATACAAAAGCATGGCGACAACAAGAGATTTCTTTGGTGGAGAAGCATTTGTCCATGCTATGCAACCAAGTTTCCAACCAAAAACACTCTGTTACTAAAGCAAGTACATTTGTAACCTGGAATACTTAGAATTCAGTCATCATTCGGTATGCCTAAAATTATTTGGATGTTGGATTAACACTCATTCCTGGAAAGAGGAGGAGTAAAGGAAGTCAACAGGCAGCCAAATCCTCATCCCACAGCATTAGCACAGTTGCTTTTCTAACCTTTCTGCTTGTGTCTCCTGCTTCACATGGGATAATCATAGATAGCTTCTTAACTCAATAATTTCCAAATGTAGAAATATTTAATTGTATTTAGATTTTTAAAGCTTATCCTTCCTACTAAAGCTCAGGGGAAGTTTTGAAGAGGTACTACAGAACTGAAAGTATGTCTTGACATACATCTAAAGGAGTTTTCTCACCCAATGTCCAAAGACATTTCTTCTGGAAGACCATTGTGGAGGAATGGTTAGATGGTGGAGGAATGGTTAGATGGTAGTATCATAATCTGCCCCTTAGAGCCTTTAGGCCAGGAAGAAGAAGAGTTGGTTTTTATAGCCCGCTTTTCTCTAACATAAGGAGTCTAAAAGTGGTTAGAACATAAGAACATAAGAAAGGCCATGCTGGATCAGACCAAGGTCCATCAAGTCCAGCAGTCTGTTCACACAGTGGCCAACCAGGTGCCTCCAGGAAGCCCACAAACAAGACAACTGCAGCAGCACCATCCTGCCTGTGTTCCACCGCACCCAAAATAATAGGCATGCTCCTCTGATACTAGAGAGAATAGGTATGCAGCATGACTAGCATTCATTTTGACTAGTAGCCATGAATACCCCTCTCCTCCATGAACATGTCCACTCCCCTCTTGGGTTTGCAATCAGCTCCCCTCCCACAACAAAAACCTTGTGAGGTAGGTGGGGCTGAGAGAGTTCTGAGAGAACTGTGACTAGCCCAGGGCCACCCAGCAGGCTTCATGTGGAGGAGTGGGAATCCACCCTGGTTCTCCAGATCAGAGTTCGTTGCTCAGGTAGAGGAGAGGGGAATCAAACTCAGTTCTCCAGACTACCACTCTTAACCACTACACCACACTGGCTCTCAAGACCCTGGATCTCTCAAGAGGACGTGTCTGGTCTTACTCTGGTCTAATACTAGGAATTCAGCTACAATCCAAATTTGTTAAATGTTATGCTACGAACAGTTAACAGGAACAGAAGCTTTTTATACAAAGAGGAGATCTGCTTACTTCTTCTAGTTTATGCTGATTGGGCAGTGATCATGTATTCTCTTTGGCTCTTGAGGGTATAAATGAAGGAAATGTATCTGGAAGTCCGTTGAACCAGCTGTCCTGTAGCGGAAGAAGCAGCTGAATACTATCAGGGCTGAAGAAAAGAGCAAGAGTCCCGTAGCACCTTAACTACTAATGTTTATCGCAGGGTATGAGCTTTTGTGAGTCACAGCTCACTTCTTCAGATACCTATCAGGGTTGAGTTTCTTTTCTCTTCTCCTTGCAGGTAATTAAGCCTAGGTGTGGTCTCTGTCCAACAATAATGTAGCCAGGTATTTACAGACTTCTTTACTTTGCAGTCTAACCAACAGCCTGGTGAACATTTGATCCCCATTACCATAGACAAGGGGAGGATGTATACTGAACCAACAAGCAATAGAAGTCCCCTGGTGCATGTTGGTTACATACCTTTATACTAGGGTTAACCAACTCTGGCATGGAAAATTCCTGTAGATTTGGGGGGCAGCACTTGAGGTGGGTAGAGTTTTGGGAGGGGGGGGGAGTTCAGTAGGAGGTGTGATGCCATGAAGTCCGCCCTCTGAAGGTGCCACGTGTTCCAGGGGAACTGATCTCTGTCATCTGGAGCTCAGTTTTTGTCATTCCAGGAGAATTCCACACCCCACCTGGAGGTGGGTAACCTTACTTTCTACTCTTGCCACCATACCCCACTGCTTGGCACGGGAAAATGGAAACTGAAATCAGAGTGAAACTTCCGAGATCATGATACCACCAGAAAAAATAATGGCCAGATCACGCCTAACTGGCAGGGAACCAAAAACAGGAAGAAATTTAATTTGGATTAGTTAGAACTTGGTTAACAAACAGGGCATGTTTTACTGGATTTTGATAAGCAGCTTTCCAAATACACATCTTTACCTCAGCTACTTTTCTCCCCTCAAGGGAAAGGATACAGGAGAATGGCACACCTGTTTTTAGTTTGGCCCTTCAGCCCTGTGACCATCCCAAACTTTACTACATATGGAACAGCATCTGGTGATTGTTTTTGCCTTCAGCTCAGTACAAACCAGGAAGATAGCATCCCTCAGGTTGTTCAGAGTTCTGGCAACTTCTCTAATTGATATAGTCCTCTTTTTTGTGTGTGGTCCTAAGGTAATTATTATACTAACATGGCTCTATTCCACCTTATAGCTGCTGTGGCACAAGCCAACGTTTGTATCCTGGTAGCTAAACTGCCTATAACATCAAGACGCAAAAAAGCAAGATAAAAACATATATCAGGTACAGTACCATCACTACCTTCTGGAATGTAGATCTTAGAATAATCAATTAATAAATGAACAATAAAGAACCTGGATATAAAGAATACCCTGCTCCTAAATGTCATATGTAACAAGCAGACTTTCTAGCACCCAGCTAATTTAAGACAAAAATTCTGAAGCAAGTCATCAAAAGTGACAGTGTGTTTTAATTCTCTCTAATTAAGAATCTGTAGATATAATTTAAATCAACCAAATACATTCCCCAAAGGCAGTATGAACCACTTCATTTAAATGAACACAGCTTGCAGAGAGAGGCCTTAATTTGCTGTGCATTTGAGAGGCATCTGGCTAGTGGAATCAAATGTTCTAGTTGCTCAAATCAGCAAGCCAGCCTGACCAAGAAGCTGTGGTAAGGTTTGGAACAGTTTCAATATACTCATTCTAGTTGGTTGCTGTGAAAAGTTTTCCTTGGCATGGTGTAGTGGTTAAGAGTGGTGATTTGGAGTGGTGGACTCTAATATGGAGAACCGGGTTTGATTCCCCACTCCTCCACATGAGCAGCGGACACTAATCTGGTGAACCAGGTTGGTTTCCCCACTCCTACAGACAAAGCCAGCTGGGTGACCTTGGGCTAGTCACAGCTCTCTTAGAGCTCTCTTAGCCCCACCTACCTCACAAGGTGTCTGTTGTGGGGAGGGGAAGGGAAGGCGATTGTAAGCTGGTTTGATTCTTTAAGTGGCAGAGAAAGTCGGCATATAAAGGCCAACTCTTTTTCTTCTATCTCTGTAGCCCTCTCCTTGAGATGGATGGTGGCATATAGGAGGAATCCCTCTTATTACCAGTTCAAGCCCTGACATTGACAGGAATTATTTTGAAAAACTCTATCCTACTCTACTACTTTCCCAAGTTCTGCCACAGTGAGGGTTCATGGATACTGCTTGAGAATTATTTGTGGCATTTACCAGTCTCATGTGAATCCCACTTCTGTTACAGCAGAAGCAGATAAAAACACACATGTTTTACTAGTACTCATTTCCCACCTTCTTCTAATTTACATGTGAACCATATTTTGGCAGTATTGAGTCCATCATTGGATAGCCATCTTAAGTCACTTTCAATTTCTGCTAAACCAACAGAGTAATTTGTAGCACCTTAAAGATTAAGGGAACAATCCTAAAAAGGTATTCTAAAAAGGAATCCTAGGATTGGGCTGAATCTTTTTTCCTTCCTACTCCAAGAGAAGCTATGTTTGTATAATGCTGATTGGCAAGTCCTGATGTCAATAATAAAGCAACTTCTGCCCTTCTCAGTGTGTGTGTAGTGCTGTCAAGTTGCAGCCAACTTATGGCAACCCCATAGGGTTTTCAAGGCAAATAATTAAGCAGAGGTGGTTTGCCATTGCCTTCCTCTGCAAAGTCTTCCTTGGTGATCTCCCATCCAAGTACAGAGCCTGCTTACCTTCTGAGATCTGATGAGATCAGGCCATACCACATACCATTCCACATACCTGGACACGTTAGAAAGAATACAACTATTAGTACATTGCTCTTTAGAAACTCCCCCCCCCTAAATTACTGCCACCAAAGTTGGACACTAGGTGTCACATTTAGATAATCATCAGCATTCACTGATGCTGTGAGCCTACCTACTCTAGGGCAGAAAGCAGGAGTGCTTAATTAGTAGCATAAACTAGGCTCAGCTAAATATCTGCCAGTTTCAATTATCACTTCATAAATTGCAGTGTTGCAAAATTACCTTCCCCCTAAGCAGCCAATCTGTGAAAATAAGTTTTCTACAGTGTTTGAAGGTTGTTCTGGGCATGGGGAAGCAGTTTCCCAGCTTTAGAGGCATAAAGATCATGACTGGAAAAAAAGCTGTGGAGTCCAAGCAGAAGCCTAAAGAGACATGGTGGAAGAAGCTGCACAACCTCGGAGTTAGGCTGCTTGGAGCAGTTTACCAACTTCAGAAGAACTGCTTAGTCTAGGCTATAGCTCAGCCAAGTTGTTCTACTGAAATCCTCGGTTAAGCCCACCCCAAAACCATGTGATCATCAGCATCTCTGCCCCTCCCAACTCCTGGCCCCAGGTTTAGTAGTCTCTGTTCTTTCCCCTAGAATTCTACAGTTCCTTCAGTTGAGGTTGCTATAAGACCACCACCTGGCTTCAGCCTGGAGTACATCAACAATAGCTTCCAGTTCCCTCTACCTTCCAGGCTATGGTCCAAAGTACAAACTATAAGCAGTTCCAGCAGGAATATGCCCATAATTCTCTTGGTCTGGGAGGTCAGGTGATAACAGAGAACCAATCAGGTGCTGTCAGCTGCTATACAGATGCCCCAGATCTGTGGACTCTGCTCAGTGTTTGTACCTTGGTGTTGAGGGAAGCTACAGGGGCCTGTCTGTGTCCAATGAGAACATTGGCTGGAAGTAGGCTTGCCAATCTCCAGGTAGGGCCTGGAGATTTCCCAGAATTGTAACTGATCTCCAGACTACAGAGATCCATTCCCCTGGAGAAAAGGCTTAGGGTGGACTCTATGACAAAGCGGGGGCTTGGCAATTTAACCTAAAATAGAGAATGTTACATTATTCTGAGGTTTTCAGGTAATTTATTTATTTAAGAAATTATATATCCCATACTTTTAGATACTGTATCTTTTAATTCTACTTTGTAATTGATATGAATATTTAAATGGCTTTGCTGTATTAATAAATTTGATTCTGGACTCTATGGCATTAGACTCTGCTGATGTCTCTCCCTCCCCAGGATCCATCCCCAAATCTTCAGGAATTCCCCATCCCAGAGGTACTTGACCAATCTGACCTTAGGCTGAGCGCTTGATAGGCTTTCTCTGTGCATGTCTTCTATGGGAAATAAGGAGTCTATCATTCTTATTTTATTAATCATTGCATTAAATGGGATCTTACAAAGGACCTCCTACCTTCTGCTTTCGGTAACCAAGAACAACATTTAATATAGTTTTCTACTTTCCTTCCCCCACCCATGAAAGCATATTCTCTTGTTTTCAAGTCTTTCATGTAAGTAGCAACTGGAATGTTTTGTAACATAATTTTTTTAAACATATGGAATTATTGAATCCAATGAAGTAAAGGTAGTCTAAGATGACTCCATCATTCCATTACTTTCTTAATTTTTTGGAATGTTATTCCATAGTTAATACCCTATTTCAGGAAATCAGGAAACACCAGAAGACATGTTATTTTTTTAACTGAAGATTTTCCTTCTAGCACTACAGTAGGATTTTGTTTTCAAAACATTTTTGTATTCTAAAACTTGAAACAACAGTTATAATGATCCTGTAATTCCCCCCCCCCCCAGCCTAAACTGTAGTTTTATTAAAATATGCCTGCTTTCTCCCTTTTTTGTGTGTTGGCTAAGTTTAAAGTCAATAGATGGCACTCTGTCCTTGAATGAACAAGTTGTGACCTGTTGTGATCATTGTTTGCCATCAGTTTTGGGAAGTGCTTTCTTTTTCCATGATATTTTAAGGCAAGTTTCACAAATAACATGAAAGAAAGTCACTTTTTCGTCAGTAACATATCACTTCTCCATGCTGTTAAAGCAGAACAGAAAATAAAAGGGTTCACTTTGAAAATAAATAACCTTTTAATCAGAGTGGGTTATTAATCTGAATTACAAAATACAAACATGGAGAATGCAAAAAAGTGATGAGTGAAAACGATACATGTGATCCTGCGGTATTTTCAGGAAACAACTTGTGGCTAAGTCTTAATCAAATGCCAGCCTCATTTTTCACACTCCGCTGCCCTGACCTACATTTTCTCTTGCAGTTTCAGAATGAATGTTAACTTTTCACTTCCACCTTCCCAGTATACTGTTATAAAGAGTTGTGAATGCACATAGTGTTTTTGAGTCTCCCGAGAGAAACAAGAACCTTCCAGTGCTGACTGAAATATTCTTTCTGCCTCCTGCCCATAAGGTCTGAACTTTCTGTATGAGAGAAGCTACATAAATATATATCTCCAGCAGTTGTTGGATTCCACTCCTTGAAGGTGTGGAGTTGCTGTTTTGGTTTTCTTTAAAAAAAAATCGCCTCCACACAAATCCCCACCTTCCCCACCCACTTCTAGAGTCTGGGTGTAAGTAAATGAATGCCTGATGTAATTCCATTGGAATGTGCATCAAGCTGACCATCTCTGGCGATCCAAGTGCCAAGTACTAAAGGCCATTGGTGTGGAGTTGTCAAGAGTGCATCAGTGTGCTCTTTTCAATAGCAGTAATTGTGGTAGGCTAGCCTGACAGCAAAATGGCCCTATTAAGGCTCAGTCTGCACCACAGACTAGTAATTCCTTCTCTCCTGGTAACCCTGGGGATTGTAGTTCTGTGAGGGGTGGGGGGGCTGGACATCATTAACAGAGAATATGTAGAGGCAATCAAGGACAATGGCCTAATATAAAATGGATATATGTTTCTAAAATATATCTCCCATTAGTGTCCAAAATGATGCATAGGGTTGCCAGGTCCCTCTTTGCCACCAGCGGGAGGTTTTGGGGGCGGAGCCTAAGGAGGGTAGAGTTTGGGGAGGGGAGGGACTTCAGTACCATAGAGTCCAATTGGCAAAGCAGCCATTTTCTCCAGGTGAACTGATCTCTATCGGCTGGAGATCAGTTGTAATAGCAGCCGATTTCCAGCTGGTATCTGGAGGTTGGCAACCCTAGTGATGCATGTGAGGGCAATCTGACCCTCAAAGCACAAATAGAGGTAGACCAAGAACATTCTAAAAAAATATTGTTATTATTAACAATGTGAAGAAGACCAAATTGAAAAAAATAATGAAAAAGAGCTCTGAATTAAAAGGGAATTAGACAGATTCATGGACAGGTCTATCAGTAGCCATAATGACTAAAGGGAACATCAACATTCAGAGGCAGCAAGCCCCTGACGCCAGTGCCAGGAGGCAACGCCTCAGCCTCTATGCCATGTTGTTAGCCCTCCATAGTATCCGGTTAGCCACTGTGTGGGACAGGATGCTAGACTAGATGGACCACTAGTTTGATCCAGCAGGGTTCTTATGTTTATAATTATCCTTTAGAATTTGTGTTTGAGAACTAAAGGAGTTAAAGAATTCAAGAAACAATTTCAGGAAGACCCCAGTTCAAGTGGAGATCTTCAAGTGGTGGACTCAAGGAAACTACTCTTCTGCTTGTCCAAGCACCCTTTGCTTCGTGAATCATGGTTAAAGTGCTTGAAAATGGACTTGCAATTTCAGTCCAAGATGAGCGCTTTCTAAATTATCCTTCCACTTGAAGTTTCAACAGAACTTGCTTCCCAAAAGACATATCAATAAGGTCCAAATGGTGCATAAATACCTATTTAGCTATCTTCCTTTGCGATAGTTCTCAAGCAAACTTTCCTGGTGACATGATTATTGTAAGAGATAGGTATTAATGTGCCAATTGTTGTGCCTTAGAGGACAGATCAAGCGTCCCGCTGTGGAATTTCTGAGGGATTTATAGGTTACTATACCTATTAACATTTCATTGCTTTGGGATAAACCTTTGTGATTATTGTCTGTCCCTAGCATTGCCAACCTCCAGGTGCTACCTGGAGATTTCCTGCTATTACAACTGATTGCCAGCCGACTGAGATCAGTTCACCTGGAGAAAATGGCTACTTCAGCAATTGGACTCTATTGCATTGAAGTCCCTCCCCAAACCTCACCCTCCTTAGGCTCCGCCCCAAAACCTCCTGCCAATTGCGAAGAGGGGCCTGGCAACCCTATCTGTCCCCCCTCTGTCCATTTGAATAAAGGTTTTTTTTACAAACACCAAAGGACCCCTGCTGGAGGAGTGCATTTCTCCCCAATTAGCAGAAGTTATATTTTTTTCTCTTCTGTATCTAGCACATTGACACATTGCACTGTAACTGCTATGTTATATTTAAATGTATTTTATGAATTGTCTACCAGTGTGCTCCTAACAAGACATGGTGTTATTGTTTGGCTTGTTACATTATGATTAGTCTGTGGGTTGCAGCTGGCATTATTCCTCAATACCGGGGCAAGTTGGATTTGACTACAGAATGACGGTGCTTTCATTGGGCCTCTTTCCTTCTTGCCTCCCTACAGGCTTAGAAATGGAAGCTGACCTAGCAGAACCGCTGCCACCTTGAGCTCTCCATACTTCGAGTTACATGATACATGACCCTCTTCTTCCTTTCGTATTCCTCAGCATATTTTCTGCCTCATCTTCCTCTGAGTTTCCTCAGTTGTCTCCTCTGGCAGCCTCAACCTCATTAAATATTGAGAACTTCCCATGGCACTGGTTTCGGAGCCAGGTTCTTCTCGCACCATTCTTGCGCATTTTGACCCTGCCCATAATGCTTCATTGTTAGTGCTTTTATCCCAGTAGGATCAGAATTATTTGTTACATGCTATGGGCATGACTCAGTGTGGGAGTTAAATACTGCCTTTTTGTGAAGATTTTGAACAAGAGATAGTGTATCTATTTAGTGCTAAGCAGCCGGTGAAAAAAAATGACAATTTGTTTAAATAAGCAAATCAGCTACAAGTCAAAGGCCCTTGAAAGCTGGCTCACTACCTGGATAAGGAACTTTGAGGGGCAAAGGCTTCTGCACATGTGTTTTGACCCCCAAGCTAACTACTGAGGTTGTGTGCATCATTCTGTAATATGTAGTAAAGGACAGATGCTACTTTTCATTAGTCATCTTAATCTGTAATAGTAAGAGATCCAGCTACAGAAAAGCCCAGCGGTAAAACTTCCCAAACTAGTCTGAGCTGCTTCCGGTAAACGGAGGTTTTTCCTGTGCTTTAAGGTTCAACAAACTATTCCTCCATTAAACAATGATAGTTTAAGCAAAATATTTATTTCAAATATACCCTCTTTTAACTCATCTGTGGCTTGAGGAAATGCTGCAGACCTAAGAGATATCCCCCCACCCAACTACACAATTATTCTCGCTGATTCCTTCTTTTAACTACTGTCAAGAGCTTGGAATTCAGTTATTCCATGAACACATGACATAGCGTGTCTTTAGAATGGTAGAATGCAGCAACGTTTCTTCTGTAGGGAAAAAAAGGCAAACGCTCATGTTTTCTCGTATACACCTGCAGTCCACTCCTCCTGACTATCTTCAAACACGCTTTCTAATGGAAAAATATATACCTCACCATGTGGTAGAATCCCATTAATCAAGTCTGAATTGACAAAGTTTCTCTCATTCACAGCAGAAATTAAACTATCTTAGCAAAGTGAAGGAAACAATGGGCCAAACTAGACATGACCAGTGTCAAAGCCTGCTTCAGCATAACCTGAGAGGAGGGGTCGCTGCCTGGGCCCAGGACTTCCGCTGAGGGCCACTGCTGCTGACCCTCACCCACACACCTCCCCTGTCTTTGTCATCCTTCAAGACAGCCTTCCTTGTAGCCATCACCTCGGCCCACAGGGTGGGAGGGCTGCGTGCACTCTGCTGTGACCTCCCCAGCCCGTTCTCCAAATTCCATATTGATAAGGTTTTGAAATTTCATGTCTCATAGGACATAGTCTTGCCAGTATTTTTGGCCACAGTATCCTCACCAGCAGGACAATAGTTGTACACGTTAGACGTAAGGAGGGCGCTTTTGTTTCATTTACATCAAGCTGAAAGAAAAAACTGGGAAAAAAACACATCCCTGACTAATAACACTTGGTCATTTGGGCTCCAAGAGCATGCCAGAAACCCAAGGATCACTTGGAGGCTACAACCCCTTGATACTCAGGGAAACTTCAGCAAAGGAAAATCAGCGTGATCTCAACGTCATATAAATGCTTATTTCATTCTAACATTGTCAGACGGATCCCCCTCTTCTGCTTTCCCCTCAAACCTCTTTTCTTTGTGTGTCAAGAATGTCAGCCAGAGGTAGGGGTGCCAGGTATCTGTGGCGGGACACCTGCTGCGGGTGACCCTTAGAGCTGTGGTGGGAAAAAAATAAACCAAAAAATCCCCATTGGGCTGACAGCATGATATCATTTCAAAAGAAAACGTGAATTGAGAAAATGTCATATATTCCACTATTAGCTACCCTCTGGTTTTGTAGATACTAAAGCAAGCAATTTGAAACGTAAGAAAGAGGAAGGTTGAAAAACCAGATTCCCTTGTACCATGTGAAATCTCTGCTGAAAGAGTGATTTGAGAAACATCCTCACTGTTAACATGATGGGGAAAAAAACCCTTCAAAGTGGAATCAGCCTAGATCTGAAGCTGTGGTGATATGTTCCAAGCAATTTCAGATCTCCTTTGCTTTGTATTTTGTGGAATTAGGACATGTAATTGCAATTGGTAACTGCAATTTACACACTGTAAATGTGTCCATTTCTGTGGCTACCAATAATGAAGCAGAGCTAGTACCATGGTAGGGAGAACACAGGGAATTGTGTCCATGACTCCACACACATTTATTTGTTTAAAATGTTTATACACCCACCTTTCTCACAGACAACTGGAACCCAAGGTGGGCAAACTGGAATAAAACAAGTCAGAAAGCCAGATAAATGTAATAAAATATTAAAACAATTGAAAAACCAGCCAGCACAATGCAATAATCTGTACATTGTTGTACCGCCATCAAGCCAGTAAAATGGGAGTAAATGGCCAGCTTTGGAGAGTAAAATCCTGGATGCAGTTTAAATTTTGGTGCATGTCCCCATAGCAGCTTCCGAGGCTCTCAGCACTTCTGAGTGTTGCTGCTGCTGCTGTAGATGGAAAATGGCAGGCAGAAGGCCTGCATAGGGGCCCGGCTACACATTATATACCAATTCATGTAATAAAACCCTAATGGTCACTTCCAGTATGCAAATATACTGTGTGTGGGTAATGTGAATCAAAGCAGCAGACCATGAACCATGTTCCCCGGATACTAAGGGTGCCAGATCTCTGGCCACCAGCGGGGGATGGGAGGATAGGGTTGCTAGATCCAGTTTGGGAAACTCCTGGAGATTTGGGGATGGAATCTGGGGAGGACAGACCTCAGTGGGGTACAATGCCATAGAGTTCACCCTCCAAAGCATCCATTTTCTCCAGGGGAACTGATCTCTGTAGACTGGAGATGCTATAATTCAGAGGGATCCCCAGGTCCCCCCTGGAGGCTGGCATCCCTACCTGATACTCCCCCCAACCAACCTTTTCCCCTGTGGGAGTCCAAGGGTGTGTTTGTGAGGTAAAACAGTGTGTGCTGATTGCAGGGGGTATATGTGTTCTATCTGTACATTTATTCTCCTTAAAAATTGCTATCTGGATGCATCCATAACCTACTTCTGTAAATCATATGGTTTCATATAACCGTAACTCTTATAATTTATCGGTTTAAGTCACAAAAAAACCTCTCTTTTGTTGTGCACATTTTACAAACCTCAAAGCTGTTAGTCAAAGCTCCCTTCCTCAGATACAAATGAAACTATGGAAATCTCATACCCCAAAAATCTTCATTGTCTCTAAGGCGCTACTGGAGTTGAATCTACCTGTTCTACTGTAGACCAACACAGCTTCCCTCTGGAACTAGTTTCATTTGTGTGCGTTTTTCCATCTTTGAATCTGCCTGATTTTCTCCCACTGTCTGTGCTCCTCTGCCAAAGACTGTTAAATGTCTTTAGATTTGAGCTGCTTATTCTGAAAGCAAGACTCTACTTTTGATACATTTTGTTTCGATGGCATTCACCCGTCGAGTAATGATTTGTACCTTACGAAAGCCATCACAGAGATATAATACTTGAGGAATTTCTTTTGGTTTTGTGATATTTATTTTTCCAAACATTTTGTTTGAGAGAAAATGAGATGGCTATCTGTCGTTTCCTTATTTTTCTGCAGGAAAGCTAAGGGTTGTTGACTTCCTCTCCCCTCCCTTCCTTCCTTCTTTCTGAAGGTACAGAACTCATCTGAAGGGGGAAAAAAAAGAGAACGAAGTGATTGTTCCTGTTCTCTTTCTTAAGTTATTTGGAACACTGTCCCTCTTCGTTTTCGTAATTCACTGCAGTTGCTACACAAGAAGCGACAGAGGTTGCCAATTAGGGAGCAGGTATAGACCTTGGTCAACCATCATTCCAGTGTCAGCAGCTGGTAAGTTTATCTTCCAAGCATATTTAATATAACATGTGAAAGTTGAAGAAAATGTCATATATTCCACTATTAGCTACACTCTGGTTTTGTAGATACTAAAGCAAGCAATTTGAGATGTCAGAAAGAGGAAGGTTGATCATATTTGCAAAAGTGACAGGTTAAGAATTCTTGATGTGCATTTATGATTGCCAGAGCCTTTTAATTTGAGAGATTATACCCTATTCCAGAACATCACAGCTGTATAAAACACAATTCATATCTTGAACACAGAGTGCTACAGTTTCATAGATATAATGGAATCGTTGCATAGCACCAAAATATCCCTCGTATCTGAAAGACTGATCTGGCAAATCTAATATAAATAGCTGCTCCAATTGTCTGAAAGTGAAAGTTTCGGCTATAAATTTATTGTGTCAAAACACTGGGAAATTGGAAGAGATTTGCGTAAAGTATACTGAATCCTCCAGTAATTTTGGGGAACCCACAAAGTTATACATGTTCAGGGTCTGGCTTGCCACATTTGGTATGGAAGAAATGTTACTACAGTTCAAGTCTGTGTTCGTTTTTGTGTGTGCCGGGGGATGTGTGCATGCCTTCTGCAAGTATAATATCATTTAGTTCATCTTCTCATGATATCTCAGTTTATTTCTTGGGGACAGGGGCTATCCCTGATTGTGGTCTGAATTCTGTAGGATGAACAGCAGGGGATAGAACAAAATCGCCTTTTGATCCCCACCAATTCTAGGACAGAGGAGAAGGCAGAGGATGTATGTTTTAATTTATGTTCATTTATCTTCATTAGTGAGAGGACACCAAGCCAATGAATCCACCAGTCTGCATCATGAACACTAAAGGGTTTTTAGAACACTTTTAAATATAAGTATATTGCCTTAGTATGCATTTGTCTTCATGCACATACAATATCCTGTAAGCTGATTACATTATTACTAAGTTCTAGCTTTCGTTTTTAAAGGCTTCAGGTCATGAGATACTGTGTGCTCGAAGTCATTAATCGTGCATCATGAAGATCTTGATATCTACAGTTTTCAGCTAGCAAGAGCAAGTACATGGTATTAAGCCATCAAACTTCACTTCCCCACAGAGGAGCAATAATACTTGATATTTTTGAATAGACTGAGTGAAAAAGGCAACATTTCTAGATGACAATATATAAAACACCTGTGCACTGTTCATATGACATTGAAGTCGTACATTCCACAGCTGTAACCTAGGGTGTCAGATTTGCTGTCCAATCTTAAACAAAGTTGCATCCTTCTAAGCCCATTGACTTCAATGGACTTTGAAGGGCGTAACTCTATTTAGGATTGTATCATTGACCACTGAATATTGTAGGTATTGTGTCTTATCCTTATTAAATGTAAATTCTCTGTCCCTGTGCAATCCTAAACAGAGTTTAAACCCTTCTAATCCCATTGAAGTCACCCTTCTAACAGTGTACTCCTAAAAACACTTTTCTGGAAGTAAGCCTCATTGAGTAGATTTGACCGGATGCTGAGTAGACCTGTGTGGGATTGCACTGCTTGCCCCCCTTTTTTCTTAATAGAAGGATATAATTTGCTCCAAGTTAGCCAGACCTTATGATGACATCTTTTGTTCCAGTATTAGATAATGCTCATATAGCTGTACAGCCAAAGGGTGGCTCGTTTACCTGCACTGGTTGCATGCACAATTGATTATCCTTCAAGGCTCTGTCATGTGACACTCTTAGATGTCTGGTTAAAATCTTCTTTTTGCCAGCCTCTTAGGCCCCTCCAGCACCTCACATGTGGCATAGTTAATTAACAGCTCCTCAAAGTGCCGCTCTTTTAAAGCAGGTTCTTGTAACATTGATTTTAATTATGTTTTAGGATTCTTTGAGAGCTTTTCTAACTGGGACAGTATTTTAGAAATATGAAAAACAAATAAAGAACCCATGAGCCATTGCTGTAGCTCAGTGGACATCAGTACTTTTTTGTCAGTGGCTGCTTGCGGTCTTGATGTGGTATGGCCGTGCCTCACGGGCAGTTATATTGTTGGTTTAAGCATTGTTCAATGGCCATGAGGGAGCAGAGTTATTCTGCGCCCTTCACAAAGCATCCCATAAATCTGTTTCCCCAATGTAGCCTTTCCCTAACTAATTGAAAGGCAAGGTTGGAAGTTCTCTGGCAAGGTATTTCCATATCAGAAAGTTCCTTGGGAAGAATGGGACCAATGATGAGCTGTAACTGTGAAAGTCACTGCTTCTGCCACTGTAGCCAAGACCTATGTGGTGGATTGGGCTAGCAGCATAAGTTCTGATAGACTTTGAGAATCTTCCAATCAGTACCTAAGAACCTCAGGCTTGGCTCTAGATCTTTGTTTAAAATTGCACTCAACCATTAAGACCAGTGTCATAAGTATCCATACTTTCTGTTGTCTTCAGCTTTTCACTGTTTCATTATTATTATTTAATAAATCTGCAAGATTAACAGATTGAATGATTGACTGGTGTTTTAGTCATCTTTGCCCATGGTGATAAATTTTTTTGCATCGATACATTAGTAATTACAGTGTCTGACCTGGGAAACTACAGTGTCTGACCTGGGAAACATTACACGACCAGGCATAGCTTCACACCGAATATAAAAGTATGGCCACATCTAGTACAAACAAAAGCTCTGCTACTCATAGTTGTTTTCCATACAGGAGCATTTTTGAACAACATAAATATTAATATTAATGACTGTTTTTTTTGTATATCGCTTAAGGGATCTGTAGATCACACAGCTGAAATGTTTTCTGGATCATGCCACACATTTTCTTCATTTACCAAATTTCTATTCCATCTTTCCACCATAGTCATCCAGGTGGCTTACAACAAATATATATAAAACGTTATCACCATAAAATAATCCATCATTCTTCAAATCCAGCAGATCATAATATTCACATGCCAACAATAACATCAGCCCAACTCTAGTAACATCAGCAAAATTAAGTCAAAGTCACTAAATGCCAGGTAAATAAAGGTTTTTACTTATCATCTAAAAGTAGTCAGAGTACGCACCAGCCAAATAGAGAAGGCAGTTCTACAAGTGGGGCAGTACCACAGAAAATGTGATGACTCTGATAGCCAGCCACCCACCTGGCCTCAGAATATGGGGGCACCAGAGCAGGGACTCTGATTAATACGTTAGCAACTGAATGTCGTTGTGTGACGTTAGCAACTGAATGTCGTTGTTGATGTGTTGTCGTCGACTCCACCTGTTCACTCGGTAACATCTTTTTGATACTAGAGTGGACAATTTACTGCTAAGTAGCAATTCTGTTAGAGAAAAGAACTACACATCCCACCACTGCACAGTGTGAAGAAATGGACTTCCTTAGGTTGATTATCACTAATCTTCAAAGCCTGCAGGCAGGGCTGGATCCAAACTAAATTTTCCGCTCATGCAAAGCACTTCTGTCAGTGGAACAGAACATTCCTGCCCTCCACCCCTCCTACTGCAGCCCACTGATCTCCATGAAATGCTGTCGTGGGGGACAGGGGACCCTCAGGATCAGTATGAGTGGCAAACTAGGGGACTACAACAGGAAGAGGGAATTGGTGGGATTTATCTCATCCCCTCCATTAGAGCAAATTTAGTCTGGATCTGATTCACAGTCTTCAAAGGCTCTGCAACTCAAATGGAAGTGTGACCCCAGCAGTATGAGTTATTGTACTGAGAGTGGTGAGAGGAATTGTTCAGCCTGTCCTGGGTGTCCACCCTAACCCTCTTTCCCGTTGCCCGTTTCTCTCTAGCTGGCGGGAGGGAGGAAGAGTAAAAGCCCCCTGAAGCACTCTGGGTCATGTTTAGCAGATCGGGCAATGTTTTTGTTGGCATTAGCCCTTTGAGGAGCTGCAGTCGAAGGTCAGCCTGCTTTGAAAAACTGTGGCTTGGGTAGACTGTGAAAAACCACACATCAAAGAACACGGATAATAAGGGGAAGAATGAGGGACTAATTACAAGGGAACAGGAAGGTAACATGTATTCATCATAGGGGACACACAGAATCACAGATTAAAATTGGCAAGAAATTTATAATGTTGGGAATTCTTATGACGGTATCCCTTCCATCAGAACCTCAGACAGAAAAGGCAGAGAGTGCACAGACATACATTTCCCCCCTAAAACTGGTATTTTACAATTGTTTCACTTTTAATTTAATGAATGAGCGTTTGGGTTCTGGCATTGGAATATTTCTGGTTTGAAAACCACAAAAAGTGGCAGTGTTCCATGTACCCAGCTCTGACCACCCAACTCTGCTCTGGTTTCAGGTAGTATTTTCAAGATCATTATGACTCTATGTTTAAGTGATCCCGGGGGGTGGGGGGTTGGACTGGACCTTTATCTACTATGGTGTTGAGCATAACTGTTCTTAATTCGATTTAAAGATTTCTGACACTAATATTTCACAGACATTATAATATACATAGGCAGATGGGCTTCGTGAGAGGATATCTGTTAATGATGATCTTCTATTAATGCCTTTAAATATGTGTGTGTAAAGTGCTGTTAAGTCGCAGCCGATTTATGGCAACCCCATTGGGTTTTCAAGGCAAGTGATTCAGCAGAGGCGATTTGTCTTTAAGTACCACCTGGAAATACGGCATCCCACGTAAGAAGACTGGATACAGCTCTGGCTCTCTTGTGGTACATAGATGTATATTAGCTGTAAATAGTAGAAGAGGGGGGTTGTACTGTAGTGGTCAAACCTGTCCGTTTGGGATGCTGTAGACTAATGTGGCCTCAAACAGTCCACTGTCACCCCTATATTCCACCAAATCTTTCACTCACAAGCATGAGCCCTCTTTGCTACTGTGCATTAAATTTGAGTATCTCGTATGAACAGGTAATTGTGCCCCTGTGCAAATGGAGAGTTTGAGTTTTTGTAAAACATACTGGGGTGGGGGGGAGTTCCTGGACAGGCATGAACTAAAAAAGGGAGGTGGTCTGTTCAAGGACTTCCTCAGTGTCCGCCTCAGAATTTTGGCAGCTAATGGGAGTTTGGGCGGCACTAACCCTTTCTATCTTCACAAAATATGTAGAATAACCCTGGTCAAGGGTGCTTTTAATTTAAATTAACCAATTGATTGGATTGTTCTTATCTGTTTTAAAATTGAGGGTTTTTTAAAAAATTGGCTGTATTATTATAAAGTGCCTGATTTCACTAGGAGTGAAGAAAAGTGGTTTATAACTATATTAAGAAACACAAAATGAAAAAATGAGTCCCCAAAGCAAAGTTACTCTAAAAGCAAAGTTCTCAATATTTTTGGTGCAAAAGGAATGATTTGGGGGGTGAAAAGGGTGGGGTTCTTGTAGTTGGTAATACGTGAGAAACTTTACTAACTGCCCATGCTCTGTGACCTTTTGGTCCCTAGACCTTACATTCTAAACCTTTTACTATAAGTAAAATAATATGGTAAAGTGAAAATGACACGGATTACATATGAATATCCACTATTGTCATGTATCATTTTATAAGGGAAAAATGTGTGTGCCTTTGGGTGTCACTAAGAATGAGAAACATACCGGCTGACATGCAGAACCAATCAACAGAGTTTGACAGCTGACATGAAATCGCTGCCAAACAATTGATAGCATCTGATAGATGATTTGCAGTGTATTTTTAAAAATTGTGTTAACCATTGCAGTCACAAAAGGCAGATTTCAAGTTTTGACATCAAACTTCAATTCAAATGGTCAAATTTTGACAACAAAATTTGAATACCCAGCAGTCTATAAAATGTAAAAAAAAAGAGTTCAGCTTAATTGAAATACCACAAACCCAGTCTATTTTTATTTTGCAAGTACTAGTAATATAAATAATAAACAATAAGGTTAGGATAAGTAACTTGCTATCCCAATCTATAACCTTTTAAAAATTGCAGGAATTTTACAAATAATTACTCTGTGGACAACAACCTCAGAGCTTCAGAGTTCAGCCTCCTGAACTCTGAGGTTGAAAGAGCGCAGGAGGTGTGCAAGTGTCCATGCCAGCATCCATGCCACTTGTGCTGGCCCCCGGGCCACCAAGAATGCCTCCAAGAATGGCATGGATGCCGGCTTTGCGGTACTCACACTGGCCTCCCTGGACTGCAGCGGCAGCGTGGCCCTAGGATGCCAGCTTGGCCTCCCACTGGCGCAATTGCTTACGCTGGCATCCCGCGGACGTTCCTGGGGCATTCAGGGGGGCAGAGAGGCTGGTAGGCAGCTTCCTAACCCCTTCCAGCCTGGGAACGCCCCCCTATGCCTCAGCGGCGCTGCGCCAGGTTTTTGCTGGCACAGCATCGTTTTTTCTATGGGGTTCCCTCCCATTTTTATTTTTTACAGTTTAAAAGCCCCTTTTCCTGCTCACAGCAGCCTCAAACATCTTTGGATGCACCGCTGCGGCACCGCAGCCACGCCATGCCTGTGCGCCACTAGGCTCCGGAATGGACTGTAAGCCTTCCCACTTTGGGAATCAGATGGTTTGAGTGCTGGACTGAGTTATGTTTTTCCAAGTGTAGTGTCTTTGGGGAATGACAAAGCCAAGAAGTGGTTTGTAAGCATGCCATACACCTGTTGTTTCAAATGTGTTTTGTGCAATGCTTTATCCATACTGACTTAGTGTGGATAAAACACTGAAATACTAAAACCCCTGTTTCTTCAGTTAACTTTATCAAGTGACACCCAGATACCTTTTTGGATTCCAATAACTCAATCTTGCCCATTTTTTTTACTTTCTTTACTCAATCTTGCCCAGTTCATCTCCTTACTAAAGCCCTTATCCCATATGGCTTTTTCTACATGCAGGTCCCATGGTCAAAGGGAACCCCACCTTCCTTTTACACCAGCAGAAAATCTGGTTGAATCCAACCCAAGCACTTTTTGTAGAAGTTCTTTTGTTAAAGGATATTGTTCCAACTAGATGAGGCTCCCTCCAAGAAAAGATACACTAAAGTCTGAAATCTCCATATGCAATGAAAAGAGAGAAGAGGCTAAGTCAAGGCTTCAGAATGAAATCAATATAGGGTTGATTCCACCCAAGGCGATTTCTCCATTGCTGGTGCAATTGTTGCTCAATTTGTCCTTGCAACAGAGATTCCACACAACTCTGATTTTTTTAAACCCTGGATAGTCATGGGTTAACTGTTTCATGCAACCTGCAAATTGCACCTCCTCCCCCAGCTGTTGTGATGCCACCATCACGATCCATTTTTGTCTGGTTTTTTAAAAGTGGAGGTTTTAGAAGGGGGTGGGGAAAGGGGCTATTCAAGATTTGTTCAGGAACTGAGGACGATGTCATGTGGAAACAAATTAAAAAAAAGTGCACGGCTAGAGTTGCTGAAACAGAGCAACACTGCCGTGTGGAATCAGCTCCAGGTCTCATGTGGAATCAACTGCACTCAAAGCAATTTTTATTTTTATATTCACCACAAAACCCACATACACAAAGGATAGATCAGGCTACATGCTACAGAACGGCCAGGAACAAAGGACGAGAGCAGAGCTTCTGTGCCCTTAACAGTGCAGCCAGCCATGCATGTGTAAGAGGAGCTGCCCCCACTGGAATTCCTGATTTGAAGACAGCTGTTTAAGAGGCAGGAAGCTTGTCTTCCTTTGCATGTGCTATCCGAGTTTGCCAGCATGGTCAGCATTTAGCACCTACTACACATATTTATAAATGTACATCGGTAGAGAGAGCACAACTCCTTTTCCCTAGAAATGATCAACAGTGACCTGTTTTAAAAGAGCTAAACTCACAGGCATTAAAAATAGCTGGCACTTAATTTGCTTGTGCCATCTCTTTTCTCCGGTGATGGAGGTGGGTGATAACATGCTGCTGCCCTTTGGTATTCTCACTTCTGTAATATGGCTCTTATGCTTTTTAAAACATCCTCCGGATGGATTCGTTTTATTTGTCTGCTTGCAGAACTCGACAACCAGTCATGGAAAGTTTGAAACTAATTGCTGCAGCAGACTTGTGCTTCTCTTGCTGTGTTTAACAATTCTCCCCAACACATCCCAACCAATTATATGTATGTTACTTGCCCTTCTGACCTATGGCTCTGCCGCATACCTTTAGAAGCTATTTCTCTTTGGCAGAGTCAATGGATTTGTTCTGCCTATTACATATTTTATGTACTGAGGTAAATACTCAAGTCACAACATGAAGAGTGAATATTCTTTTCTTATGCTTATCCTTGCATGGGAAACCTATTTTTGCTCAAAACTGGTGCTTCCCTCCAAAAGAAATAGCAGCTTATAATTTAAGTATCTTTGACTATCTCCATACCTCCTGCACATTCCCCTGGACTGTGTTATTAATCGCTAGAAGCACATTCAATTACATTAGCATACTAGTGGTTGCAAAGTCAAAGTAGATGTGGAGACCTAATTTCATTTCATTGTACTAATGTTGGTTCAGAGACAATGACACACAAGAAAGTGGCAGTAATGGGAACCAGTCTGGTTACTTTGCAATCAGGTGGAATTGCAACCTGATTATGCATCGATATCCAGGGTTGCCAGCTCTGGGTTGGGAAATACCTGGAGATTTTTGGGGCGGAGCCTGAAGAGGTGGGGTTTAGGGAGGAGAGGGACTTCCATGCCACAGAGTCCAATTTCCAAAGCAGCCATTTTCTCCAGGTGAACTGATCTCTATCGGCTGGTGATCAGTTATAATGGCAGGAGGTTGTCAGCTAGTACCTGGAGGTTGGCAACCCTAATGATACCTGCATACAGAGCCTGACTTTCACAGGGGTATAGAAGTTTGCATTTAAGAACAAAAGTTTCAATTAATATCCATTGGAAGACCAATGACAAAGTCCCTGAAGTGGAATGTCAGCAGGATAAGCTAGAAAAACTCCCCATTTGAACACATGAACACATGAAGCGGCCTTATACTGAATCAGACCCTTGGTCCATCAAAGTCAGTATTGGGCAAAAACGCACGGTCACTTACTGCGGTTTCTGCCCAGTTTCCTCCCCGTTCCAGCCAGGATTAAATGAACCAAGGCTGGGGGAGAATCTGTACGCATGACCCTTGTTGATCCATGGCGAAACCATGAGCTGCCCCGTCCGTGCAAACAGAAAACGCGGGAGCCATGTACTTCCTGGTCGTTCAGCAACGCCCCCTCCCCCTGGTGATTGGTCGAATCAAACTGACCAACCACAGCCTTGCGTGCCCCCTTTTAAAAAACTTTTGGAAAACTTTGTCGATGAGACGCTCCAAGGGCCTCCTGGACCTTCGCCTCCTCCCAAAAACAGATGAGGTCGAGGGTTTCTCTTTCCCTCCAGGAGACTCCCCTCACCCCAACTGGGCATCTTGTCACAGACATTTTCCTTGGCCACGAGCACGCCGGAAAGCCAAATAACGGGCAGTGGTATGAGAGTAGGAAAATTTGGTGGGCAGGAGAGTAACGGCTCTGGTGTCCACGCCCCGCTTCCGGAAAAGTTGAACTTTCTCAACATACCAGCCATTATCAATGAAATCGCGCCTTTTTCCACACTTTGCAAGCAAGCACTGTCCCAATCAACACAACGTTGGGGTAATTTTTAATCAAAACATTTTCTTGATATTTCTATGTTGCGGTATATCGGGGGGAAAATCTCAAACAAGGTGGTTGGGTTGCGAGGGGAGGGGTTTGGAGGCGGGCAGGCCATTGTGACGTGAGAAGACTCGGCTCGTGTTTATGTGAGACGAGCCAGGGATAACGGTTTGGCTCCTCGATAGCAAATCCGGGTTCGTTTTGGGTCGACACATTGCTCAGCCAGCAGCAAATCAAGTGCAGTTCGTTTGCGAGGATTTGATCCTGGGTGAAACTGGGAATAAACAGGGAGAAAACTGGGCAGAAACCGCAGTAAGTGACCGTGCGTTTTTGCCCATTGTCTACTCAGGCCGGCAGCGGTTCTTCAGGGTCTCAGGTGGAGGTCTTTCACATCACCTACTTGCCTAGTCCCTTTAACTGGAGATGCCAGGGATTGAACCTGGGACCTTCTGCATGCCAAGCAGAGGCTCTACCACTGAGCCACAGCCCCTCTTTGTCACGACTTTTAAGTTTATTTTGATCTGAATTAATATATTTTTGTGTGGTTTCCAGGATTTTGTTCAGTGACTTTATTATATCATGAAGCTTTGACATGTTGCCAGGGAAATCTGGCAATGGCAATGTGTGCTGGAAAATTCCCATGTACTAGGCTTGTCTTTAAGAAAACTGGGTTCAAACTCTTCTGTGGCGATCTGTAAATTAGGACTTCAGCATAATGTGGTTGTTTGAAGATAAAGAAATAAAGACTGTCAAGTTATAGGAATGAGTAAAATTAAGACCTCTGCTTGGAATAAAGCATTGTAAATATATTTTAAGTAGGGTGGGAGGTGATCTGAATGTTCTGTGCCCTCAAACTGAGGACGGAAATTAAGTATGCAGAGACGACAGTGAGTCAGATCACTGCCGAAATCACAAGCAAAAAATAAATCACATGAAGGGCAAAATATACAGCTGTTTCTAGGCTAATACTAGACTCTTCAAAGCCCAGGTGAGTTTGTGAGCCTGGTGCCACAATTTATTTATTTATTTGGAAAATATATATGCCACCTGTCCAGATAATCTGCTCAAAACAGCTTACAAAATAAAACAAGATAAAAATAAGAAATCCATTAACATCATTAAAATCATAAAAAATTAACAGCCATTAAAAGCTCAGAACATAGATATTGTCAGCAATTTTAAAAACATGGTGGAATAGTAATATTTAATGTGATCGTTACACCTGGGTTTAAGTTCTATAGGATTTATCTTTGTCAGGTCTTCATCACAGGTCCTACTTTGTGTGCACCCATCCGTAGAAGTGAGGAGTGTGGCTACCAGAGGCAGGAGGGGCCATGACTCAGCAGTAGAGCATCTGCTCAGCATGCAGAAGGTTGCAGGTTCAGTCCCCAGCATCTCCTGTTAAAGGGATTAGGCAAGTAGGTGATATGACAGACCCCTGCCTGAGATCCTGGAGAGCTGCTGCCGGTCTGAGTAGACAATACTAACTTTGATGTACCAAGGGTCTGATTCAGTGTAAGGCAGCTTCATGTGTTCATGTGTTCTCTGTAGTGGAGTTTTATTTTGGAAAATCCTGCTCTGCACTTGACAAATTTTTTAAAATTTCAGGTGCCAGGTGAAGACATTTTATATTTCCATGAACTTTTGGCAATGGATTATTATTTTTGTTGGTTCCAGTGTTCTCCCCCTCTGCTGCTGCTTTTATTGCTCTCTGATTGATATACATTGTTAATATGTTATTGCTGTTCATATTTATTTTAACATTTTTATTATTTCCTAAAACTCATTGTAAGTTCCCATTAGAACTCTTCTTATGAGGCTCAATTGTAGAACATCTGCTTGGCAAACCGAAGGGCCCAGGCTCAGTCCCTGGTAATAGGTATCTCCAGTTAAAAGGTAGAAGAAGAAGAAGAGTTGGTTTTTATTTGCCGACTTTCTCTACCACTTAAGGGAGACTCAAACCGGCTGACAATCACCTTCCCTTCCCCTCCCCACAAAAGACACCCTGGGAGATAGGGGGGGGGGGCTGAGAGAATGTGACTAGCCCAAGGCTGGCTTCATGTGTAGGACTGGGGAAACAAATCCAGTTCACCAGATTAGCCTCAGCCACTCATGTGGAGGAGTGGGGAAACAAATCCGGTTCTCCAGATCAGAGTTCACCGCTCCAAACCACCACTCTTAACCACTACACCACACTGGCTCCTAGGTTATGTGAAAGACCTTTGCCAGAGACCTTGAAGAGCTGCTTTTGGTGTAAATAAATTCTGATCATTAGGTGCGCAGTCAGATATTGCTGACCCTAGAAGTCGTCCGATTTACTTGACATCAGATTAGAATATTAGAATCATAGAGTTAGAAAGAACCACCAGGGCCATCTGTCCAACCCCTTTGTACAATGCAGGAAATTCACAACTACCTCTCCCCCAAACACCCCGAGTGACCCCTACTCCATGCCCAGAAGATGCCAAAAAACCCTTCAAGGATCCCTGGCCAATCTGGCCTGGAGTAAAATTGCTTCCTGACCTCAAAGTGCCAATCGGCAGGTAAGAAAAGGCCACGAGAGCCAAACTCTGATGCAACCCTTCCTGCCCTCCCTCTCATGATCTGCCTAAGAATCAGCTTGGCAGTCATTGCTGCCAAGCTCTGCTTAGAAACCTCCAAAAAAAGAGAGCTCACCTCCTCCCAAGGAAGCCTGTTCCACTGAGGAACCGCTGTAGCTGTCAGAAAGTTCTTCCTAATGTTTAGCCAAAAACTCTTGATTTAATTTCAACCTGTTGGTTCTGGTCTGACCTTCTGGGGCAACAGAAAACAACTATGCACCATCCTTTATATGACAGTCCTTCAAGTACTTGAAGATGGTTATCATATCACCTCTCAGTCATCTCCTCTCCAGGCTAAACATACCCAGCTCCTTCAACCTTTCTTCATAGGACTTGGTCTCCAGAGAGCTGTGACGAGCCCAAGGTCACCCAGCTGGCTTCATGTGGAGGAGTGGGGAAACCAACCTGGTTCACCAGATTAGCGTCTGCCACTCATATGGAGGAGGGGGAATCAAATCCAGTTCTCCAGATTAGAGTCCCCCACTCCAAACCATCGTCTTAACCACTACACCATGCTGGTTCTGTGCAGTTTAATGTTTGGTTTGTTTTGGTCTTCTGCCTTTCCCTTTTTGTGCTTCTGAAGTTTTTTCCCCCTTATTTTTCATTATTTTTTTCATGGTTTGTTGGGTTTTTTTAATTGCTTTCAGTTAGTTGGTTTCCTGTTTTTGCAGATTAATTAGTGATCTGGAGCAATATTGCAATTTTCATTGTTTAGGTTTGGACACGTAGGCTCCCTTTCCTCCACAGTGCGATTGGAAGGATAGCTGGGCTCCTCGCTTGGCAGGCACTCTGGGAGGACTACATTTACTTGCAGTTCCTAAGATGGGCAAAATAAACAATCCTGCTCTAGAAAACCAGCGGCCATTCTTGCACCTTCTCCCAACGAGGCTGCCTTATTCATGGGGCTGTAAAATTGAACCCTTTTGTCCGATTCATTTGAAATGTGGGGACTGTTTAGAAGAGACTCCCTATTCTTCCACAATCTACCCAGCATTTTTCTAGGAGTCCTTAATAGAACTTGAGGGGTGCTTCTTGGCCTTTGAGCTGAAACAAAACTATAACATGTCATGGGAACGAAAGAAGATTGATGCAAGCAGGCGATACTGTTGGCATGCTATTCCATCCATTCTGGCCATGCCACTGTGATAGCAGAGAGACCATAAATTTTCATTGCTCTTGCATGGTATGTCTAGCCATTGCGTACAATCACTGTATATCCAGTGGCAAGCAAAAATGTTGAATGGAGTAACTAACAACTAACTCACTACGCTTTGTCTTTATGAAATTATTTTACACAGACCATTCATCCACGCTCACTGGTAGGAGCACTAGTTAGGTAGCTGCCCAGTTCTGTGTTCCCACATACATCAGGATATCTTAGCACTGAAAAAGGGCAAAAGACAATCTAAAGAATTCCTAAATTGTTTAGGGCTTTTTCGTTTGGGGGGGGGAATCACTAAAAGGGGAGGGTTACAAGACAGAACCAAATAAAATTGGTATTGTGTGTTGGGAGATATTGCCCCTTCTCATAATGCTAGAACTTGGATAACCTTAGCGATAAAAAATGTCTCCAGTTGAAGACAAAGAGGGATTAACCAGGAAGGTCTTAGGCACAGTGTTCAATAGTTGGGATTCACGGTCAAGAGAGTCTTGTTCTGTGTGCCCTTATAAACCATACAATAGAAAAAAGAAGAAACATGGAGCATGGCCTCTTTCAAAAATCTTAACATATATGGAAGTATATATAAAAGGGGTGTGTGTGGCATGCATTTGATTATGTAGTCCTTTCACAGTGCTACAGGGGATGTGCATGAACAAACAATTGTAACATTTCAATATTGTTTATGCTTTTTATAAAAAGGCAACACAACCCAATTCAAACCTTCTAAAATGTCTATTTAAAAAACAACAGACAGCACACTGTGTCCTGAGACTGTTTTATCATTGCTTCCAGCTTTGCACCATAAAATTGTAATCAAACTTTGAACCTAAAAGAAGATCATGTTATATGTTTCCCCTTGACCCTTAACATAATATAAACAATTATTTTTTTATTCTGTCTACCCCTTAGACACAAATGCCTTCTGGATCCCAGACAGATGCATTTAAAGCAGAATTTGGCACAAAGGAGGTGAATTAATGTAAGTACAAATGCTGCACTATTGATTCTTATGCTAAATGTACATCTATTCAACCAGCAGAGTACATTAGGCCAAAAAGCTAATGCATAGGCCAGGATTGATTTTTAAAAGCTGGACAGAGAACCGCATTCCCAGCCTGTGAAGGGCACATCCGGGGGACTTCAGTTTAGGGGACTGGACATCTTGTTTCAGCTTCGGCCCTTAGCCATTGCCTGCTGGCTCACACCACTGACAGGATTCCATGCAGTTTCGGTATGGCTGTGCTGCCGGTATCGTTTGGTTTCACGTACTTGGGTCTGGGGCCCGAGCACTTCCTCCCCTATTCTGGGTGGAAATGCTGTTGCCTTTTCCTAGGAGACCAATGAGCCAGAATTATACACACTTGGCCAGAATGTCATCCTCTTGGCAGAATGACAGGGATTGGAAGGTACACAGCCAGAAAAGAAAAGGAAAAAAGCCCAGAAAAAAACTATTTTTGCAGTTAGGGCAGATGCATGCAGAAGCATATTCTAAGGCATCCCATGAGGTAGCTGCATTTAGCAGGCATGTAGGCACTGGGAGTGTCTGGGAGAGGTTTTGCCTCCATTTGGAGATCCAGCACCGTAAGAAGTTGTTCTGACTAGTACCAACATGCAAGGTTGTAAGGCCTATAGTATTGCCTGTGCTAGCAGACAAGGCTTCCAGTAAGAAGGACCTGAGCACAAAATCTCCAGGTTGGCCCCTCCCAGGCTTTATACCTGAGACTGCCCCTCTCTCAAGAAGATTCTGCATCAAGCTTCCCTGGGCCAGCACTAGGGTTGCCAGGTCCCTTTTCACTACCGGCGGGAGGTTTTTGGGGTGGAGCCTGAGGAAGGCGGGGATTGGGGAGGGGAGGGACTTCAATGCCATAGTCTCCAATTGCCAAAGTGGCCATTTTCTGATTTCTATCACCTGGAGATCAGTTGTAATAGCAGGAGATCTCCAGCTAGTACCTGGAGGTTGGCAACCCTGGCCAGCACCAGTGGTTGGACAGTGCTAGTTCTGATCCGAAGAACAACATACCAAATTCCCGTTAGATCTCAGAAGCCAAGCAGGGTTGGCCGTGTTTAGTATTTGGATGGGAGACCACCAAGGAAACCCACGGTTGCTATGAGGAGGCAGGCAATGGCAAATCACCTCTGACCAGCTCTTGACTTGGAAACCCTACAGGGTTGCCATGTCAGCTGCAACTTAGCGGCACTTTACATATGCACAGTGCAGGGAGTCTGCTAACTCTGTGATGCCACCATAAAGAACCAAGCAGCTAGTAATTAGTTAGGGTTTATGAGTTACAGACTTAACATATAGATTACAAGGCATTCAACAGATAAACCTGTATGTTGCACAAGACTGGGCATCAGTGCTCAGCTTTTTACTATGGAAGTTGCCAGGGCTCAATAGACTCCCTTGAAACTATATATCCTGACCAGGAAATTTGCCTCCTAATCTCAGCATGCACAGGGCTGTCTGTGGGTACATAAGAGAAGGATCTCTGTACATTTTAGGGCTCAGTCCTGTCGTTTATAACAGACTGAAATTCTGGGAATTCCAGTTAAGCCCTATAAAACAACAAACCATTGATTTATAGCTTAGCAAGCAGGAAAAACACAGTGTTAAAAGACTATTACTTTTCATTTAAAGGATGCAGGAGGAATTAAATGTGATGAAGAAAGAGGATGCTCATTTCAATATGGACAATATACAACCGTTTCCGTTTCCCCACTGCTTGGATCCTGTGGCCAAGTCAGACATAGCTTCACCCCTTGATGAAGAATTCAGAATCAGGAGTCAGCTTGCACAGTTTGGATATGGCCCTATACCAGATGCACAGAGCTTGCATGGGTCCTTAGAAGGAGGATCCCGTAAACGTAAAAGCGTGCCTACAAAAATGCTTTCGGCCCATTCTCCAGAAGATGCTTCATCTCCAGTGCTCAGTTCCGCAGAAGACACCGCTGGGGCTTCTCCCAGCCTTCCTTTAATATTCCAACACCACACACAGCCAAAGTACAACTCACACATGATCGACCTGTGCAACATTGGATTCCAGTTCTACAGGACTCTTGAACACTTTAGAGTGAAACCTGTAAAGGAGGAACCAATAAAGCCCAGTGTGATATGGCCCAAAACCACTGCCTTTCTGCAGACTCCCTATCCATACTATCCTAAAGTTCACCCTGGTCTGATGTATCCTTTTATTATGCCTCCGGATTTTCATTTCAGAAGTCCCTTCCCACTGAAAAGGCCCCCAGAGCCCCCCTTCAGGAGCTCTGAGTCAGAACAAGACGAAAATAAACAGAAGGTGGAAAGGGTGGATGTTAACATTCAGATTGATGACAGCTATTATGTGGATGTGGGAGGGGAACAAAAACGCTGGCAGTGCCCTATGTGCGAAAAGTCCTACACATCCAAGTACAACCTGGTCACTCACATCTTAGGGCACAGTGGCATCAAGCCTCACGCTTGCTCTCGGTGCGGCAAGCTTTTCAAACAGCTGAGCCACCTGCACACCCACATGCTGACCCACCAGGGCACCAGGCCTCACAAATGCCAGGTGTGTCCCAAGGCCTTCACCCAGACCAGCCATCTGAAGAGACACATGATGCAACACAGTGATGTGAAGCCCTACAGCTGCAGGATCTGTGGAAGAGGTTTTGCCTACCCCAGCGAGTTGAAAGCCCATGAATCCAAGCATGAGAATGGCCGGGAGAATATTTGCATTGAATGTGGTCTTGATTTTCCAACTTTGGCTCAGTTGAAGAGACACTTAACCACCCATCGAGGCCCTGTGCAGTATAACTGCACAGAATGCGATAAAACTTTCCAGTACCCAAGCCAGCTGCAGAATCACATGATGAAGCACAAGGACATCCGCCCCTACATCTGTACTGAATGTGGCATGGAGTTTGTGCAACCTCATCACCTCAAGCAGCATTCTTTGACTCATAAGGTAAGTACATGAATTCCCAAAGGATATGCCTGACAGAAACGTTTTTGATGGGCTGCCAAGTGTAAGCATGTGTGAACCAAGCAAACTGAAGAATATCGCTGCCTTTGTTGCAGAAACATACAGTGGTTGTGTTTCTTTGTTCTACAAAATGTTTATCCTAAAATGCAATGAATTTTTACTAAGTCATATCCTATTGCTTTTGCAGAGATAACTATAGTGTCTCTTCCCTCAATTGCAGGTCATATCAACATATCAAGTTGGACTGTTAATCTAGACCTCTACTCTGACTGGCAGCAGTGCTCTAAGCTGTCAGGCTGAGAAAGGTCTTTCCCAGTAGTGTTACCTGAAAGCTTTTAACTAGAGATATCAGGCACCTTTTGCATGCAAAGTCTGTGCTTCACCACTGATCCACAATCCCTATCCAAACAATATGTCTAGATATTTTTCTGCTAGGAGAAGAAATGTTATCTACATACTGCTATTAGAACACGTGTACAGAATAATATTTTTTTCATTTTTCATTATTATTTTTCTTAACCAGCATAAGTGATGGCAGTTGTATATGTCCTGGGCAGGCCTAGATGTTAGTTCCACGCTTTAATGCCATTTCCATTGTACAAATATGTGACAACATTTGTTATCTGGGAAACACAAATCATTATATATGGATTGATATGAACACAGACATAGGGGTCCATTTGCTTATATGACTGCTATGGTCTACGGACATCTAAGAGCCAGTGTGGTGTAATAGTTAAGAGCAGTGGTTAGGAGCGGTGGACTCTAATCTGAAGACCAGGGTTTGATTCCCCACTCCTCCACATGAGTGGCGGACTCTAATCTGGTGAACCGGGTTGGTTGCCCCATTCCTACACATGAAGCCACCTTGGGCTAGTCATAGCTCTCTTAGCCCCACCTACCTCACAGGGTGTCTGTTGTGGGGAGGGGAAGGAAAGGTGATTGTAAGCCAGTTTGATTCTTCCTTAAGTGGTAGAGAAAGTCAGAATATAAAAACCAACTCTTCTTCTTCTTCTTCTTTTTTTAATCCCAGTTTTTTTCCATACCAGGGACCTTTTTGCCATATAGTGGTACCTTTCCAGGCCTAATATCTGCTCTCTCAGACATGTGTATATTTAATTAAGCAAAAATATCCCCCTTATAATTATTCTGTAGTCTCTAATGGAACTAGGATGGATTTATTTATCCATTGAGGTCTTTTTTAACAGCCCAGAATCAAATTCTCCAGGCTTTTGTTTAGAAATGAACAGCACTCTTTGTACTTTCATCTTCCTGCCATAGGCACAGGATTATATTGGCTAACATTTTGATAGCCACCGCTGGTACAAGAAATGTGCAATTTTTAATGAGAAGATAAGGGTGTGATAGTTGGTCATTCCCTTTAGAATGACTACTATTTGTGCTATTGATATTGAAAATAAATTGCCAAGATGCCGTGCTCTTCAGTTTCCTTGCTTTTATGTCCTTCAAGGGTGTGAAAGAGCACAAGTGCGGGATCTGCGGACGGGAGTTCACACTACTCGCCAATATGAAGAGACATGTCTTAATTCATACTAACATCAGGGCCTACCAATGCCACCTGTGCTTCAAGAGCTTTGTGCAGAAGCAGACTCTCAAGGCCCACATGATCGTCCACTCAGATGTCAAGCCTTTCAAATGTAAGGTGAGTGCTTCATATGCAGACAGTCACATGAAACAAAATGGAGCCAAAGTATTTATAAGGAAGTGTAAAAATAAAAAAGGAACGCAGAGTTCATTATATGTTGCTAGATGGAGGGCATTATCGCACCATGTCTGGGAAACGTGTGGAAAACACCTAAAGAGCGATGGTGCTCGAGGCGATTTGCTATTTTCCCCCCCCCCGCACTTCTGCCCATTCTAACGTCTCTGAGACGTCTCTGAAACGTTAGCCTTCTGAGCGCACCTCCAATGAAACAGCGCTCCCAAGAGATAAGGGGGCGTGGAGGAGCACCACCTAATCGTGACGTCGCTTGGGTTCCCCTCCACCCCCACTCTCGTCATGTCAGTGCGCCTGCGCGGTATCGTCAGTGCATCCGGACGATAGGGCAATGGGTTCACATTCCCCCCCTACAGCAGGGAAACTCTAATCACAACCAATGCAGGCATTCCCCCCCCCCCCAATAAACCAAAATAAGCCGTTCCTTGCACAGAGCTGATCACAGAGCTGCCGTCTTTGTGGGCGTTGGTGCAACGATGTTGCACTTTATCGCTGGGACGAGCGGGAGAAAGATAAAAAACAGGCAGGGAGAAACTTTGTGCCGGCACTGGAGAGCCCTGACGTTTGTGTGTGTGCGTGTATGCGCACGCGCATGCGGGCGGGCGCTCTCTCTATTCCTCAGTCTCTCTCTCTTCCTCCTCGTGCTGCTTCCCCCTCCCCCCTCTGCCTCTCGCAGCAATTTCGCTACTTTCCCAGCCCTCGCCCTCCTCTGCACAAGCACTTATGGGGGGGGGGGATTTAGTAGCAGTATAGATTGGTGGATGCAAACGGGAGGGGAGGGGGAAGGTGGTGGGAGGAGAAAGGCTTTTCATTGGGTATTGCAAAAAGAGGGGAGGAGAACAGAATAGCTTTGTAACTGAACGCACCCCTTGGCTTGCCGGTTTTGAAACGACATAAGGAAATACATCGTGGTATAGGTGTTTTAGGAAAAAACAGATGTCTGGCGCTTCCAAAGCATTTCCAAGCTGAAACGGGAGGTCTGTGGTGCGTGGGGGAAAGAATGTAACGTTTTTAAAGGGTTTGAGAGACGTTTCCCAGACAGTGCGATAAACCTCACAGTCAGAAAATGATAATGCATAAATAACAGTGTTGTAAAGTAATGGAATTATTTTGCTCTGCTGCAATTAAGATCCGTACCGTATGGGAAAGGTAATCACTGGATCTGGCTAATTTTTATCTGGTAAATTATTGGTTTTAACTGTTTTTAAATTGTGATATTTTAAACAGGCGAGATCTTAATCTCTCACAGGTTGTAGCTGGACTTTTATTCTGGCTTTTGCCGTAAATAAATGGATTTATTTATTTATAAGTAATGGAATTTCTGTAGCTAAATCTTTGGTACATTGCTATAACTTCTACAATACTTTAATAGTATATACATTTAGCAGGCCCATGACATTTTGATGTCTGAAGTGGAAAGTATGGCATAAAAATTTCATGGTTGAAATCTGCTACCCTGTAATGATGCCAGCCCTGATATAAATTTAAAGGATCTAACCAAGGAAGAAGTAATCATAGCAGCTATTAGGAAAGATAGGTTTAATTACTGACCACCAGAATTGGGGCATGAAAGAATTTTCGTACATGATACTGAAACTCCTCGGAATCTTTCTAATTGCATTTGTGAAAACATGAATTTTGTTAATGTGGAATTGAAAGAGAAGAGAACTATGCTTTAAAAACTTGGATTCCATTAAAAAAAAAACTCTCAGGGCAAAGCCACCAGAGCAGTGTGTGGCCGTGCTCATCTCTGGACCTGAAGGGCTTGAGCAGTGAGTGCCTTAAGGCAAAACCACTGCTGTCTTTATCAGGTAGAGACAGAAGGTTGTGTGTGTGTGTTAAGTGCCGTAAAGTCGCTTCCGACTCATGGCGACCCTATGAATCAACATCCTCCAAAATGTCCTATTTTTGACAGCCTTGCTCAGATCTTGCAAAGTGAGGGCTGTGGCTTCCTTTATTGAGTCAATCCATCTCTTGTTGGGTCTTGTTGCTGCCCTCAATTTTTCCTAGCATGACTGTCTTTTCCAGTGACTCTTGCCTTCTCATAATGTGACCAAAATACGATAGCCTCAGTTTAGTCATTTTAGCTTCTAGGGTCAATTCAGGCTTGATTTGATCTATAATCCACTGATTTGTTTTTTTTGTTTTTTGGGGGGCAGTCCATGGTATCCGTAACACTCTCCTCCAACACTACATTTCAAAGGAGTCTACTTTCTTCCTTTGAGCAGAATATGAGCAGAAGGTTAGACTGCTCATATTGATAACAGATATGATCAGTCCTGGGCCTTTTAACAGGGGACACGTCATTATTTCTTTCTATACCTGAAGATGGCTCACTAGGATAGATCTTACCCTCTGAGGGCCTAAAGCAGGGGTCAGCCAATTATTTTGGGCCTGAAGGCTACATTTGGGTCTCTGCCCATTTTTGAGAGCACTGAGTTGAATACTGATTTGGATGCCAGCTCTTCATATTTACGGTGTCCGATTTGGTGCCCTCAAAACTGAGCAGAGACCAAGATGTGGTCCTCTCTCTCACTTAGGGTTGCCAGCTCTGGGTTGGGAAATACCTGGAGACTTGGGGGGTGGAACCTGAGGAGGGTTGGATTTGGGGAGGGGAGGGACCGGATTGGTATATAATGTCATAGAGTCCACCTTCCAAAGTGGCCATTTTCTCCATGTGAACTGATCTCTGTTGCCTGGCGATCAGCTGTAGTCCCAGGAGATCTCCAGCCACCACATGGAGGGTGGCAACCCTACTCTTACTCTGCAGCTTTCAGTGGCTATTAATGGCACTTGGTTGTCAAGATGTTTAATGTTTTTTTAGGAGCAGAGGCTCGCTAGCCAATGCTACAGCCCAACAAGCTGATGCTCTCGACAAATCGCTAAACAGCACAAGGACAGAATGAAAAGCTCATGTGGACTGCAGATGGGTCCCCAGGCTGTCATGGGCCCATCTCTGCTTTAGAATCTATGGCATCAAATGAAATTTCAGATACAAGAAATTAGAAAAAACAACCAGTCTATACACTTGTAGAAATGACAGCCTGAATACTGTCAATAAAACCAATAGAATACATGGATGGTAATATACTTCTTCCGTATTCTGACTGTTTTTGAAAACAATGTGCTGGTCCCGATGAAACTCTGGCCACAGCCTTGCGTTCTTCTTGTCTTTTTATCATGAATGAGGAAGTCATACAAGTTAAAATGTTAAACTTATTCATCTCTTTGTTTCTTTTTGGTTTTAGTCCTCATCTTGAGATTGCACTTTCTCTTAGAGATTGCACTTAGAGTAAATACTAGTCTGCTGATGATAAATATATCTGGAATTTGCCTGGCACATTTCTTCTCAAAGGGAAGTCTAGGATGCTTAACAATCTGATACCAGCTAAATGCATTAATCAGTTCCTATATACTTCATTTTTTTATATCAGTGCACAATTCAAATGATGCTTACATATTATGGCAGGAACAGTTTACAGCTAGTACTGTGTTACTTTACTATTCCGAGGATATGTTTGTGTCTTTTAAGGGAAAGTGCATTTAAGTACTATACTTCCCTATTATGTCAGAGACCTGGTGATGGTGGCAGTTGTGTTAACCTCTTCTGAAATAGATTCACCTGAGGTATTTTCTGGCCAAAGGCCATGCACAGGGGCTTTGCATGTGTGCACAGTGCAGCCTGAATTGGTTCAGTCTGAGAACCAATAGCTGACCGGTGTTCTTGGTTCTATCTTGTTGGTTCTGTTCATCATTGTTCTACCATGGATGGCCAACTGGTGGATTGCAGGATGAACCTGGCCCACTATGCATTTCTCTCTCTCTCCCTCCACTAATTCTGTCAAATTTTTTATCAAGGTGTAGTCAAAATTTCCCGCATAGTTTCACTTGTAACAAAAAGGAGAATTGGTTTCAAAAGTGGTGAGAGAGATGATCCTGATTCACTAGTTTAAAAATCTCTTCAAGATGCAAACCCATTATTTGTTTGTTTGTTTGTTTGTTTATATGTGGTTTAAAGGGGAAATATATACTCCACCTTTCTAAAGAAACTCAAAGTTATTAACAACAACTGCACCAGTAAAGGGAAAGTTAGGTGCCCCAGATTGTCCATGATATCCAGCCCTCCAGATGCTTTGCTCACAAGATTTCTCTCCCTCAAAAATAGGGGAGTAGCAGTGGGTCCTTCCAGCTGTTGGCATGAATACTTGCATCCAACTCATATATTACTTCCTCTGAGGCAGCCACCTCCCCACTTCGATTTGGGTTGGTGATAGGGTTGCCAACCTCCAGGTACTAGCTGCAGATCTCCTGCTATTACAACTCATCTCCAGCCGACAGAGATCACTTTACCTGGAGAAAATGGCTGCTTTGACAATTGGACTCTATGGCATTGAAGTCCCTCCCCTCCCCAAACCCCGCCCTCCTCAGACTCCACCCCAAGAACCTCCTGCCAGTGATGAAGAGGGACCTGGCAACCCTAGCTGGCAAGCCTGCTGTGGGCTCACTAGCAGAGGCAGCCACCCATCTAGTCCTGAGGGGTGACCAATGTTAAAGTCAATTATCAAAGACTGTTAAATAAAATAATATACTGTAAGAGCGTTATTGTTTTAAGCATGCTTGTATTTTAAATAAAAAATAAAGTAAAAAATAATATCATGAATTGGGTTTGCCTGTATCTTCTATACAGTTTGTACCTCCGGTACCTGGCATTACATTTTATGGTACACAGGGCCCGGCCTGACCAAGTGACATTTATGTCATATCTGGCCCTCATACAAATGAGTTCGACACCCTTGCTCTAAGTGACATTTCCAATGTAGTATTTTTAAATATGTGAATCAGGACTTAGATATTCTGCATTGTAATATCCTTCCTTTATATTTTGTATTAAATCACTCTTCCAGTTGCTGTTGAGGAACTTTACTATAAAGACTTCTGAGAGGAGCAGGTGGTGTGTAAAACATACTTGCGACCACTGAGAATATAGAAATTGGCTATCCCTGTTTAGCCCTTTAGTCTCTTCTAGTCCCACAATTTTCTAGTTAAATGGTTAACTCTACAAATAACAATTGCCTCATTTTGCTGGAATAAACCGAGAGTTTAAATTGCTTTTGAATTAGGGTAATTTGTATGTCGTTGTTTTTGAAACTCACGCAAGCCATTTTGGCAATTCTGAGTAAAAGCAACACAGAAATCGAATGGGAAAAATAAAAATTGTTCTTGAAAAAGAGAGACTGGCCATTTTTGCTAAACTCAGTAACTGGAATGTGAAGAGTGCTTAACATCTCCATTATTGGGGCAGAAACTCAACTGTTGTTCCTTGCAGTGCATTCCGATTCAGTCTGAAGGGCATTAAAGGCACCTACTAGGCTGAGGGTGCCAAGAATTCAACTGACTGCCCTTTTTTGCCTAACTGCCAGAATTCCCTGAAGAGTTTAGTCTCCTTGGCTGGCATTCAGTAAGTTAAGGCAATGACCAGATAGCCTCCATTTGGCACCAAGCTCCTCTGAGGCAGAAGGAAGGATATAGCTGTACGAACTGCGTGCTTAACAATGGCTTGCATGTCCCCAGGGAATGGCCTGCAAATAGATTTCATCTTGCTTTCTCTTGTACTTTTTGAAGCTTCCTGTTTTCTCACGGCTCTTTTGGACAGTTTACAGTCTTTCTCCCTCTCCCTCTCTCTTACTTTCAGGAAAGGAACACCCTTCTTATTAAACGTTTTTGTTTTTTAAAAAAAGAAGAATGCAAGGGAAGGACAGCGCAGCAGTGGCCTTTCTGCCTCACGGCAGGCTGCAGCTTTCTTTTACTCTTTTCTCAGATCGAAAGAACAACACAGCTTTCCTACGGGGCTAATCACAGCTACACAGAGACCATCTGTGGCTAGAGAGCAGAAGAAAGCCTTTGTCCCTCACATTTCCTCACCCATTTGGTTTGTCTCTCTAAAGGCCAATGTGACCTGCTGTCTTCTATGGTAGCACATTCCAGATGTTTTATTTTCTTCTTTTAAGAAACCTTCCTGCAGATTTTACCTTCATGTGTTGTTCTTTTACGTGTGTGTGTATATAAAGTGCCATTGTCACAGCTGGTTTATGGTGACCCCATAGGGTTTTCCCTGGGAGCCAGCGTGGTGTAGTGGTTAAGAGCAGTGGTTTGGAGCGGTGGAGTCTGATCTGGAGAACCGGGTTTGATTCCCCACTCCTCCACATGAGCGGCAGAGGGTAATCTGGTAAACTGGATTTGTTTCCCCGCTCCTACACACGAAGCCAGCTGGGTGACCTTGGGCTAGTCACAGCTCTCTTAGAGCTCTCTCAGCCCCACCGACCTCACAGGGTGTCTGTTGTGGGGAGAGGGAGGGAAGGTGATTGTAAGCCAGTTTGATTCTGCCTTAAGTGGCAGAGAAAGTCGGGTATATAAAAACCAACTCTTATTCTTTTGACATGTCAGTCTAGCACTCCTTACACCAGTTTAAAGCTGTGCATGGTATCCTCTGTTGTTTTTCATTCTCTGGCAGATGGCCAGGACCAGGCTGAGGTGACATTCTTCCTAAAAGGGAGGGGAGGGGATTAGACTGCTGGTGGTACTGCATCCTTTCCTTGGCATTTGCATCCCTGCACAGCTACCTAACAAGTGCTCCTACCATTCAGTGTGGATGAATATTCTGTGTAAAATATTTTCATAGACAAAGCATAGTGTGTCCTGTTAGTTACTCCATTCAACATTTTTGCTTGCCACTGGATATGTAGCAGTTGTATACTAGGGCTAGACATACCATGCAAGAACAATGAAAATGTATGGTCTCTCTGCTATCACGGTGGCATGGCCAGAATGGATGGAATCGCATGCCGACAGTATCGCCTGCTTGCATCAGTCTTTTTTCTTTCCCATGACATCTGATAGTTTTGTTTCAACACAAAGGCCAAGAAGCACTCCCCCTTCAAAATATATATATATATTAACGACTCCTGGAAAAATGCTGGATAGATTGTGGAAGAATAGGTCTGGGTGGGACCACTTTGGAACACAGAAGACAGAGGCATGACCAAGTCAGAGATGAATTAAGAAACTGAGGCGTCATGATGCCTGAAGAGGAAATGCACGACCTCCTTCATCATCCGTTTTATTTTCCTGCAGCATTCCAGGCATGCTTTCCCTTACTAGGACAGGTTCAGTCTAATACCATCCTGGAAAGAGACAGCAGCCCACTTAGTGTGAAATCCTGCCTGATTTGCTTCTGTATGAGTAGGCAGAGTTTTTCATACATGCTGGAGATGGCTTTGCCAGGGAGGGTGAACTCTGCAAGGTGCTGCAGCCAGCCTCCCTTTAAACAAACAAACAAACAAACAAACAAACAAACAAACAAACCAATGTACTTGTATGATACAGATGCTTTTAGACACCTGTTTGTTAATACACTTTAGTGACACGCCTCAAGTTCCAAGAATATTCTGGCTTCAGTGAGAGTCAGAGGCAAAGAAGACCAACTCCGCATCATTTAACTACAGACCATTCCTCTCATTGGGGATTTATTTAGCAGGTTTTAAAGTTGTTGTTATATTGTAGTGGCCTGGGTCTTATACAATAAATTTGACTACTACTACTGTTTAGCAGCTATGGCTAAGCTTTAGCCTATCACAGAATGACATCCAAAAGTTAAATACTCATGTACAAGTAAAGGTAAAGGTCCCCTGTGCAAGCACCGGGTCATTCCTGACCCATGGGGTGACGTCACATCCTGACGTTTCCTAGGCAGACTTTTGTTTGCGGGGTGGTTTGCCAGTGCCTTCCCCAGTCATCTTCCCTTTACCCCCAGGCAAGCTGGGTACTCATTTTACCAAACTCGGAAGGATGGAAGGCTGAGCCGACCTTGATCCGGCTACCTGAAACCAACTTCCGTTGGGATCGAATTCAGGTCTTGAGCAGAGCTTGGACTGCAGTACTGCAGCTTACCACTCTGCCCCACTGGGCTCATGTACCCATCACTATTTCTGACTAGTCTGAGAAAGATGGGAGGTAAGTTCTAAGACATTTTGTGCCTGCGTGATGAGGTAGAACTCTGCTGTTGGCACTCAGGTGCCCTGCTGTCTTGTTCCTGGATCTTGTTCAGCTTTCTCTTCAGGGGCTTCTGTAGAAACCCTTTAAATGAGAGGGCAGCTGTGAGTCACACATACACAGGAACATGCTTTACCCATGACCTCATCCCACTTAAACTAGGCTTCAGTTTTCATCTGCAGAGGTCTTGTATTCCACTTCCTACCCTGAACTTATTTGATTTGGGATCCGTTTGTCCATATAGAAATAACAGGATGTGTATATATGCAGAAGAAACTATTCAGAATTTTCTATGAACACAGTTCAGAATGGTAATTCACAGAGCCACTGAGACACTGTCTCGACGGCAAAAGACTGTCTCAGGGAAACAAATCAATCTCTTCTGGAAAGTGTTGCTTCCATATAAATAATTTTGATTGTCATTGGTCTTTTGACAGCTGTGCGGAAAGGAATTTAATCGAATGCATAATTTAATGGGACACATGCACTTGCATTCAGACAGCAAGCCATTCAAATGCCTCTACTGTCCAAGCAAATTCACCTTGAAGGGGAACCTCACCAGACATATGAAAGTCAAACATGGAGTCATGGAAAGAGGATTTCGTTCTCAAGGTAAATCAGTGACTGGAAACCAGGCAGGTTTTGCATTAGATTCAATAAACTCACCGATACAGTATTTAAAAGGCATTTTGTGCATCACAGAGTCAGCATCCTCTGTACCTGATTGTCTGATCCTATTCTCATCAAATAATAAGATTATGTAATGTGGGGTAGCAAACGCTAAGGACTGAGAAGGATAGGCCAGGTGTGTGTGCACATTTTGTCCCTTGTGCAAGTGACAGGACAGGTCACATACCCTTCTCTGGTGTATTAGGTATTGTCTGGTGCCAAGAAGTATACCTGACCGTGAAAGTCTTAAGGGTCAGAGCATGTCATATGTCTTGCTCTGGCCTATTAGGTGTTCCTGTGTCTCTTACAGGACTAGTTGCTCTTCTCAGAAGTCACTGAACAAATCCTGCCTGACATCTACAACATTTCAGGTTCAGGAACAACGTGGTTTTGATGCCAAAATTTAGGAATAACCTAAATTTCCCATTAGTTCACGTAATGCTACCATAATTGATTTGATGCATAAAACTGAATGGATCTAAACTGTCCAATATGCCACCTATATTTGTTTGTAGATGAGGCTACTGGTGCAATCATGTCAAAGTAAATGCCTTGTCTAATATCATCCATAAACATTGAAGAGTCAGAAATATTTATGATGATGTTATCTTTTAAGTACAGTTGACCCAATTCATTAACCAGAAGATAAATACTTGAGTAGAAGACCAGCAGCTTAAAAAAAACTAGCTTCTGTTTTATTCTGCAAATTAGGGTCAAAATTAATATATTGTGTCAAAACTGAAAAAAGGGGGGTTTCAAATTAAACCCTGACAGATGGTTTTATAGTGAGAATATCAGTGTTTAAGTGGGTTTTAGCCAAGTCATAGAGGTTGATTCTTCTGAATAAAGGACTTAATAATAGAATAGACTGTAAAGGCACTAATCTGAATATTTTTAGAGATCGTAACATTAATCTTGCATCAGCTCAATCCATGAGGTTTCAGGCTTGAACAGGGGAAAAAACTCTAAGATCATGTTCCCTCTGCGATCAGGCATGATCCTTACAGCCCAAAGCCACAAAGAACAAGGTGGCAATTGTTCTGAAAATTAAATACCTTCTAAATTTATCCACAACCAATGCAACCACCATATTGTCATTCTCTTGGCCTAATTTCATCCACCACCACCCCGCTCATGGCTCAAACTTGCACCAGGCCTAGAAATCTCCATGGCAAAGACTTCTGTGATGAATGCAGCTCATCTGTGGTGAGGAAGTAAAATGAACCAACTGGAATTCCTCTTATCTTCCCCACCATTTGCTGCCAAATAAATAGTTTAGAAACAATGGGATTCAAACTGAAATTACTAAATTAGAATGGACCTCTAAATGTTCCAGTTAATATATTAATATTTTTTTAACCTTCCAGGCCTTGGTAGAGAAAGAGTGAGAACATCATCGACAGATGCTACACAAAGCCTGGAACAGGAAGAACCGTTTGACCTGTCTCAAAAAAGCCAAGCAAAAATTCTTTCATTTCATTCTGATGGTGAGTGTGCTAAAGAAAGCTCATGTCCTGAGGAAGGGGAAGACAGCTGCTACAGGGCAGAAAGGTACAGCCCTGGCATGTACCACAGTGACTATAAGGGGTATCGGCTACAGGAGCTTTCAAGCCTTGCAGAACCACAGATTGAAGAGTCATCCTGTGGTGGCAAGGAGAAACCCCTGAATGGAGAAAGAGAGAAGCAGAAAGAAAATGTGAAAGAAAGTCAGCAAGAGGAAGACTTTAAGGATAATGGTGAGGAACATCTGAGCTTTAGACACTTTGAAAATAACAGACTCGGTCAGTCTTTCTCCGACTATCTGTATTTTCAACACAGAAACAAGAGTTTAAAGGAACTGCTGGAAAGGAAAATGGAAAAGCAAGCTATATTTCTGGGAATCTGAATGAACACTTACCCTCGGGAAAGGGTTAAACCTTTTACTGAAGTAAGCTATATACCAAGATGGTAAAAGAACACAAATCATCACAAATAATTTAAGATAGGCAAAAAAAAATCACTTGTCATTGAACTATTCTTTCATTCTTCCTATTTTATGCAATGTCACAGATATTCAAAGGCAATTCTCAACATTCCATCCCACTCTCTTCAAGATTCTCTCTCCCTAACATGTCCAAGAAACACAATCTGAGGCTGGGTCGTGTGGTCTTGGTTGTTAGTAGCTGCCACTGAATTCTAATAAGCAGGCTGCAATCTGGACATTATGGAGAATCAGGCTTGGAGGGAACACCTTCTAATTCCAGATACGGGGTGTCAGGGACCAGAGGGACCCAGGGATTCCCAACTCAGAGGGGATCCAAGGAGTCACCTTCTGCATCCACTCACCAAGGCAGCAACACCCATGGTGCCTTTAATGAACACCTGCTGTTTGGTGGTGACTGACCCTTTAGTGTTTGACAATCAGTTGGGAAGCAGCATTGAGTCAGGGGTGGGGAAACAACAGAGTGAGTCACAGCTGAGATGCTGGGGGGTTGGCAACTTCCCCTGAGATTTGCTCAGATTCCATGGGAGTTCCAGAGTGGTGGAGCCGCCTCTGGAGGGGGTTCATCTGAGGATGACCCAGGCACTTCATAAGGGAAAGGAAGACATGCCAGTTTTTTCCCCCTTAGAGGAGCAAGGCCAGGAGAGAGGTGGGGAACAAGAGTGAAGGAAACACCCAGCGTGGTGTAGTGGGAGCTAGCGTGGTGTAGTGGTTAAGAGCGGTGGTCTGGAGCGGTGGAGTCTGATCTGGAGAACCGGGTTTGATTCCCCACTCCTCCACTTGAGCGGCGGAAGCTAATCTGGTGAACTGGATTTGTTTCCCCGCTCCTACAGCTGGGAAGCCAGCTGGGTGACCTTGGGCAAGTCACACACTCAGCCTCACTCACCTCACAGGGTGTCTGTTGTGGGGAGGGGAAGGGAAGGTGATTGTAAACCGGTTTGATTCTGCCTTAAGTGGTAGAGAAAGTTGGCATATAAAAACCAACTCTTCTTCTTCTTCTTCCCCTCTGAGGCCTGTGAGAGTACACACAGCACCCCCTGTAGACAAGGATCTACCCAACTCAGGCATGGTGTCTACATGGGGATTATCAGAAGGTAGGGTAGGTTTGGCCTTAATTCCTATTGTGTTATGTCTCACATAGGTGAATGGCTACCACACATACTATGCACAGACACATGTTTCTCTCTTTCAGGGGGTTCTACAATATATAGGCCCTCCTTCCATACAAACAAACCCTGATAGGTATTTTGTTAGTTTGATAGAAAGAAAGAAAAAAACCATGGGAGGAGGAAAGTGCAGTGATTTCCCTATGATTAAGAAAGGCTAAGTACCATGTCTTGATACTCATCAAAATGTAAAATACTGTAGAATCTGAGAATGTATCTTCACTGCAGACTGAAACAGGTTCAACAGTCATTCTCTTCCCCTCAGAAGCCCGGGAACTGTAGTTCTATCCGTAATAAAGAATTCTCACCACCGTCACCAAGCATCACTTGGAGAAGCCATGACAGTTATAGTGATAAATGCATTTAGGACAAATATATTCCAGATTATCAGATATCATATAAAGAAAACTCATTCATATATATATCTGCCAAGATTAAAACAATCAAATGATATTGTTAAATATGCATACCCAGAAACAATGGTGTACCATAAATGTTCCAGTAACACATTGCACAGTGATGCAATTAATGGCTCTAGTGTCCCATTCACATTGGGAGGTCAGTCTAAAAAAAGACAACCATCAGATGAACAAAAATAAATTGATAGCATGTGGAAGGTTTGGAGTGGGTTAAAATTACAGAGCTGATGCTGATGTTTCTGCTACTGTTGCCATTCAGGGAGCATTTAACAGTGTTTTCATAGGAAACGACACAGAAAACTTTCTTTATGGACGCTTAAGGACTGAGCTGACCTTTCAGCCCATTACTTGTTCACACCAACACAATCCATTGTCATGCTGAATGTGCATAGATGCTGTTCAGACTGATAAAAATGCATTTTCTGAGGAAGCAGGCAAAACTAACTTCGACAGATGGTGGTAATTTCTTGAAGCCCCATATCTGAGCAGTGCTCTCAATGCAACCTTTTCTTGAAAAGCATGCCCACAGCAACTTTTGCCCTGATATCTGTAGTACCAACCCAGAGCTCCTTGTGAGTGATTTTTGTCTTCCTTACAGCAGGCTTCTTTGTGTGAGACTGGGAATGAGAAATCACACACACACAAAAGTAGTCTGTTTCAGCACAAGTAGGATTGCAGCAGTCAAAAGAAAGAAACTGCAGATGTGTTGAAGAACAGCAATAGCTGCAAATGCTCCAGATATTTAGGGTTGCCAACCTCCAGGTTTACTTCTGCCTGTTTGGGAAGCAGAATGACCCCTGGAAAATGGGGATATTGGCCAGTCCTGATTTATATTACTGATTTACACCATTTTAGCTGTTGTGTATGTCCTGCAAGAGCACCCATGAACTACAATATGTAGACTTGTGAGTGAGCTTGTATTCCTTAGCATCCTCATAAAATGATAATTTTCAGTGTTATTTTTGGGGCACTACAACTGCGTTAAACGATTTTAAGTCTGTAACCCATATGTGGCCTCAGAGAAGTATTTCAAGGGCTCAGCAGACAATATGCTTTACTTAAGAATAGGCTGCACAGCAGTAAGATTCTGGAATTCTGACAAGTAGAAACTTCAAATAAAATATTGATAGAAGGACATGCTTAGACTTATCAAGAGTGTCAGTAATATGACAACCATGAACAAATGATTTTGTTCTTGTGGCGGTTGACTCAGAAGATTCAGAAAATGGCTACAGCTAAAGACACACACACCCTGCCGCCACCACCCGTATGTCCACTGTATACTCCTTCACAATATGGAGCTGCTCTCTGGTAACTTGAAACATATTAAAGGTTCTTGTGATCTCCCAGGATAACAACTACATTCGATGTTGCCGCAATTATTCAAAAGAACATCAATACCATGAATTGTGAATATAGTTTGGATGGTCACAACTCACACCAGGGTTTTATTTCAGGTATTATTTTTCAGTTATTTGTCTAAAAGCACCATCAGTTTTCTATTGCTGCTTCCAAAATTTTCATCCGAGATCTTTGTGCGAATTTTCTGTCTTTTGCATCTCACTGTTTCCAAAATATTGCTGCATTTTTGCAAATCTACAAAGTGCAATTCTAAATATATAATATTTATTACACCAAGGAGGCTATTTAATAAAGTATTGCCAAGTTTCCAGTTACACACTGTGTCTGCTTAGCCAAATAAGAGGTAATAGTATTAACAGTTTGTATTCATGTATCTGTGTATTGATTTGAGGTTACCCTTGCAAGTGGAATCCAGCATGATTTCTAAGGTAGTTTCTGATAGCCAAATTAGCTCATTTGATAATTATATATGTAAAATGTATTTTGTTAATTTAAAATGAATAAATTTATAATGAAGATATTGCTTCATTCAGATAGTGTTTGTATCAATTGCCTCTGCTGTTCTTAACTGCCATTTTCCAACTCTCTCTCCCAGCATTCTGTCAGTTCTCACTGGTTGCTCTTAGGGAGAGGCCAAACCTATCTGTCCGTCACAGTTGTTTTGGCTGCAACCACTTAGACTCTTGTGGCACCTTAAAACCTATTTTTTGTGTGGCATAAGCTTTCCTGGGCTAGAGCCCTTTCCGTGAAATTCAGAAAGTATTACCCTCAGCAGAAATGGTTTGTGCCAGTATATCTATTTCTGTTGACTTCATGTATCCGAAGAGGTGCATATTGGCTCACAAAACCGTGTATGTCCGAATAAATGCATGGTCTTGGTTATTATAAATAATTTGTATAGCATTATCAAAGTGTGCGAAACTTAACAGCAGGGGTCCCCAACCTTATTTGGGCTTGCAGGCACGTTTGAAATTATTTCTGACACAGCATGGTGGGCGCAGCAACAAAATGGCTGCCACAGGAGGTAGAGCCAGCCACAAAATGATTGCCACAGCTTAACTTCAGTAACACAGTGTAGATCCTAGTGCTGGGATAACAGATGCTGCCAGAGCAACGTTTTAAATAATCTGCACAGCCCATCAAATCTCCAATAGTCAATCAGAAGCCTTACTAGGCAAAAGCCCTAACTGGCCCCACCCGCTTCCTAAAAGCACTTGGCTGGCACCAGAAAAGGTGTTAGCAGGTGCCATGATGCCCATGGGCACCATATTGGGGACCTCTGCTGAACGGAATATAGCCTTTAATATACTACAAGATGCTTCTTATTCTTTTTTCAGATAGATTCATACTGAAGACAATTTTTTTTAACTGGCTTATGAAGGGCATAAATTCCACAGAGGTAGCTGCATCTGTTAAAGCCAAAACAAAAGAGTGGCTTGTGGCACATTAAAGACTAACAGATGTATTATGGCATCTTTGTGTGTGTGTGTAGAGCCTGTTTTATCAGATGCCTCTGATAAAGCGGTATAGTCCATGAAAATTTGCATCAAGATTTGTGTCACAAGATTATTTTGTTTTGTTGGAAAAATTCCATTCTTTTCAGGGTGTTTTGTTTTTGTTTTGTTTTTCCCTTGAGGGTAATTTACAATATAAATTTTTTTCTACATGGCAGGGAAATCCCCCAAGGATGACGAAACTTCTTCTCTGTCTGTGGGTGGTCTGCTTTGTGTGACCGATACAATAAGATGCAGTGATGTCATGGAAAACGTTTCTACATTAGCTCAGACCAGTGAGCCATCTGGCCTAGAGCACTAAATAGCAGCAGCCCCACAGTCTCTCAGTTTGTCACAGCTTTGCTACCTGAGGTCCTTTAATAGGAAGGGAGAGGCATTAAATACGGGTCTTCGTTTATGTAAAGCATGCGTTCTGTCATACAATGGGTTGCCTCCCACATTGCATGGGTGAAAAGACTGGGGATCTTTCCCACTTCCATCTACAGCTGGAGCCCTTTCTGACCTGAGAAAAGTACAATGCCTGGTTTCAGGGACTTGGGTGCACTAATAGCCTTACAAGTCACACAGCTTCAGTGGGAAGGAGGAAGAGGGCAAAATTGCTTCTTTCTGTCTCTTCTGTGAGCAGAACTTCTCCTTTGCAAGAGGCAGAAGGGGTGAGCTTGTTCCCTTTGCTCTCTGCACTACAAGTGTGCAACAGTCCAACAACATGCTTGACCCTAGCAATAAAATTTCTCAAGGTTGGGAAGGGCTCCATAGGAGAGGGGAAGGTGAGGAAGATCCAGGACCATCAGCTTTTTCCATGGATGGTTCACAGGATAAAAGCCAATATTTCCTGTGACACCACACTCTTCAAGATCAGAGGAGCATGCCTATTATATTAAGTGCTTTGGAACACAGGCAGGATAATGCTGCTGCAGTTGTCTTGTTTGTGTGCTTCCCAGAGGCACCTGCTTGGCCACTGTATGAACAGACTGCTGGACTTGATGGACCTTGGTCTGATCCAGCATGGCTTTTCTTATGTTCACACTGGCTTTTGTGGGGTGGCTGCTGTTGAACAGTTGCAAGTAGCTGGTCCTAGACAAGTCATGCAAGTTCCATGGTATCAATGTACCTGGTGGTTGCTGCCAGGACTGGCTCGAATGAATCCTCCTTTGAAGGCCAAAACAGCCCTGGAAACCCTCCCCACCCCCGCCTTTTACTGACAGAAATGAAAGCTTGAAGGCTGGAAATACTGTGGAGGTTGCCCAGTAGCAGCCACATAGGGTATTTGTTTCTTAAAGCTACAGGTGCTGCCTCTATTTTTGTTTGTTTGTTTGTTTTAGATTTCATTTTTTATGTGCAAACCTGGAGCTTTTCTCAGGTTGGTAGAAATGTCTGTCTTGTCTGTTCCACCTCCAGTCTCCAGATTTAAGCATCCACAGATAGGGCCATGTTGAGAATTAGATATATTGATGATGATGATTGCAGATAATGTTCTGTCCAAACATTTCAAGGAACATGTCAAGAAGAATAACTACTTTATGCAAGAAAAACTCACTTTCTGAGGGGGAAAATGGGAAGTGGGGGCCTAATTAGGGATGTAGCAGGTTGCACCAGCTGTTCTCAATTTATGATTATGAGGTTTTACCAATCCCAAGCCGATGAGCTCTTGTAAGGCCTCTGGCAATCATGCCTGTCTGCTGTCCCTCTTGCTGTGAGGAGGCAGAAGGAGGAACACACTGCACAAGTGCCAGCAGGCCTATATTAATCAGGTAGCTAGTGTGGGGCAAGGGGATTAATAGGGATGCCTGAGCAACAGACCTCCAGCTGCACAAACTGTTCGACTGGAAATCACCTTTGAAATTCTCCTGGACTGAGCAAATCTTAAGGAGGATTTGACATCAGAGCTAAGCTGGTGCCTCTGCCTTTTCATAACTACATCCTTTTACTGCAACAAAGGCGGGACTCTAACAATCCGCCATGGAAAGAGAATGTTCTGATAGAGGCAATTTTTTGAATACACATTAAAAAAAACCACCATGTGCTCTCAGAACAACAACAGGATGGTGCAGTATTTATAAGGCAAAGGTTAGTAGCTGCAGTTCTATGCATAGCTCATTTCAGAGAACAGGTTTTGATTGTGTGTTTTGCGAACACTATAAACTCATTTAGCGTGTGGAGGAAGCTCTGTGGCTTTGATAGCTGGAAGTGACCAGTTCAGTCGTATCTGGCTTAGTATCAGTGGCTCTTGCTCTTTCCTCTTTGCTCAATGTAACTGGAGATTTGGGGTGTGTGTGTGATACTTAGCCCTTTTGTGTGATATAATATTTTCATTGGGTTTATAATTAAACTGTATTCCTTTAGAATCATAGTGCTGTCAGTGAAGGCATTTCTTTTCTGTAGTGGGACATGTAGAGAGGTTTCAGATAAACTGTAACTACCTTACTGGATATAACCCAATCAAACCAGAAATGAAGACGACTCCGTTTCAAGGCCAAAACGAAAAAAACACGCACAATGATAATACTAGTGTTCATGTTCTAGGTCAATTAAATAATTGTGTCCCATGCAGTAATTCTAAGCATCAAGAGATAACATAAACATCATTCTTACCGAAAAGACAGAATCAGCTTTACAATGAAGATCAAATAACAACAATATGATCCAGCTATATAGCTATACACTGACTAGGTTTAAAGGGGCTTCATGCCTACGTGTCCAGGAAGAATATGTGCAACTGTCTCATATAGCAATGCATTTTTACATATGGATGTGAATGATTTCTGGGTGGAGTTATTTTTCCAAACTGAACCCAAGTTGTACGTGATAATTCAGCCTGTTGACGTTGGCACCTGAATACTTGTAGGTTGCTGTGCACAGTGGGAGGTCTCTGTTGGAGCGTTTCCAGAGCTGAGGAGATGTTTGATCATGGTCAAATAATAATCATCCAGATGAATTTCACTGAAAAGAATAACTCTGCTGGGAGCGAGGGCATTTCCACTCCATCATTGTAACCATTAGAAGTATAGTGCCTAGATTAGTTGCCAAGTATCTGCTCAGGAGTCATGACTTAGACCCGGTTCATACATACTGGAAGGAAAATGGGAGTGAATGGCATTGTTTCAGGCTGCAAGTGGGGGATCTACACTAGAATTCTACACTAGCAATACCCTTCATTTAGAGAGCAAACAAAGAGAAGAGGTAAAGATGTTTGCTCTGTTAGTTTTCTTTGTATGGGTTTTTTAATGCAACGGAACATTCAAAGATGGAATTTATTTATTTATGTTAAATATGTATATCCCACATTCTCCAGAATCTTCCTGAGCCCCCAGCCATAGGCTTAAGTCAATCAGCACTCACAAAAAAACAAACAACCCCCCCCCAAAAAAAAACATAAAATAAGAGTTCTGTGTATTATATTATCAGGACTTTAGCACTTAATTTCTTTGATTAGGGACCCTGCATCTCTGATTTTTTATATTCTGTTGGCAATGCTCAGTCAAATAATGCATTTTGTGATGGTGCTAAGATTATAGACTGCCTATTCAGTTGGCAGCATTAAGTATGCTTACTCAGAAGTTAGTCTGACTTCCATGTGACTGACTTTCAAGTGTGCATAGGACTGCAAAGAGTTATTTCCTGAAATAGACTGCAGATGAATAACAAACTATATCAAGGCTGAAAACCAAGGCTACCAAGGCTGAAAATCTTGTAGTCTAGGTTCTTTTTAAAAAAATTATTAACAGATATAAATACAAACACAGTTCACAAGCACAGGAACACATAAATACATAAAACAAACAAACAAACAAAAAAAGCAAAACTATTATTACAGCACTAATGGTTAGAATCATAGAGTTGGAAGGGATCACCTGGGTAATCTAGTCCAATCCCCTGCACAATGCAGGATATTCACAACTACCTCCCCCCACACCCCCAGTTACCCCCACTACATGCCCAGAAGATGATCAAGATGCGTTCCCTCTCATCATCTGCTTAAGGTTGTAGAATCAGCACTGCTGACAGATGGCCATCTAACCTCTTCTTAAAAAACTCCAGGGAAGGAGAGCTTACCACCTCCCAAGCAAGCCTGTTCCACTGAGGAACCGCTCTAACTGTTAGAAAATTCTTCCTAATGTTTAGACGGAAACTCTTTTGATTTAATTTCAACCCATTGGTTCTGGTCTGACCTTCTGGGGCAACAGAAAACAACTCAGCACCCTCCTCTATGTGACAGCCCTTCAAGTACTTGAAGATGGTTATCATATCCCCTCTCAGTCTTCTCCTCTTCAGGCTAAACATACCCAGCTCCTTCAACCTTTCCTCATATGATTTGGTCTCCAGACCCCTCACCATCTCTGTTGCCCTCCTCTGGACACATCCCAGCTTGTCAACATCTTTCTGAAATTTAAAACCCATTTCAAATATGTACATTACTTTTTTCAAAAGCCAAGATCACATAACTTCATTATAGTATATAGAGTAAATTCCATGATAGGGCAATAGAAGATCACATGGCCAGCTCAATCTGGGGTTTGTGACTTCGGAGCTGAGGCATTTAGATCACACAAAAATAGGGTTGCCAACCTCCAGCCTTAAGGATAACTACCCTTCGTGGGAACTAACATGCATCCAGTATTTTGAAATTTAATCTTTAAGATGTGCAATATTAGAGGAATCTATATGAAGGACTGATGAAGAATTCTACCCATAAGAATTTGAAATGGCCGTATCCTCCATCAAGTTACTCCTCTAAAATTGGTATTTCTGCTAGAATTGCACACTTACCTGCATGGGACTTATAGAAGAATGCAGCACCTTGCCAAAGACCTTGCATTTTTGTGAATTTTGTTAGTGTCTGTGTCACCATCCATGTGGACTTGTTTGGTTGTGCTTGTTATTTTTGTATGCTTGTACATAACACTGTATGTTTATATGTATAGTTGTATTTAGACACCATAGGATAAATATTGGTTGCACTTAACAGTAATTGTTATTGTACAATTTTGTCGCCCCTGTACTGATTTCCTAATCTCCTGATAGTAGTACAGTGGTGTCTTTTTCTCCTACTTCCAACCTCCAGGTGGTGGCTGGAGATCTCCCGCTATTACAACTGATCTCCAGGCGACAGAGATCAGTTCTCCTGGAGACAATGGCCTCCTTGGCAATTGGACTCTATGGCATTTGGACTCTAACCAGGTATACTCAGAAGTAAGTCTTATTTTAGTCAACAGGGCTTACTCCCAGGAAAGTGCCCTTAGGATTGCCACTGCATTGAGTATGCCTCAGGACAAAAATGTCAACTTGTAGAAACACAGCTTATAGCATTTTAGTTAATCTTTTCCACTTACAATGTGAGGGAAAAAAGATAACTGGAACATTGCAGACATATAAAGACTGTAGATTCATAGATGTCAAGTTTTATTTAACAATAAAGTTAATTGAAACAATGCCATGAAATAGCCATGGTAATATTCTGGTTGCAGTAAAGCCCTTGATGTCCTGACTGTTACATCTTGCTGAAAAGCTAGTTTGCACCCTGGCTTTCCACTTCTAAAACCTGCAAACTGATAGACAAACGTCTCTCACATCAGGGCAACTGAAAGTAGAATTCACTAAGAAGAAAAAGAAGAAGAGTTGGTTTTTATATGCCGACTTTCTCTACCACTTGAGGAAGAATCAAACCGGCTTACAATCACCTTCCCTTCCCCTCCCCACAACAGACACCCTGTGAGGTATGTGGGGCTGAGAGAGCTCTAAGAGAGCTGTGGCTAGCCCAAGGTCACCCAGCAGGCTTCATGTGGAGGAGTGGGGAATCAAACCCGGTTCTCCTGATTAGAGTCCACCGCTCCAAACCACCACTCTTAACCACTAACTACAGTGGCATCCTCACCAAGAAGAGGCAGATAGTTGCCCCAGAAAATGTGACATGAGCTCCTTCTGTGATTCTTGATTCCAGTTCACATATTCTATTATCTACCTTGGACTGATTCTGTGTGGGGGCTTCTACTCCCACTGTAGCATCCATGCTTGGTTACAACATCATCATAGCAAAGTTTCTGTGCCTCTCATTTTCCACAGTAGTGCACAATAGTCTGATCCGTTATGGAACTGATGCATCTTACCAAGATGTCCCAGGACCCCTGAACCCTCCGTGACTAACCAGCTGCCAGAGGATGGAAGACAAACAAGTTGTCAGACAAACAAATTTCCGTCTTGTTCTGGTCTTCTCTTTCCACAGCTGAACAGATGGCTGCCTGTAAACAGTTGCGCTGAAGTTATGGCTAGATAGCATCAGCCTTGCTGCAGAAAACGAGTGGGACACCGTTCAACGTTTGCTGCTGAATTTTAAGTGGCAAACAGCCAATTTGCTACCAGTTGGGTTATTCGCATTGCAATAGGAAGCAATTTCTCGGATGTACAAACTTCCTTCTCCTTCTGTTTCAGGCCAGGCAGCAACTGCATACGTAGATAGTGTATGTATAAAAAAGAAATGCCAGTTTAGAAACTGGGGAATTCTATCATGGGAAAAAAGATATAGACACTGGCTCTTAACTGTGAAAGATATCCTTTTAAAGCATGGCAGATCCAATGCTATGTAGTGCATCTGCTTTGACCTTTCCCCCTTCATTCACACATGTGTTTTTATGTCTGCAAAATCCAGCGATACTTGCTTTTGTAAAATAGCATTCCAGGGCTGTGTCAGGTGCCGAACTATATAGTTGGTCAAGCAGGATATCATGAAGTCAGGCTGGGGCTCTGGGAGCTGGAGGGTCATAAGTAATAGGTAATACATTCATAAGCACAGCAGACACAGCATCAGGGTCAAGTCAAAGATCAGGATCAGTGCCCTGGAACTCCAAAGTCAAAGTTAGGCAAGAGGTCAGAATGAAACAAAGCCGCTCGAGACAGTAGCAAGGACATGGTCAAAAGCCAGGCTTGCCATAGTTAGCCCGGTCTTCATGCCAAGCTACATTAGGACATTTTTTTACAGTAAGATAGGGTTGCCAACCTCCAGGTACTAGCTGGAGATCTCCTGCTATTACAACTGATCTCCAGGCAACAGAGATCAGTTCCCCTGGAGAAAATGGCCCGTTGGCAATTGGACTGTATGGCATTGAAGTCCCTCCCCTCCCCAAACCCTTCCCTCCTCAGGCTCCACCCCAAAAACCTCTTGCCGGTAGCGAAGAGGGACCTGGCAACCCTACAGTAAGAGTAGTTCAGCAGTGAAATCTGCTGCCTAGGGAGGTGGTGAGCTCTTCCTTACTGGAAGTCTTCAAGCAGCGGCTGGATGAACACTTGTCAGGGATGCTTGAGGCCGATCCTGCATTGAGCAGGGGATTGGACTTGATGGCCCGTATGGCCCCTTCCAACTCTATGATTCTATGAGACTATACTCATACTGAAGGTCTAGCATGGAAGCCTGGGGCAGTCTTAGTGATTCTGGAGCCCTGGGCAAAAGTCCAGGATGGGTCCCAGAATCACTGTCACCCCACCCACATGGGCCTACTCCACCAGCCCCCACCATCCCACCAGGGCCAAGCAAGGGGTGGTCCATGCCCCACGTGAGGCAGCTGGGAGCCATCACTGGAAACCAGCTACCTGAGCCCCAGATGGGGCAGGAACGAATGGGTGTCATTCTGAACGGGCAGCCCAAGCCCTGGACTTGTGTGAGTAGCAGCAGTGGGAGCCTGCTCTTTTTGTTCTCCCCCGACCCTGTCAGCGGGGCAAGGCCATGGGCAATTGCTCCCTGTAGCACAGGGTTTGGGGTAGCTGCTTCTATTGCTTATTAGCTAAGATTGCCCCTGATGGAAGCAGCAGCTTTGTACATCCAGGCTGGAGCTTATTAGACCATTCAGTCAGCTGATCCCAGTAGCTCTCATTGGGTCTCTGAAAACGCAGGCAAAACCCAGGGAAATGCAGGGGGAGAGCGAGGTGACCTCTGATGGTCGGAAATGGCATGCATAATCAAAACAAAGACCCGAAGTCGTCATAGGGGTGACGGCGAGTGAAATAGCCATGCATAAAAGACCTGGGTCTCCCAGATACTAATCTGACACTCTTATATACAGTTGTGCACTTGCTTAGTCAGCACAGTTTCCCAAGCCAGTCCAGCAACCTGGATAGGGCTGCCAGCCCCAGAATTGGAAATACCTGGAGATTTTTTTGGGAGGGGGAGTGGAGCCTAAGGAGGGCAGGGTTTGGGGAGGGAAGAGACTTCAACAAGGTACAATGCCATAGAGTCCACCTTCCAAAGCAGCCATTTTCTCCAGTGGAATTGATCTCTGTCGCCTGGAGTTCAGTTATAACCCCAGGAGATCTCCAGCCATCACCAGGAGGCTGGCAACCTTAAGCAGCCATCACATGTCAAGTGGCTTTCTTATCAACTGACAGAACTTCAGATACTGCTTTCAATGGAGGCATGTCATGGTTGACAGTCTGTGGGTTCCCTGTGCTCCATTACACACCTCACTGAGGAACCATCTGCCTTGGTTTCAGCTCAGTTGACCTGATATTGATGTTATTTGATTGAGTTTCTTGTTTGCAGACCAGGCTGTCTTTGGAAGTGAAGTCATAAAGCCCCTGGGAAGTGTGGCCAGGCAAGGAGGTCTTCAGCTTCAGTATATACCAGCAGGTCATTTTAAACTGGTTATATTTAAAGGAAGCAAGATGGTTTGTTTGCCTGCTCCTTTCCCTTCAGAAGGAAGTGTTATAAGATTGGTAAAAGGTAAAGGTAAAAGTCTTCTGTGCAAGCACCGGGTTATTCCTGACCCATGGGGTGACGTCACATCCCGACGTTTACTAGGCAGACTTTGTTTATGGGGTGGTTTGCCAGTGCCTTCCCCAGTCATCTTCCCTTTACCCCCATCAAGCTGGGTACTCATTTTACCAACCTTTGTAAGGATGGAAGGCTGAGTTAACCTTGAGCTGGCTACCTGAAACCAACTTCTGTCGGGATCGAACTCAGGTCGTGAGCAGAGCTTGGACGGCAGTACTGCATCTTACCACTCTGTGCCATGGGGCTCCTTATAAGATTGGTACACTGAGATTTATTGGAACAGATATACAGTATGTGAGCAGAGACCTATACTGCTGTTCAGGTAGGTACTGTAAATGCAATCCTAAACAGGATAGTTCAATTCTGTTTAGGATGGCACCGTATGTTACTTTAATGAAAAGAAATTAAATATAAATACCCAAGCCTTGCATCATTCTTTAAAGAGCCTTTAATTCTTTAATATGCGGAGTGAGATGATAGGCCCTTAGGGCATGCAGACATGGAGCCCTTCAAGAAACTCAAACGTGATCTTTTACTGTTGTGTCCTGGAGAGAAAGGTAGTTCTGACTGCATGTGATATGGGCTGACAGCAGTTTCTAAGCATGGTACATGCAAAGGACATATGGTTTCTCTTTTGGTTTTCTCTAATTTCTTCGAGATCTATTTCAGAATAAAATAAATTAATTGCTGCTCTAGGAATGGGCCCCTGGATTTGAGATTACAGAGATAAACCCTCATCTAATTTTGAAACCCTTTAAAGCTGAAGGTGTTTCATGAGCTGAATTTAGGTGTCTGCCTTTAGCTGAGTGCCTTCACTGCTTTGGATAGATGCAGGCCCATAACAGGGCTTTTGCCCTGAGGACTGTAAGGGCTGCTTCTCACATAGCCGCAAGAAAAGGGAAACATCTGATTATGATGTCAAAATAAGACAACATTTTTCAGAACTTTCATGTTGTTGGCTTCCCTGAAAGATACTCAAAATGAATAGGAAAGAATTTCCTGGGGAAAACGCTGGAATGCTTAGATAAAAAAGAGGAAATGACTGAAACAAATCATGGCCTCGCTAATGGTGGTGAAGCTGAGGAATATTGTCTTTCGGTAGAAAGTCCCGAAATTGTTGCAGATATAACACCATAAGGGTGATCCATGGCCCATAATAAGTAGCTTTAAGATGATTTCATCCCATTTATTTCTATGGCACAAAGAATTTGAGTTTATTAGCTACCCCTGACAGCATTACTGGTCAGAAGTAGCTGCAAAGGTTTGAGTTGTATCTTCTGATCGAGCATGACTGGATAGAAGCAGTTGTAAAGGATGGTGCTGTATCCTCTGATGTGGGGCACAATGACATGCATTAGCATTATTTCATTTATGCCCTCTGCAATGAATGTACAGGGATGTGAGATGGTACACTATAGCCCAATCTCATCAGATCTCAGAAACTAAGTAGGGTCAGTACTTGGATGGGAGATCCATGCTTCTGGCTATCACTACAATTACAGCCTTGCAATGAGTTTGGGGCATGCGGTTCATTGAGTGCCAGGTCATATATGCATGGGTACTTTCACTTACGTTCACCTGTCTGTCTTGGCTGTTCCTTGGAGTTATGCATGAGTTTCCCCTCCATTAGAGATGACCTCGCTGCCAGCCCTCACAAATCCCGGGGCCTGCCACCCCTCTATTAACCCGATTCGTCCCCCTCCCCTGAGCTCAGCTCGCTTGAAATCCCTATGCATAAGGCAAAATGCGGGACACAGAAACTTGGTTTCTTTCACAGCAAGCAGACAGCCAATTAAAAAGCAGCATGTCAAGGGGCAGGGATTCAAATACTTTCTGCTGCTTTGGAGTTATTTCTGAGCAGAAGGCTTTTAAAAATGAGGGTTGGGTTTCTTCCCCCCCTTCACATAGCTCAATTTTTTGTTTTTAAAATGCTGTTAAAATGCTTTTTTATGTGGCAATTGGGTTTCGGGAGGGAACTTTTCTCTCCCTACAACCAATTACAAAGCAGCACTTCAAGGGGCGGGGATTCAAATACTTCCTGATTTGAGCTTGGAGACTGATGGTGCATAGATTCCCAACAGGAAAGTGTGGGTCCAGTGAGCTATGAACCTCAGGTAAAATTCCCATGCATAAACGACCCCAGTCTCTCACATTCATCAATGTTGAGGCATTCTTCATCAAACATTGATCCTGCTGACCCCAGGAAGAGCACATGGATGTCTGAATGTAGTTTGGCCATGTTCTGACATAGGATATTGATACATGAAGAGACAGGTAGAAAAAGAATGTTTGAATTTCATCTCTCAACATATTTCAGTCTGTCAAAATGTATTTTTTGTTGGAGAATACCCACATTAGGTTTTTAAAAACATTATCATGCATTATTATTATTATTATTATTAGAGCTGGTTGACATGTACAGAATCTCACGCAATCTATTTTAATGAGCCTTCATGTGAGTTTTAAGTTTTCTATGATCCTTTAGTTGCATAAAATTAATATTTTTTGTCAGAAATCCCACTAACAATTTTAGAGCAGTGTTCTTTAAGATAAAGGCCAATAACTCAGTTCAGCACCATAGCAAGTGATGTATGTCAGGCTCTAATATTAGACAAGTCTATTGTGAGTTCACACATGCAAGGTCATCACACACACTGCTGTAGCGTAATGAAGAGGAGGACTGTATGGGTGACTGGTCCATCACAAACCCATTTTTGCAGACAGACCTTCCATGTCATCTGATGTTGGCTCAAAACGATGCTTTTCAGTGGAGCCAGATCACACATTTGGCAGAGTTGCCTCGTGATGAATCATCAAGTGATGAGAAATGAAGTGATGCACACGCTACTGTTTGTTTCCAGGCACAATTTGAGATGCTGCAGATCACGTTTCAACCCTCAAGTGTCTAGGAGTATTTCCCAGGACTGCCTGCTCCTGCATATTCCTGCCCATCGGTTCAGATCTTCGGCAGAACTATTGGCGGTCTTAGCTATGGGGCAGCCGGGGCAACACCCCCAGGCCCCTCACTGAGCTGAGCTGCCCTGGTTTTCAACTGCCACTTTCTCACTGCCATTGCCATGACTACAGAGGTGAGGACAGCCAGAGGCATCCCTCAGGCAGCAGCCAAGGTAGTCAGCTGCAGGGTGGGGGAGGGAGGCCAGGGATGATCTGTCCCTCCCTCCCTATCATTGCCTCTAGTATTACAGCAGCAGCAGCCTCTCTCAAGCAGCGGCTGGCAATCAAATGTAGGGCTCTGGGGGGGGGGTCCCCTTTACCTGCCCTACAGCTGATTGCCAGCCACTGTGCTGATGCTGCTCCGTCTGCTGCACCCAGTGATTCTGGGGGCCCATCCCTGACTTTTGCCAAGGGACCCCAAAATCGCTAACACTGCTCCTGTGCAGGAGCCCTCTATGGTCATTTATGCATGGGAGTTTTACCGGAGGTTCGTTGCTCACTGGACCCACACTTTCCTGTTGAGAGTCTATGCACCAGCAGTCTCCAAGCTCAAATCAGGAAGTATTTGAATCCCTGCCCCTTGAAATGCTGCTTTGTAATTGGCTGTAGTGAGAGAAATGTCCCCACACCCCGAAACCCAATTGCCGCATAAAAAAGAATGTTAAGAGCATTTTAAGACCAAAAACAAAAAACTGAGCTATTTGAAGGGGGTGGGGTAGGGCGAAAACCCAAACCTCATTTTTAAAAGCCTACTGCTCAGAAAGAACTCCCAGGAAGCATTTGAATCCCTGTCCCTTGGCATGCTGCTTTGTGATTGGCTGTCCACTTGCTGTGAGAGAAACCAAGCTTCTGTGTCCCGTGCTTTGCCTTATTCATGGGGGTTTCAAGCAGGCTGAGCTCAGGGGGAGGGAAGAGTCGGGTTAATAGAGGGGCGGCAGGCCCCAGGATTTCTGAGGGTTGGCAGCTAAGTCATCTCTAATGGAGGGGAAACGCATGCATAACTCCAAGGAACAACTGAGACAGACGGGGGTAAACGTGAGTGAAAGTACCCATGCATAGACGATCTATGTGTAAGTCTACTTTCAAAAGTATGGTGGGTGGTTAGCAGGGATAGGGCCTTTTGGTCAAAGAGAATTCCCAAGGTGAACTTCCATACTGAAGAATAGCCTGTTCACTTTTAATCAGACTTTTTTTGTTGACATGTGTGGGTTCCCTCCTTGGGTTTGTTCTTTTGATGCTTTTATCACCCTCTGCATTCTTTTATTGTTGTTCCTAGTGTTGTTGTGTTTTTTTTAAAAAAAACAGTTGATGTTTAAGGGTGTTTTAGGGTTGTTAGAGTTATTATATTTTCCTATTGTTTTTATATTGGGTGCTGCCACAGGGGCAATCTTGGATCAGAAGTGTGAGGGCAAATGAAATAAATAATGAAAGGGTGTGCATGAATCTCTGAATTCATTCCTGGCTTGTGTTTGGCCTGCAAAGAACAGCATAAATTGGAACACAGCAGCCAATTAATGCAGCCACACAATGTCACAGACTGTGACACCACGCCAGTGCTGCAGAGACATAACATGGGCATCATATGCAGAGAACGAGTGCCACTATTCAATGGTAGGGTGGCACTGATTTTAAGGCAACATATGCATTCGGAACTTAGGGAGGATATCCAAATGTAAGTTAGGTTCAAATAATATAATTATGAACTAGCTAATAATTGAGCCCTGTGGCGCAGAGTGTTAAGCTGCAGTACTGCAGTCAAAAGCTCTGCTCACGACCTGAGTTCTGTCCTGACGGAAGTTGGTTTTAGGTAGCCGGCTCAAGGTTGACTCAGTCTTCCATCCTTCCGAGGTCGGTCAAATGAGTACCCAGCTTGCTGGGGGTAAAGGGACGATGACTGGGGAAGGCACTGGCAAACCACCCTGCAAACAAAGTCTGCCTTGGAAACGTTGGGATGTGACGTCACCCCATGGGTCAGGAATGACCCAGTGCTTGCACAGGGGACCTTTACCTTTACCTAATAATTTACATGGAGAACAAGGTGCAGTGTTAAAATTTAGAACTAGGATCTGGGGGACTCAGGTTCAAACCCCCTTAACGATAAAGGTAGTCCCCTGTGCAAGCACTGGGTCATTACTGACCCATGGGGTGACGTCACATCACAATGTTTACTAGGCAGACTATGTTTACAGGGTGGTTTGCCATTGCCTTCCCCAGTCATCTTCCCTTTACCCCCAGCAGGCTGGGTACTCATTTTGCCAACCTTGGAAGGATGGAAGGTTGAGCTTTTGACTGCAGTACTGCAGCTTTCCACTCTGCACCACGGGGCTCTTTCACACCCCCTTGGTGCCATGGAAACTTGGGCCAAACACTCTTTTTTATCTTGAGGTCCCTCACAAACTTGTTGTGATGGTGAAATGGAGGAAGGGAGAGCCTTGTATGCTACCCTGTACTCCAGGGAGGAAAAGTGGGATAAAATGTTCCAAATAAATAAATATAAAGTTGTTCTTAAACAGATAATGGATGTAATCACACAGCAAAAAAATGCTTCCATCGCAACTGGCAGAGAAATATGTATCTTCAGTAAGCAAGGAACTAGAAAGAGAGTCCCCCCACAAGTGGTAGCATTCCTGAAATGTGGTATTATATGGAAAAACTGTGGTCATTACAGCAATTTTTTTTTACATTTCTATCAAAAGAATGCATTAGCCAGTGACACAAGAAGCTATTTAATGGACTAATACAGCTATCAACTCATCCATTTTCTATCTGCTTCTGAACTGACTAATTTGTTATGTCCTAATTCATGTAAGGCAGAAATTCAAGCCATTATTGGCAAGGAAACAGAGGCTGATGTTGATTGCATTTACTGTGCCATTTGTTTGGGATGACAAATGCATTGCTTTTCACTCCCTTTGCTAGCTAATCCCTTTTAAAACTATTCATCTTTAATGGAAAATAACTTTTAAAGCTTGGGTAAAGTATAGCATATCTTCTGTGCCTTCTGCTTAACTGTCTAGATAAATTGGATGCAACATATTTCTTGAAATGCACACGAAAGATCTTGCCCATCTTGTTCAATGATGTTCCTGAAAATGTGCAAGCTAATGTTATGTCATGCATGCACTCTAATTGGATCAAAGTCATTACTTCTGTGCAACCAAATATTGAAACATAGATCATGTTTTGAATGGCCATTGAGGCACAGACCACTCTTTCCCTGTTAGATTCATTCTTGATCACACCAATCTGGAAGCTTCTTGCAACAGAAAATCTGCACACAAAACACCAAGCTCAAGAGAAATATAGTTAAAAATATTGTTGAAGGCTTTCACGGTCAGAGTTCATTGGTTCTTGTAGGTTATCCGGGCTGTGTGACCTGACGTCAGGAAATAAAATACCAAGACCACGGTCACACAGCCCGGATAACCTACAAGAACCAAAGAAATATAGTTCTTTCGCAGAGTGCTTAGAATTGAGCAACGAGGCATCCCTAGTTACAGCAGGGACAATGGATCAATTAGTGTCAACATGTATTTATTTAGAAAATGGATGTGCCGTTCTCCAAAGATTTTCTCTAGTTTACAAAGTGAAGCAATGCCGTAAAGTCATAAATAATAACCAAAAGCCCAGGAATTATCAATATAAAAACAAGCCAGGGGCATAAAAGCAGCAAAAATAATATCCATAAAACTCTTCTCAGGCTACAAGCAGACCACAAAGACAGCAAAAAAAATAGAACCAAACCCCTCATTTAAAAGAGGAAGTACTCAAACTCATTCAGCTGCTATAAAGTTGTCCGCCTGCCTTCCTTCCCTGCTAAAAATGCCTCTGGCCCCTCCCAAGCTAGATACCTGCAAACTAGGGTTGCCAGGTCCCCCTTCGCCACTGGCAGGAGGTTTTTGGGGCAGAGCCTGAGGAGGGCAGGGTTTAGGGAGGGGAGGGACTTCGATGCCATAGAGTCCAATTGCCAACGCGGCCATTTTCTCCAGGGGAACTGATCTCTGTTGCCTGGAGATCAGTTGTAATAGCAGGAGATCTCCTGCTAGTACCTGGAGGTTGGCAACCCTACTGCAAACGGAACTGAGCTGCCATTGCGTGTTCCAGCCTAAGAATGGAACATTGAAAACAAGCAATGTTGTTCAAATCAGTGCAATCCAATAAGAACTTCTTCAGTGATTCTTTTCATGCACAGGGCAGCTAGAGTTGCCAACTCTTGCTTCCAAAATACCTGGAGATCTGGGGGTGGAGCCTGAGGAGAGCAGGGTAACAGAGGGGAGCAGGATATAATGCTTACAGAGTCTACCCTCCAAAGCAGCCATTTTCTCCAGAGGAACTGTTCTTTGTCGTCTGGGGATCAGTTGTAATCCCAGGAGATTTTGAGCCCCCACCTGGAGGTTGGCAATCCTAAAGGCATCCCTCCTTCCCTTAGTGCATGTCTATTGTCCCTCTTAAGGCTGCCTACTCCATCTTTTGCATGTTGCTGGGTGAATGGTGGTGCACCTGGCTAGCATCCTCTCTCAGCTCATTTCTCTTACAAATTCATTGAAATGGTTGGGTCTCCACATCATTAAGATAATTTGCCATTTTGACTTAGCAGCTGATGAAATGTAGAGACACTAGTTATCCCAGGCAAAATGCTAAAAGCAGTGAGTAAGGTTGCCAAGTCCCTCTTTGCCACTGGCAGGAGGTTTTTGGGGTGGAGCCTGAGGAGTGGGGGTTGGAGAGGGGAGGGACTTCCATGCCATACAGTCCAAGTGCCAAAGCAGCCATTTTCTCCAGGTGAACTGATCTCTATTGGCTGGAAATCAGTTATAATAGAAGGAGATTTCCGGCTAGTACCTGGAGGTTGGCAAACTTATTAGTGAGCCAGAAAACCTGGTCAGCAGTAGGAGTAGTGAGCTGGCTGGAAATATCTCTACAGAGCTTTAAGTAAAGCATGTGTGTGTTATGTGCCATCAAGTCATTTCCTACTTGTGGAGACCCTATGAATTAATGATCTCTAAAACATCCTATTGTTAACAGCCTTGCTCAGGTCTTGCAGACTAAAAGCTGTGGCTTCTTTTATTGAGTCAATCCATCTCATGTTGGGTCTTCCTCTTTTCCTGCTGCCTTCAGCTTTTCCTAGCTTTATTTGTCTTTTCCATGGTGTGACCAAAGTATGATAGCCTCAGTTTAGTTGTTTTACCTTCCAGGGAGAACTCAGGCTTGATTTCATCTAGTAAAGGATTGACATAGATAAACCCTGGGATTTTTAGGTTTATAACGTGACCAAAAGAATAGGAATAGTTTCTGCTAAGAAGAAATGTCCAGAGGGGAAGGGCTAGGTTTTATGTGGGCAAATGGTACCAGGTTTTACAGAGTCCTTGAATGTTTTCCTGACAGATGGAGACAGTTTAGTTATCTATACAGATCTATGAATCCTCAGAAGATGAATGCTGCCTTTTACATCCCCTGATTTGGGAATGTGGCGTCAGACTGACTGAGCAGTTGGTGATTATTACAGCTGAATTGGTAGCCATAAGTTAGCTTTATAATGGGATGTGCATCCTGAGAGGGCAGGAACGGAGAAACCCAGGTTCAAATCCCCACTTTGCTATGGAAACTTGCTGAGTGACCTCACCAGTTACTCTCTCTGCCTAACCTACCTCACACGGTTGTTAGGATAAAATAAAGAAAGGGAGAACAATGTTTTAAGCTGCTTTGTGTCCCCACTGGGGAGAATGGTAAGATAAAAATTAAGATTTGTGAGATCAGTATCACACTAAAGGATATTTTGCAAAAATAGGGAGACATGGACTCAATTCATGGCACGTATTCTTGGATTCCTTAAAATAATGGATCGAGTGGGAATGATTCGTTCTATACTGAGAAAGTGTTATATAGTTAGGCTTAAACCAGACAGGAAGAAGAAAATGTTCATCGAAGTCAGATATTCCAAATTAGAACCTTTATTTAACCTAACTGGATGGCACTGGCGGGCAAGAAGAACCCGCCCATGCGATCGTTCACTCTCCTAACTTCCTGTTTAAACTGTGCTGCTTTGCATGCAATGCTGCTATGTGTGTACCATTAGCATACCAAAGCAATGACCGCCTGGACTGTGAATGTCTGCTGTGCTCAGTGTTGTATGCCAAACAACAGAGAGCCCCATTTAATGAGCTGCTGGGGCATATGCAGCATCAAATGGGCAATGTCTTTTTATCTGCCAGCATCACTTTTAAATCAGGCCTAGGGCAACTTGGTTGGTGTTGTAGATCATATTAAAAATAATTTTCCCCCACTGCATATTCAACGTTCTTCTGCAATTATTTTCCAAACGGAAGCTGATATTTCTCCGTATTCTCACGAGAGTCAGTGAGTGACACCAATGAGCCCCCGTGATCAAAATGGCCAATTCCCAGCCTAAATTGTCACTATTTACATTCCCCTGTAAAAAGACAGTTGTGGACAATTGAGAGTCATCCCAGATACGACGCTATTCTTATTAAGAGAATCTTATTTCAGTGATTTGAAGTTCCAAAGCCTCCATTTATCACCACAATCTAAAACGAACTTCCCTTCAATAGGTAGTAAAAGTGCAGTGGGACAGAGTCTGTGGTCTAAATTCCCCCTGAAACTACGTAACCACAGGGACAGTTTTGTACTTATATCATTCCTTCTCTGTCACAGTTCTCTTTTTCGGAGGGCATTCTGTGTGAGAACTGACAGCACTTAATACACAAAGGAGAAGTTCTTCCCAAAGACACCGCCTTTTTTTGTTTCTCCTTCCCCTGCCATAATGATAACGTTTTGGAGAACAGCAAATGAGTTTCTGGGAAATTAATTTCTACTCACAACATAAGAACATAAGAAAAGCCATACTGGATCAGACCAAGGCCCATCAAGTCCAGCAGTCTGTTCACACAGTGGCCAACCAGGTGCCTTTAGGAAGCCCACAAACAAGATGACCGCAGGCAGCAGCATTATCCTATCTATGTTTCACAGCAACTAATATAATAGGCATGTTTCTCTGATACTGGAGAGAATAGCTATACATCATGACTAGTATCCATTTTGACCAGTAGCCATGAATAGCCCTATCCTTCATGAACATGTTCATTCCCCTCTTAAAGTCTTCCAACAACTCAGGGTCTTTGTCTATCTCTCTCCCCCACCCCCACCCCCAGCCATCAGGTGCCATGGTCACTCTGCCATGGCATCATCACATCTGCAGCTGTTGTGTGTCAGTATTTCTGGCACAGCTAGATTGTTGTGTTGGTACAGCAAGTAGGACAATACTTTATTTTATGTATGCATTTAAGTAATATATACCTAGCCTTCCATTTATTCAAAAGCATGGCTTATAAGCACTCTAAATATGCAAAGCATCAATAAGAACAGGAATAAGTATGATGACAAAAATAAATCAGTCGTGCAGCAGCATCCAGTAAACACCAGTAAAATCAGTATAAAACAATAAAGTCACACTGTAATATGAACAGCAAGAATGGGTACCAAACAAATCAGTAACATCCTATATTAAAGGCCTTCTAGAACAGTTAGGTCTTCAAGTTTCACTGGAAGCCAGAAGAGAGTGGGAGCAAATGAACCTCAGCTGGTAACGCATTCAAGAATTTGGAAGCAACCTCTGAGAAAGCCTTGTCTCACATGCCTGCCAATTGGAAGACAAGAGATAAACACACTCTGGTGAGCATGGGAAGCTGTCATCCTGGCTCAGACTAGTCGTCTGTCAGGTTCAGTCTTGTCTGACTGGCAGCAGCTGCCCAGAGTTTCCCCCAGGATCCTAACCTTTTAACTGGAGATATCAGGGACTGAACCTGGGACCTTCTGGATGCAAAGCAAATGCTCTACCACTGAGCCATGGTCCACCCATCAAGACATATTCACAGATGTTCATAAATAGATGTGGTTTTTCACGTACTTTGGCCTCAAGCCACTCTGAACTTTAAAAGGTCCTCACCAGCACTTTGAATTGGGCCCAGAAACAAATTAGAAGCCAGTGAAATTAGTTCTCTGGCTGTATATGTTCATCATGCTAGTTAGATATTGTGCACTAATAGGAGTTTCTGATATGCTTCACAGGAGCCCCACACAAAGTGGGTTATAGTAATCTAGTCTGGATGTTACCAGAATGTGTGCCCTCCCCCAGAAGCAATGTCACCAATCTCATATGCATGTAGGGTTGCCATCTCCGGGTTGGGAAATACCTGGAGATTTTTGGAGCGGAGCCTGGGGAAGACGGGGTTTGGAAAGGGGAGGAACTTCAATGCCATAGAGTCCAATTGCCAAAGCTGCCATTCTCTCCAGGGGAACTGGTCTCTACTGGCTGGAGATCAGTTGTAATAGCAAGAGACCTCTAGCCACCACCTGGAGATTGGCAACCCTACCCCATGTCCCCCCTCCCAACCCTCCCACCAGTTGCCAGGCTTGGCCTGGAAACCTTACTCCCATTAGAGAAGGCATAGGGGAATTCCTGCCTGTACCAAGGGCCCCTGTTTGAATATTTGGCTGGCCAGATGATCTTAAGATTTCTTGAATACAGGGGCCAGTATCAGGGTGTTTTGGGAATATCAGCACAACTCCAGCTAAAGCTCAGGGTATGCCAGCACAGGGACTTACAGAAAACTGAGGAGGCAAAAGATCCAGTTTTCCAACTCAGCATTGTTGGTAATAGGTGAAAAGTCTAACAAAAACTAATTGATAAAATCCCTGAAGGTCAATTAACCATTTATACTCAAGTGTCTTTACATTCCTTTTCCTTGTCAGTACAAAAGCTTTTAAAGTGGGTATATAAATTATTAAACATAAATACATTATTTCTACTTTTTGGGTAAGAGTCTTTGCAATTTCATACCTAGCTATCTTAGTATTATGAAAGCCAACAAATGGTTCCTTTCCCCCCTTTGTAAAATGACTAATTCTTACTGTGCAATCCTAAACCTGTTTACTAGTTTACTAAGAAACAAGCCTCTCTGATCTCTCATTTCAGGGTCTCATAGAAGACTGAGGAGGAGATTTGAGGAGAGGAAGATTTGAGGAGGGAAAAGGTCCAGAGCTCTACTACTCAGTGCCTCAGAGCCAACGTAGTGTAGTGGTTAAGAGCGGCGGACTTGAATCTGAAGAACCAGGTTTGATTCCCCACTTCAACACATGAGCGGAGGACTGTAATCTGGTGAACTGGGTTGGTTTCCCCACTCCTACACATAAAGCCAGCTGGGTGACCTTGGCCTAGTCTCAGTTATCTCAGAACACTCTCAGCCCCACCTGCCTTACAAGGTGTCTGTTGTGGGGAGAGGAAGGGAAGGTGATTGTAAGCTGCTTTGAGACTCCTTAAAGGTAGAGAAAAGTGGGATATCAAAACCAACTCTTCTTCTTCCTCCTCCTAATTCCCCAACACTATGTGCCTAATTCATCTTCATCATTCTTCCTTGCAGCTCAAGGTAGTGTACATGCTTCTCTTTTCTCCCACTGTTTCCTTACAACAACCCTGTGAGGTAGGTTAAGTGGAATGTGAGTGTCCTAAAGTCACCCAGTGAGCTGCTTGGCAGAATGGGGATTTGAACCTGCCTCATTCAGATTCTAGTTTGACCCTCTAACCACTATGCAACACCGTTTCATGTCCTGTCCTGCTGTCCTGAAGAGGTACTAGTGTTTGGCTGAAAGCAACTATACTAAGTAAGTTGGTCCAACTACAGAGACGCAAGAAGCCCAGGTCCCTGTCAAGAGAAGCGATCAAGGCAAGATGGGAGATGCCTCATTGGCACAATCTTGTTCACTATATAACACATATAAAAGTTATTTTATACATATTAAGAGTTTGATGAGATTAACAAAAATATTACCCATGAGCTTCAACAGAGTTTGAGATTCAGTTGCTTATGAACATACAAATTGGCTTTCTGCAAAGTCCAACCATCGGCCTATTGGCAACCTCTCTCAACGGCCTCAGAACATAGTTAATACTTTCAAAAGGTAGACACCACAATCATGTTTCGTTATATCACACACAACTTCGTATTATTGATGTAATATGTAAAATCAACATGTTCATAATTTTATATGTAATACCTTCACTTTGTATTAATTTGATGCTGAGTACAGATTTATTAGTATATTGCCTATTCAACCAAACATATACTAAATTATATAAACCACTGTGCCCTCTACTGGCTGCTCTGCAGCAAAATACAAAAATGCAGTTTTACATGCATTAGGCAAAACTGCAGATTAAATTAAGAAATTAATGGAACACTGGACAAAACAAAACTACTGGTTTGGTTTCATTGCATCTTTTTCTTCATTTGACTTTCCCCCACTTTTTTCCTGCTTTTGTTTTCCAACTGGACTTGCATCTCTCTTAGTACCATTCTGTAGTGCTTTCTTTTACTTTGAAAGGGTGATTTAAATACAAGAATCTTGCTCAGTGAAGAAAAGTACTAAGACCATCAGGCGAGGCCTTGCTCTGAATCGCTTCTTTCCCTGGTTAGGCAGGTACTAATAAGGAGCAGGGCCTTTTCAGCAGTGGCCTCTTTCTTGTAAAATTCACATTAACAAAGAACCTCCTTAGGACAGCTCTGTTTGCACATTCATGAAACTAGCAGTCACTCTTGGATTTCAACGGGCAGTAGGGAAGTAAAATCAGGGAGTGTTTCATTCACAGCTGGTATTCTTATCCGATTTAATGTCATTAGTAAGGTTTGGGGAGTTTGATCATAATTATAAAATTTATTGATGATTTTTCAGTTTTGTTTTATTGTAAATTTATAGCTGTAAGATGATACTACATGGACCCAGCTAGCACCAAATACATTTAAAAAAGAATAGCATTTACAATATTTTTATTGAAAAGGTTACCAACTGGCCTGGAGAAAAGTCTCTTGTCTCATTAATAGAGGCTTAATGGGCTGTCATTTAAAAGGTGATCTCCATGCCATGAAACTCTTCAGCTGTCCATTTCACCACATTAAGACTCTATTAAAGGGACAGGGCATTTTCCTCCAGGCCAGCTGGCAACCCTACATACTGATTGGAGGTTTAATGTCTAGAGATATATAACTAGAAGAAGCCCCACTGATTTCAATGGACTTTACCTCCTAGGACACACATTTTAAGATTGCAGGTTTGAGATACCCGCTTTTGTTACTTTTTAGATCTAGCATAACTCTTGTGTGATAGCACCCATTCTTTATTTCCCCATCTGTGCCCACTTTCTACATATGGTCTTTTAAGCAAGCAGCGCTAAATCTCACAGAAGAATGCTCATGAGAAATACACAAATGGCTAATTAGCCAATTTGGATTGTAGCACCGGTGGATCAAGCATCTATTTGTGGCTTCAGGTTTTTCTGCAGCTCTCAAGATGAAAATGGACCCCCACCTTGCAGGTCATCTGAACTACTCATCTGTTCCTTTCCTAGACTCTTACATTAGACTGTTATATACGGTACACAGTTAACTTCTTCTGGGGCAGAACAATTGTCTTTCGATGTGGTTTTGTGCCCCTCTTCCACTGATCCCCTAATCTCTTCCCTGCATTCCCTTTCTCCACATTCTGTCTACTCCTGTTCCTCCTGGCCCATTCTCCTAACAGCACACCTGTCAAAAGAGAAAAAGGGATGTTAGCCAGATATTCTGGGGCTGTTTCTCTTGAAGTTCTAAAATAGCTACTTCTGTGGTTGCAAGCCACTTCTTTAGGAGTCAACTGCAGCAGTAATGTATAGGAACTATATTTTTAAAAAGGATTTGTCACACTGTATCCTCAGGAAAGGAAATCTTGAACCTGCAGCTGTTAAATTCTGGATACGACTTGTGGCTATGGATGAGAGACCCCAGGATAGAGTTGCAAGATTTCCTGTCTTGCATATCTTCACCATAAAGATTCAGGTTAAAGGGCTCATGATATGCTGCAGACACATGCAGTCATCCTGGCACAGACCATACTGATCCCAGCTCCAATCAAGCAATAAACACAATTTTAACTCCATCAGAATAAAGCAACTAAGCACAAAAGATCCAGGCTGCCAGATCAAGCCAATGGTCCATTTAGTGCACTCCTGCTTCCCCTAGTAGCCAGCCAAATATCTAGAAGGGTCACATGCAGAGGAACAGAGGCCAAAACATGCCCCCGTTGCTGCCCCCCTAGCAACTGGCATTCAAAAGTAAACTAGCCTCCATTGCCATGTCCTTTGTGTTGGAGTTTAGCAAGGATGGACAGTAGCTAAAATGGGATTAAAAGGCAAAGGCCACAGAAGCCAGGGGAGTTAATTCTAAGTGAACTTGCACAGATTGGAACCAGCATACCTTAAGGACCACCTATATGAACCTACCCAACCACTGTGGTCATCTTCAGAGGCCCTGCTTTGGGTGCCCCTATCACCTGAGGCTAAATGGGGGGCAACTCAAGTAAGGGCTTTCTCAGTCATGGCAACAAAACTATGGAATTCCTTCCTTTGTTCCCTTCCATCACTGTTTTCCACCAGCATGTAGAGACATATCTGTTTTGTTTGGTGTTCCATCACTTACTCTCACTGACCCCTCAAGGCAGACAAATACCTTCCTTACCCTGGGCTCTTGCCATGTTCCTGGTTGTGCATTATATTTGGCATACACCCACGATGGTCACAAATTGTTGAATAGCAGCATGCCAGATATGCACCTGAATACCAATTGTCTCTTGTGAATATCCTCAAGAATACTCTGAGCTTTGGACAAAGTCTTCACAGAAGCATCCCATTGTATGAATACTCCAGAATTAATTCACCTGATTAGGTCTGAATTAATTGAGGTATAACCTATATGACTCAAAGATGGAACCTGAGATTAAAGGGGTCAGGCTGGACCCCGATGAAACAGCCAGGGTCATGGATGCAACCCACAGAAAGGGTTAAATCAATGGCCAGGGTATGCTGGAGAGTCATCACATAGATTACAGCTGGGTAATTGGGGCGGTGGCAGCCTTAACTGGGGAAGGTTTCCCATTGGCCTGGAGAGGATGCCAAGGTCAGAGGAGGGCTGGTGTCCTTCCCCATCCATCTAATCAGCCACAGCTTTTAGGTTGTTTTCCAGACTTGAAATGGCCCCAGGTTATGGTTTCCCAAAGGGGCAAACAGCAGCTCCCTGGATCCATTCCAGGTTTATTTATTTATTAAAACATTCACATCCCACCTTTCCTCTTGGTTCAGGGTTGGGAAAATGGCACAGGAGGGGACTCCCCTGCCCTTGTGCCCTAGTCCCATTTTGAAGCAAGGCTGAACACCTGGAAACTGAGTTAAAAAAATAGTTTAGAGCTCCAGATCCAGGCTGGTTTGGACTTCAGAAAAGTTAGCAGTGGAGCTAGAACCTTTTCTTTTTTCCTCGGCTGAGCAGAAGACAAGGAGGAAAGAGTAATAACTTCTAACACCAGGACATCTGCAGTCAAACTGATACACACTAGATGGCATCTCCAAAAGTAGAAGCATAGCTGGGAGTGGGTGGGGCAGACTGGGAATCAGGGTGGGGCCTTGGATGGGCAGGGATGTTACCTTATGCTAGAGTCCAACATTTCTTACACTATGCCTGCTTTGGATATATCTAGGTTGTGTTGGCGAACCTATGGCACCCTATGACTCCGGCACGCGTAGCCCTCTGTGGGCACACGAGGGTAAATGGCTCGCTGCGGTTGCGTGAGAGGGCCAGGCGCACAGCAGCAGCGTCCGCCCCCTCCCGAGCCTCCCGTCCTTCAAAGGCCTCCCGGGTCTACATCTGGGCCCCTCCCTCTCAGCTGAGCTGCAGCCGTGGCTCAGCTGTTCCTGGGCGCGCGCTCTTCCAGGGCTCCAAAAGGCCACGTCTGGGCCCCTCCCTCTCTCAGCTGAGCTGCGGCCGCGGCTCAGCTGTTCCTGGGTGCGCGCTCGCCTCTGGACTCTGCCCCGCTCTTCCAGGGCTCCAGAAGGCTGCGTCTGGGCCCCTCCCTCTCTGTTGAGCTGTGGCCGTGGCTCAGCTCTTCCTGGGCGCGCTCGCCTCTTGGCTCTGCCCCACTCTTCCAGGGCTCCAAAAGGCTGCGTCTGGGCCCCTCCCTCTCTCTGCTGAGCTGCGGCCGTGGCTCAGCTCTTCCTGGGCATGCACTCGCCTCTAGGCTCTGCCCCGCTCTTCTAGGGTGGTGGCTGAGCAGAGGATGAGTCCTGGAGAGATTTGTAGCCTGCTTGGATGAAATTAGGCTGTTTATGAATGAAAAAGGGCAAGAATATCCACAGCTCACTGATATGGCCTGGCTTACCAACCTCATGTTTTTTACAGATTTTGCACAACACTTCAATGCACTGAACAAACAACTACAAGGTGTAGGGAAAACAGCAGAAATAATGTTTTGTGATATCAAAACATTTGAGAGAAAACTGCAGCTGAAATATTTTCCAAATTTAAAAATGCATTTAGAAAATTCTACAACATTTGCAGACAATCCTACAAGCCATCAGGAAATCTACAAGGAATTTTCTAGCATTGTAGCAGCTGCAAAGGTGAATTGTAGTAACAGATTTTTACAGTTCCATAAGATGGAGACAACCCTGTGTTTTCTTACTTCACCAGATAAAGCAAGATTTGAAGAACTTGATCTTTCCTGCCTACACTGGTTAGAGTTAGAAAATCTGGAAATGGAGCTAACAGAATTTCAAGAAAGCTCTATCTGGAAAAATAATTTCTATGACCTGCGTGAAACACTTGAGAAGATAGAAGGGATGACAAAGGACAGCACAGTTAGTTCTGAAAAGGAAATCCTTAAAGTGTGGAATTCTCTGCCAAATAATTTTAAGTCAATGAAAGCACTTGGGATTGCTTTCCTTACTTTGTTTGGATCAGCTTATGCTTGTGAGGAGCTGTTTTCAGCTTTGAATTATATCAAATCTGACACCAGAAACAGGCTAACAGATGACCTGAGTGCTGCATGTGTTGCTCTCAAAACTTACAAAGTATGAGCCAAGGTTAGACAAATTATCAGCATGCACACAACAGCAAAAATCACTTTAATTGTTCAAAAAATTTGATGATGTCCTCAAAGATGTCACAAAAATGGTGAATTACATCATGGCTCATGCTCTGAATTGTCGACAGTTTCAAGCACTTCTTGAGGAGGTTCAGGCTGAGCAGAGGACGAGTCCTGGAGAGATGCATGCCAAAAGCAAACTTTTACCTTTCAATGAAAAGTTGTTTGTATCATTGAAAGCTCTGTTATTGTGTTTTTCTTTTAAGGCAAAAGATGTGAATGTATGAGTTGTTTTTTCTAAACTAAAACCTCAGTATTCAGGTTAAATTGCCGCATTGGCACTTGGCGATAAATAAGTGGGTTTTGGGTTGCAGTTTGGGCACTCGGTCTCTAAAAGGTTCGCTATCACTGATCAGTCACTGATTTATTTGGTTGTATGTTTTTTGGTATGTGTTATTTGGGAGGAACATCAGAATCCATACAGGAAAGCAGCTTGAAGACCATGTTTATACACAACAGCGGCATTTTATTGGGTACAAATCCTAACAGGGAAAAGGCAGTCCGAACGTGGTTCTACTCAGCCAACAAAGCAGAGTGTAGTGGCTTGAATGTCCGCTGGCTTGTTTGTCTTTGCTTTAACAGCTGTGTGTAGCGCCTCTTTGTGGGTGGAGTCTGGCACAGCAAGTCATCCAGAGTCAGGGAAGTTATCTGTCCCGAGGCTTGCAGCTTGGCAAAGATTTCTTCAAAGTGGACACAAAGGGCTGGGTTTCCCTCCAGCTTATCCCTGGCTGCAGTCAGCTGTGAGAAGATCATGGCAAACAGGTCCACCATTATAAACTGAGTCATCATCTTCTATATACCACTCACAACCAAGCACTGGATCATGAAAATGTGGGAAAGAGATTCCCTCCTACACCTTGCGTGGCAACCCCTGGCCTGTTTATGAAACCACAAACCAAAACACCCTCCAAAAAACTAGTTTCCTTTTAGCAGCAGCCTTGCAGGTCACTACTCGTGCTGCATGGCTTGGGCTGATCCACAGGATCTTCCTGCTCAAAGGCCAAGTGCTGGAGGAAGTTTTACAGATAGTATATGACCAGGAAGTGTATTGATAGACCCTTCCTGTCTACTGATTAGTTGTAACTTACTGGATGAGAAATAAGCAGTCTTCCACAGCAGCTTAAATTGTGGAACTCCCTGCCCCAGGATGCGCTGATGGCTGCCAACTTGGAAGGCTTTAAAAGGGGAGTGGACACGTTCATTGGGGATAGGGCTATTCATGGCTACTAGTTAAAATGGATACTAGTCATGATGCATATCTATCCTCTACAGTATCAGAGGAGCATGCCTATTATATTAGGTGCTGTGGAACACAGGCAGGATGCTGCTGCTGTCGTCTTGTTTGTGGGCTTCCTAGAGGCATCTGGTTGGCCATTGTGTGAATAGACTGCTGGATTTGATGGGCCTTGGTCTGATCCAGAATGGCTTTTCTTATGTTCTTAGCTTCCAATTCAGGATCAGAATCCACCTGGTAGACTGCAAGAGTCCTTAATGACCATTTAACCAACCTCCTCAGATTCATTTTAAAGTCAAATTTCCATTTACAATTTCGAGGGAGAAATCTGTCAAAACTTAGCAAAATCATTGGCTCATTTCTGCTTTTCAGTGGAGGATGAGAAGTAACAGATTAGGGTGGGGTGTACCGGCCTGTAGAGAAATATGGCGATGGCTAAGCAATATGGCTGAGACAATGCAGAGCTCCTTGTTAGAACAGCTGTATTTGTTTTCAGGATAACACCCTTTCAAATCTGATTGTATAAGGTGACCTCTGAGTGACTCATCAATTGATAAGTCAAGTAGTATAAAAAGTTGATGTCCCTGTTATGTTGATTTATCCCAGGGGTCCCAACTCTTTTTGAGCCTGTGGGCACATTTGGAATTTTGAGGGATGGTGGTGAGCGCCACCCTAAAAATAGCTTCCACAGGAGGCAGAAACAAATCAGAAATGGTTTCTACAGGAGGAGGAGATACTCCTCCTTATGCCACCTGGGAAGAAGGAAAGCCTCAAGGGGGGATAGAACCATACACTAAGGGAAGCAGAGGTGCTTTCTCAGTCCTTTTGATCCTCCAGTGGAAAACTCTTTCATTTTAATGAGGGCAGCCAATAACAACCCCTGCCTTACAATGGCTCCACCCATTTTCTGAAAAACTTGACAGGCACCAAGGAAGTTCTGGCTGGCACCAGGGCACCTGCGGGCACCTTGATTTACCCTATAATAGTGGCAAAACTGCAGCAGTGTAGAGATGCAAGTTCTGAAGAAAAACAGCCAACAGATGTTCCTGTTCTTACCTGCAACAAAGAGGACTAGAAATGTCATGTTACCAAAAAAAAAAAAAAAGTGTGTGTGTGTGTGTGATAGAGATTTTGCAAAGTTCTGGAGCCACCTGTTAAGACAAAGACACGAGAGGAAGAAGGCCAGGGTGCCAAAAAGAGACCTTACTTTCATCAGTCGGCTTTCACTATAGCAATGCCACTTACCACCTCAATGGAGAACTCAGGTCTTTTCACAAAATCAGAAGCGCTGTCTGAAGCCCGTTCCAGTGTCTGGACAAGGCCTTCTAGGTCTCTGGATTTGGCCTGAAGAAGAACCTTCAAACAAAAGCACCACCAGAAGTCAAATTTTAATTGGACTGTGTGGGGGGAAAAAAAGCGCTTTCACATCTAGCAGATCCAATACTTGTGCGGAGAGGAAAAGCACAAACTGAAAATCTTCACAGCCATCGATGACCCTGTATAAAATCTCACCTAATAAAACAGGTGGGAAGATACAGGAACCAGCTTCCAAGATGGTGACTAGATAAGAGCTTCTGTTTCAGTGCTCTGCAAGCTCTGACTTTTCCTGCTCACTGCTGTTATCCAGCTGGCTCAGCTGTTGAATACTGGATAGGATCCAAGGAAGTGAATAACTGGGACTGGATACTTAACCAGGAAACACTGTCATGCAGTCAACATGTAGTACTATTAAAAAGTCCATATTTATGGGACATGGACAACATGGGGTACCAATTGCCTTTCACAACAGTCAGACCTTGCAAACCAGGCATGCAGAAGCCTATTCGAAACCCAGGTCATTCAGACAAACCATGGCAATGTGTATATTGCAAAAGCAGGGTTTTGTCCCAATTTCAAGTAGCAAGCTTGCTGATGGCAGCCTGTTTACTCCCATGCATCTCTCCCTACCAACAACACACAACATTCTGGTCCTTACACTGTGATGTTTTCCGCAGCGGCTTTGTTTTTCCTTCGCCCCTCTTTCCCTCCACTTCCTATGTCATTTGCTCATCTTCTAAGCCGTGATGTTCTCCATTTCTATCCCTCAAGGTTTTATTCCTCAGTTACTTCCTACTTTGCCTCTTGCTTTGACTGCTATGTCTCTAGCCTTTCTGTCCCCCCTCCCCACTTGCCTATCTTGTGAGGTATCCTCCCTCCACATTCTCCAGTCCTCATAGATCCTCCTCTCTCCAGGATCTGTATGAGCTAAACTGATTTTTCTAAGAGATGATGGGTTGTTACATGTCAGTCACTCTATGTCTCACAGTTTCTATAGAATCTTTTGTGCACTGAATGTTTGAGAACATTCCATGACAACACACCCCTCTGCTAATCTTTGTCATTTTCTGCCACTCCATAAAACCTCTGAGTACTTTAATGTTCTATATACAAACACTGTGTCAATTTTTTTACAGTATAAAGGGGTAGCTGTTTACATATTTTCAATTCAGCTCTGTCTACAGAATACTGCAGTGTCTGTCTGCAGAACACATTTCACGTGTTCAAATGTGAGGATAAAAGCAGATAGTGGATTTTTTTCAAATTAGTACAGAATAAAGTAGGACTTTGCAAATTCTAAAATTGTTCATGACAGTGAATAGTCCTTCAGTTACTGACCCTCTCTTTCCATGTTCAAGATGAGTACGCAAAATCTGACAGACTTACTTTTAGATTACTGCATATTCTGCTTCCTGTACTCATGATGTGAGAAAAAAAGGAATGGGCTTTTGTGACATCATTCTAAGAGGAAGAAGAAAACAGAAATAATCATCAAACCATATTCAAAAGAAGACTGAGCTTAGTATTTAATGCCTTATACTGCCTGCCAATAATATATTCACGTCTCCTATTGCACATCTTTCTCATCATTGCAAGAGAAAGAACTCTGCCACTTTAAAAGAAATGTGCTGCAATTTTGTTTTGATAGGCACTTTGTCTCTGGAAATGTCCAGTCAAGTCTGTAAACCTGTCCTATCATTTCAATTTGTCCACATCTATGGGACACACCCAAAGTTTGGAACTAGCACATAACAAGTTTACTGCAAAAAATGTTTGCCATAGATTAATGGGGGATGACCAATTCCTGTGATCTCATGGGGACTATTATTTAGATGCTAGACTGGGCGTCAAACCAATCTGACCCCAGGCATAGTGTGTCACTTTCTGACAGTGCTGAAGGCTGTAGCTCAGCTTGGACCCGGTGCCAGCAGTTCATGTCTGAGAGGCAACAGGCAAACACTGTGCCCATCACCTTCCACCTCTGCTGACAAATGGGAACGAGCAAAGCCCTTGCAAATGAATGGGACCATGGAGTGAAGGAAGCGAGCAAGGAAGGAAGCGAGCAAGCAAGCAAGGAAGAAATGTGACAACTCTACCATCTCATCTCCTTTTCCCACTGCTGGGAGGAGTTAGCCTAACTGCAAGTGAGCCATTATCCCACATTTTGAGAACCACCGGCTTAAAGGGATGTGGCTCATTGGTGAAACACCTGCTTTGTGTGCAAAAGATCCTAGGTACAACCCCCAGTGTTTACAGTAAAACGCTTTTTTAAAGTGGACATTTCTTGCCCTAAGACCCTGGAAGCTACAGCCAATCACAGTAGATGATGCTGAACTAGGTGGACCAGTGGTCAGATACAATACAACGTAGCTTCATATGCTATAGGGGCCACTTCTGACTTATGAACACTGCTCCATTAGTGACCCCTTTGTCTTAATTCTCTTTGCTCAAGTTTTCAAACGATTGAGGAGTTGAGCCTCTTTGGCATGTGATTTCCAATTGAAATCACAACCCCAACAAAACAAAATCCAGCTGGTAAAATTCAGACAGAGATGCTCCAGTAAACATTTGTATGGCCGCAATGCATTTTAAAAGTCCCTAAGAATGACAGCAAAAAGGTCACAGTAAAAAGAATACCGGTACTGCATGTTTTAGTCTATGGACAGACCCAAATAACCCAGGTAATAAGACAACTCCTCCCTCCATCAGCACCTGTTTCAGAGCAAATGCTACTGCAAAGTAGTACACTCTTCTTGGCATTGGGTCTCCTTTGAGTTGCAGGTCTTCCAGCAATGTAGTACAAATCTTGCAAGACTCTGAGCTGTTCTGTGTAACAGAAGATTTTAGCACACATGTGATCACAGTACACAGGGTATTGAAATTGTTCATGTACTTCTCCATGACTTAGAAATCTGAAATTTTACATATTGTAGCACCATCGCAAAAGAAGCTCTCATGGAAGAGTAGGAAATGGTGTTGTCGGGTAACTTTATCTTGGCTTAGAGAACATTAGCAGCTAGGTTCCATCAAAGGGGTTGCAGGACCACTTCCTAGACTTCAGCCTTCCTAATAAGGGACTGCCAGGTGCAAGCACTAGTACCGAGCTGGCATGACTCAGCCTGATTGCCAGATGATACCCATACTGGGAGACTGCACCTAAGCAGGTCATAAAGTATAAGAGGAAGAGGAAGCAATAGCAAAGGGGGCTTCGCTGGAGACCTGGAAACAGTTGTTCCTGTAGGAAGCCCCCAACAACTAAAGGCATGTAAGAAACTGACATTATGTATATTGTGGCTTGTTGTCTTTCCTGTAATTAAAATATATTTGTGTTGCCAAGGTACCTTGCCCCACTGAGCTTCTTTTGACCACCCAAATCTATTTAAAAGAACCCTTGCCTCAGACAAGAAATCAGCCTCTGGCAAAACACATATACACATACTCCAGAAGTATGCAGGTTACTACAAAAACCTGAAGAAGGTCATCAGGTAATTTGTATGAATGTCCCTCTAAGTGGCAGAATGACAGTATTTCTGAAATGGTTATGATACTCCCAAGCCCCAGAAATATTATAGAATCAGAGTTGGAAGGGACCAACAGGGTCATCTAGTCCAACCCCCTGTACAATGCAGGAAATTCACAACAACCTCCCCCACACCCCTAGTGATCCATACTCCATGCCCAGAAGATGCCCTCCATCTCATGATCTGCCTAAGGTCATAGAATCAACATTGCTGACAGATGGCCATCTAGCCTGCTTAAAAACCTCCAGGGAAGGAGAGCTTATCACCTCCTGAGGAAGCCTGTTCCACTGAGGAACCGCTCTAACTGTAAGAAAATTACAGATGAAATCTGGCACACACATACTTCCTACTGAATATTAGAAATCTCTCAAAGGCAGACATCTCTATCCCTAGAAATGCAGGAATACACAAAACTGTACCACCGAACAAATAAAGTGGTACATCTAGGACACCCATAAACCTGAAACTGGGACCCCACACAGCCCAAGAATGACGATTACTAGAAATGACTGACTGAAAATAGAACTTTAAATTTTTTAAAAACTTTCATTACATTTTGGAGCATGACTGTAACAGGAAGCTGGCATTCTAGCACAAAGCAAGTTAAGTCACTTCCAGATGGAACATTGGGTTGAAGGAGCTGTGACCTCTTCAAACTTGTATTTGGAGAACAGGGCAGTTTGCATTTGCTACTAAGAACATATATGGATGCCTGCAGAATGAAAGCTTAATTTACTAATTGATTTGTACCTCCTAAGGATAGCTTCTTCTATGGGCGGAAACATAACACAAAATCAAAAAGCAACGGATTATGATTTCTCACATACATATGCCCCATTAACCCTCGTGAGGTAGAGCTGAACAGCCACTTGCTCATGCATGGCATATACCTTATGCAAATATTGGTGATAGTGCAATAGGGGAGGGGGGGGGTTGTAAAAAAAAAGGGCCACTCCTCGCTATGGAGGCTTGCAGAGAAGACCCAAAAGGCAGCCAATATACTCCGCCATGCTCACTGATGATGTCATCACTGTGCGTGTGTTTGTTGTTTGCCCTGCTGCTTTCTCTGTCAGCCTCTTTGAGAAGAAGCTGGCAGAGAAGCCGGCAAGTGGGACTGCAGAGAAGGCGGCAGGGCAGCTGGTCTACTCCGTCGCGCTTTCTGCTGATGTCATCAGCAGGCGTGACAGAATATATTGTCTGCCTTCTGCCTTCTCTGCTGGCCGCATTGCAAAGAGATCAGCCAGAAAGAGCTGTTGGTATGCCTTACTGGCACAATAAAAGCCCTGGGTGGGGGGAGATGTCTTAAATGCCTTTGCCTTGAACCCAGTATGTTTTTTAAAAACGTTTTTATCTAAAAGTCTCCTGGCTTCATCAATTACTGTTTGAACCTTATATTCATTGATTTGGTTGCAAAGCAAAATGAATTTATAGAAGTCCTTAAGACGACTGTAATACAACCAATTGGGAAAAGCAACTTTGGGATACTAAAGGGACACTTTAAAAACAAGTTTCTCACACACAGCAACTTAACAATGCTTCCTAAACAATTTTACCAGTTTGTAGCATATTGCAGATGCAAGCAGATAGGTCTCTTTGTTGAATTTTACCCGTTGCCTCTTCATTTCTAACAGCACATCCAGAGCACCTGTCAAAGAGACTTTTTATTACGGGTAACGACAAGATAACGACAAGCTCTTACAGCTCTTTAGCCCCCAACAGCAACCTCAAAATATCTTGCTAAACTAAAAGATCAAACAATTTGCATGTTAATTATAGCTTAACATTATATTCATGTGTATACTGGACGCAATTTCACTGTAAAATAATACATTCCTTTCGGGCATATGTTACTCACATTCATAATGACCTTTTACAAACAGCAGATCCATCAAAATATTGAATGACGTGCTGTCAGAGAAGAAGCCACGCAGAGCCTGAAGAATATAAATACGATCAACTGGAAAAAATGCTGCAGAAATTAGCAATAACTACACCCAAGCAACTGTCCATACTGCAGTCATTGCGCCCTTGTGGTGGAGCACTGTCACGAATCTAGAATCCAGGCTTTCAACTTTCAGTTTAGATCTGTGTGGAACCCTCATGTTCGTCAAAGCCCATGGAGTCTTGAGTAACTACAATTCATTTTAAGGAGATTTGCACCTGGAAAAGTTCTGGTGGGTTGCACCAGTGAAATAAAAAGCAGCGGCAAGGGATAAAATATGTGATAATATACTGAACTTCTTACCAGATCTTTTATTAGTTCTACTGCAGGTGCTTCGTGGTCCAGTTCATAACACAGTCTCATAAAAACAGGGCCAAATTTAAACTCCCCAAAGGCCACGTTTTTGTTTTCTGCATGGTACCTGAGTAAAATATATTAGGGGTGGGTAGGTGATTTGCTTTTAAAAGAACACGTCTGTGAAAGGAAAAAAATAAACACTGAAATGAAACCTTCCAGGAGATGGGAAACTACATGCATAAGGAGACACAGGCCAATTGTACAGAAGAAACCAGGGGAAGTCAGCTGTCACCACTTATACAAGCTAGGTAGTATTTGAACACACAGGTTCGAAGAGTCTCTACACACAACCATACAGTTCAGGAGCTCAGAGCTAAAGGACCAAGAACTTCTCTCTCCCTCCAAGAAGACTCCTGTCAGCTCTCCACACTCCGCCCACTGCCGACTGGCACTGGCTGACAGTACCTAAGTCGCAGAGTTTACTTTTTTTAATCCTGTATCCGTCGCATCAGCCATGGAAATATCATGGAACACAGAAAATATGAACAGCAGCGGATTTAATTTTCCAGAAGGGCAGCTCATTCCTGAACCTTTCAGTGGCTGGGGATGACGTGGCCGAAGAGCTGCTGCGGTATCTCCAAAGAGGTTCCCCGGCCTCCAAAAGGCTTCAAAAAGCATTTTTTAATTTAATTTTTTTAATGGGGCATTTCCCCCCACTGTGAACAGTGAGGCTGTGCCAGGAAAAAAATGGGGCAGCAATGCTGTTCCTGGAGGGGGCGTCGCTGGGGGAGCGGCATGCAGCTCCGTGGCACTCAGGCGCTGATGAGCACCCGCTGCCAGCGTTCCTCTTATCAAGGAATAAGAGGCACTTATGCTGGCGGCGGGGTCACGCTGCCTCCTAAGCCCAATCGACCCTAAAGCTCAGGAATGAGCCCTCTCTGTCACTGACTTAACAATGTCCAGTCTTGGATGGCAGCATAGGCCATGTTTCCCCCCGCCCCTTTATTATTTTGCATTTCACAGTATTTCCATGCAGTGGACCTCAGGGAAAGGATCTAATTTGACAGTATTTACTCAGGCATACAATGTTCTTATAAAAAAACACTGAATCTGAATAATTTCTTGGCTGAGTCAATCAAATCAAAATCATTTACTTAGCCTTATGGTAAAATTGTACTGGTCTCAGAACAAAGACATGGAGAGATGCCAAGCCCAGACAGGTAACCAAAAACAAAGCATTTTACTTCAACTCTAAATGCCTTTGACCGATGACTCAAATCCTGGCATACAGCGACAGCTTTGAAATGTAAAATAATTAGGATTGAGCTCTTAAAAGATCTGAATGTTCCTTACTAGCTGTCACATGGTCTGTATACTTCAGAGTAAAGCCAACACATGAATGAAAGAGTACAACATTACTCTAATGGATTTTACCTATATATAACCTTCTTGGCTACTTCCACGTCACTTTTTGTCTGGCACAAATGCAGCAACATTTTCAATTCATCTTTGAGAATCAGCCTATTTTTTGTTAGCTTCTCTTCAATAGTATTAAAATACGTATCTGAAATTAAATGGGTAAATCAGCGTTTTACAAGATACAGTTTGGCCAGTCAGCACAGCAACATAGTCAATCTAAACTTCTCTGATCTTTATTTGGTGTCCCATGCTGTCTAACGTTCTCCTCAGAATAGAGTTGGGAATGGGGTCACTGGAAGTGCACAATTGGTACCAAGCAGTGTACTATTGGTTTAAGTTAAACTTGAACCCTCTTGGATTATCTCCTTTAATTCTTTTAGACAACATTTGTTCAGGGTTGGCAGAAGCTGTTGAGAAGCAACTACAATCTTATGGGCTTTCTGCAATCTTCCAGCTCTATGCCATCTTGGGTTCTTGGGAGCTAAAGAAACAATCAAAGAATCTGACATATAGCTCTTCAGGTTGAATTAGCCTGGGACTAATCTTAACCAAAGAACCCCATGGCGCAGAGTGGTAAACTGCAGTACTGCAGTCAAAAGCTCTGCTCACAACCTGAGTTCGATCCCAAGGGAAGTTGGTTTCAGGTAGCCGGCTCAAGGTTGACTCAGCATTCCATCCTTTCAAGGTCGGTGAAATGAGTACCCAGCTTGTTGGGGGTAAAGGGAAGATGACTGGGGAAGGCACTGGCAAACCACCCTGTAAACATAGTCTGCCTAGTAAACATTGGGATGTGACGTCACCCCATGGGTCAGGAATGACCCGGTGCTTGTACAGGGGACCTTTACCTTTTTAATCTTAACCAGTGGTAGGAAATAATGGTCAAAATTTGGTTCCAGCAAATTACCCCTATGCCTTAGAATTTCCTAAATATTGCAGAACATTTATTTTGGCTGTTTCAATATTCTACCTTCAGCAAGTATTTATTTATTTTATTCCATTTATACCCCGCCCTCCTTTGGCAAAAACCAGGGCGGCTTCCAACAACAAAAATACAATCATAATAACTTACAAGAATTTCAAAGTTAACAGTATTCTACATTTATAATGATAAAATCACTTCTGGTTACATAATAAAATAATTTCTAATTAATACTCAGCATTTTATTCCTTCCATCTCTATAGCAATGTGGCACCCGCAATGTTGTGATCAGATGTCAATTTCAGGGGAAAGTGGGAAACTCAAAAAATGACTGGCCGGGACCATGTTTTGCCAACTGAATGCTGTGGAAACAGTTGAACAGGCGTTACCTCAACGTTCGTTTTATAAGGATTTTAATCCCTGTATATTACCTCTATTTTATCTAAGTTTCCAGGCGGGTCTAATGGATTTTATGTACCCATTCTTCTTGCAGATTGCTTTAATGATTTCACTCTTAAGGTGGCCAAATGTTGTGCTTTGTCTCAGCTGATGCTTCAATTCTTTTATTAACTGCTTGTATAACTAAAATTAGCGCTTAACTAAGAATTTTTATTGTTTATATATGTTTTATTTGTATTTAGCTTGTGGCCTTATGGTGGCTGATCTTTGATCATAATAAATGAAATAATAATATTAGTAGTAGTCATCATTAGTAGTCAGGGCCACAGGAACAGCACTTTGGACCTGGGGAGATGAAAAAGTCCTGCTCTGAGGGTAGGAATCCTTCCGCACACAGAGCTGCTCTGCTGGCTCCAAGCCAGTGGTTAGCTAATAGCGGTCTTACTTTTAGGGAGGGATCCCTCGTGCCCATCTTTGTAAGCATCTTCTGGGAACAAGAGCAAAGCATTTGCTCCACTCGGAACATGCAAGATGGAGCTCTCAAGATTAAATCCACAGTAGGTCAAGAACAATCTCCCTCGTTCCATCTACCTTTCCATGGAAAACAGCCATGTTTCCACCTTGTTTTGTTGTGAGCAAAATATATGCTACATCTTGGCCTTTCCTGTCGCATGGAAGTGGGGTGGGGGAGAGCTTCTCCAAGGGGTAATACAATCACAGAAGAGGTCACGGCACTATCATTGCTTGCAATGGATCATGGCTGTGGTGATAGTGCTGCCTAAACAGAGAATTATTGCCATGGGATGTGTGGGTGCAGAAGAGGGGCTAACCCAGTATGCTCAGTATAATCTGTCCTGACTGCAGTAACTGTACTGAGGTAGGAAAATGTTCAGAATTCTCAAATATTGTACCAGCTATATATGGATTTAAGCATGAAGTTAATACCTTTCTCGCCATATAGTCGATACCCAATTGCCAACTTCTGTTGCTGAAATTCATGTAACCTCAGAATGTCTTCGGTTAACAGATAACGTTTTGCTAGAAAATATAACAATAAAAAGGAGATAATCAGAACATGTCAGATATTTAAATTTTGAACCTTAAACTTCATTTAAATTTAACTCTGAATCAAGGAATCTGAAGTTTCAACTACCAAAATTATAAATATCTACCTTTCTAGGTACTATAATAAGAGTGTGCTGTGAGGATTCATTTATATAGATAATGCAGTTCCTTGACCAAAATGTTGTCAAACGTTCTCCTACATTGATAAGCTTAAAATGAAATCTTCTTGCTCACTCTAAGAATTCTGTACCTTCCATAAGGGCTTGGTCAACAAGTAATTTTATCAGGGGGCCTGAAAGAAATGGTAGGCCCCACCTCCGTAACAAGTACCAGGGTCACAGCTAGGGTTGCCAAGTGGCTTAGAATGGCGGGCAATTGCCTGCCAACCCATTTGCTGGCTGACAGCAAGGATCACATGCATCACTTCCAGAAAGCTGCAGCATGACAGGATGATTAACCACGGCACCACCCTGGTTCTACTGACTGACATGGGTATGCATCTGGAATTGTACTAAGAAGTTCCACTTTATTCTACAGCTAACTCTGACGTAAGTATGCATAGGACATGCTCCCTGAGGAAAGGAATACTTAAATACATCATTACTACTATTTTCTTCATGGAGAAATGATGGGACTTGAATGTTACCAACAGGATTGGTGGCTCAAATGGGCTCCAAACAAGTTTCTTGCAGAATCAGTCATCAGAGTGTTTGACTAGAGATGGGGAGACGTAGGATCAAATCCCAACATGTACACTGGATGATCTTGTGCTAGTCTTTTTTCACCACCAACCTAAACTACTTCACAAGGTTGTTCGGATAAAATGAAGGGGGGGGGGGTTTAAAAAGCAATAAATTTAAGGTACACACCTGGGTTTCTGGATCACACCGGCCTGTACCCCCCCCCCAAATAAAATAAAAAGTAATCCAAAATAATGACTACCAGTTTATACTTGCACTTAAACTGATGTTAGCAAGGCAAATCCCCGGAATTTAAAACACATCTCTTATGAAGTTCGTTGAAACCTTCTATATTGAAACCATACACATACCCTGAAAATGGCTGCAGGCAGCTACACTGATTTCATTTATACTTGTAAGGCTAGGTATGCCATGCTAGAGAGCCAGCGTGGTGTAGCGGGCAGGGTGTTGGGACTAGAACCCAGGTTCGAATCCCCACTCTGCCATGGAAACTTTCTGGGTGACTTTGTGCCAGTCGCACACTCTCAGCCTCGACCTTGGCAAGTATTTGGATGGGAGACCTCTGAGGAATACTAGGGGCGTGACACGGCAAACCACCTCTGAACGTCTATTGCCTTTAAATCCCTACGGGGTCGCCATAAGTCAGCTGTGACTTGACGGCAAAACAGAATAAAAAATTAAAAAGCGCCATGTCAATTTACTGCGGATAGCTGCAGCTTGCACTCTTCCTTTTAACATTCTCGTTGCTGCTCGATGAAACAAGCAGAAGAATGCATGCGGAAGTTGTTACCTAACGTGCAAGATTAGGGACTGACGCTTGGCAGAAACAGAGCCCTGCGAGAAGGGCAGCCGTCCCTTAATTTCAGGACTACAAGCCCCAAGACGCTTCATTCCGCTCAGCCAAAGAACGGCTATCAGGAGGCCGCAATGTATGATGGGACATGCAGTTCTCCGTTGCAGCGTCCACAGCACCAGGGCAGACGTTCGACCCCCCCCCCTTCCGTACCTCCTTGGGGGCATTTCCAACAACTGGACGCGAGAGCGAGTTGCCTACGCAACAGGGAACGTTTGATCGCCTCCCTCAGAATTCGATTGGAACCTTCAACAACCGCCGTCGTCATCCCGGCTCCAGAACGTACCAAGGGAGGGCGGGGGGGGCCTCCCACACTGCGCCCTGGCCCCGCCTTCATTGGCGGGTCAGAAGGAGGAGCTAGCGGTGGCGGAGATTCCTCGTTCTTCCCCCCGACTCGGGTCAAAGGGTTGGTTCGCGCTGCAATGGCGGCGCCCGTGTTCCAACGAGGGTTCCCGTGGAGCAGGACTGCGGCGCGAGCGTGGGCTGCGGCAGGTGGGTGGACGCTGCGGGCGGGACCTTTTCAGGCGGTCTGCCCGTTTCTTTCGAACGGCAGGGAGGTCGCTCCCGTCGGTTGGATCGCCGTTGCTCAGGAACGGCTGTGCTGCCTTTAGTTGCTGTACGAGGGTACGCAGGAACAGCCCTGCTAGACCAATCCAGACGTTTATGTAGTGTCTGTTTCCGCAACCAAATGCCCCCAAAGCTTCCCACCCGCTATTGTCCCCCAGCAGCCGGGGTTCCCAGGTAGACACCCTTTCAATGTGAATACTTAGCCGTCATTGCTAGTAGCTATAGGTGGTGCTTTGTCAAATCTCCCTTTAAAACCCTTTAATCTAATGGCTATTAGTACATTGTGAGTTCCACAAGGTAATTTTTTTTTATTGCTTTCCCCATAAAATACAATCCATCTTATTCGGTATTTCATAAAGCTTATCATTCCATATATCAGTAAATAACAATATATAGCTTAATGCATACCTTCATTGATTAAATACATATAATAATTTCGACTCCCCCCCCCCACCAGTTTCCTCTAACCTATTCTTAATCTAGTCACTCCCTTATAATAAAAATTGTCTATTCTTACTAGACTGGTATATAATTATTTATAATTGTCTATTTGTTTCTAACATCCACTATATACCCATATCATATATAACCTAATCACTAGTATTATCAATTAAGATTAAAAAAGAAGAAATTTAAAATGCCATTAGGTTACATAATAGCTCCCCAAAAAAGAATAGATCTATAAATTCATTACATTAATAAGTATGTTAAAAAACTCATCATTATTCTCCCACACCTCCCCATTCTCCCATCATTTCAGTACCCTCCAACCCATTTAACCCTTCTTAAATGACTTTTTCTGTCTAAGATTTACCACAAGGTAATTGTTGATCCAAGAAGTACTTTATTTTGCTTGTCCTGAATCTACCACCCTTAAACTTGTTGTTCCTAGAATTTAGCATAGAGGAGAAAAGGTTTTCCATATTTGTGTTTGCTACACCACTTATAATTTTACAAATTCCTATCACCATTTATAATTTTACAAATTTCTATCATGTCTCTGTCTCGTTAACCTGAAAAGCAGCACACTCTTTAGCCTTTCCTAAAGAGAGATGTGCCAGATTGTGGGTTTCAACACCAGATCATGGGAGTAAGAACCCTTGAAAACTCAGTTGAGCCTTTCACAAACTTGAGCTGCCCACCCAACTGGATTTTGCTGTGTGTAGACTCCTTTGAAATGTGGTGTTGGAGGAGAGTGTTACGGATACCTTGGACTGCCAAAAAAACAAATCAGTGGGTTATAGATCAAATCAAGCCTGAACTGACCCTAGAAGCTAAAATGACTAACTGAGGCTATCATATTTTGATCACATTATGAGAAGGCAAGAGTCACTGGAAAAGACAGTCATGCTAGGAAAAATTGAGGGCAGCAGGAAAAGAGGAAGACCCAACAAGAGATGGATTGACTCAATAAAGGAAGCCACAGCAGAGCCTAGATGGCCATCTGTGAGCAATGCTGATTCTATGAACTTGGGCAGTTCATAGGAGGGGGGGCATCTTGGCCATCTTCTGGGCACTGAGGGTGTATGGGGGAGGTAGTTGTGAGTTTCCTGCATTGTGCAGGGGGTTGGACTAGATGACCCTGGTGGTCCCTTCCAACTCTATGATTCTATGATTTCTTTTTTACAGTTTACATATCTTTCTCAGGGTTCTGCCTTTGGCCACATTTTCCCAGTGCTTGCAGCGCAATCTTGAGCAGAGTTAATGACCTTAGAAGGGTATAACTCTGCTTAGGATTGCACTGTTAAGTACAGTACTCAAAGTAGGATAGGATGCTATCCAACTTCCTTTCAGGCAGCCTTAATGTCATGCTGGGATGCAGCAGGATCACTCCAGTATTGCCTTATAATAGTGTTGTTTTTGATATAATTTATAGTCACGTTGTTGTTCATCATGTTTGGTAACTTGACTGTAATGATTTCAAAGTGTGAAGGCCTAATTCAAACAAGCATTTTAGGGGTTTTTAGATACGGCTCCTCTGATTAATGAATATTGGACAGACTAACATTTTTACATTTTTAAAATGGAGGATAACATTTATGTACTCTTGATAATAAAATCATAATATTGTGTGAATTATGAGCTCAATGGAAGTTTTATGGAAGTCTGATTTTTAGTGGTGGTAGTTACACCACTCTGAAGCTATCAGCCCTGTTTGGGATTCTAAAGGACAATGACATTTAATGCTTCCTCGAAGGATGGCGGCTTATGCTGGCTATTTATTGAATTTAATTTAGAGAATGGAATGTATAAAAAGGAAGATGGCTAATAAAATGTGCATTACGATAAATTGAAACCTGTCTAAATGACCTTTCATTCATATATGTGTATATTGATCTCGACTTCTTTTTTATTAGGCAAAAGATCCATTCTGTCAGCTGCTTATGTGGACAGTTCAAAATGGGAACAGAAAGAAAAAGATAAGAAGAATCTGGGTAAGGAAATATTTTGTCTGTTTTAGACCCCATAGTTGTTGTTGTTTTTTTAAAAAAACTATGAACTATGATTTAAGCTTATGTTTGCTAGTATCATATATCAGGATTTCTCAAGCAGGGTCCCTGATTTCTTGGGATAGGGTATGTGACAAAGGAGTGGGGATAAGACATCGAGCCATTTTGCTAACAGGCCTGTATGAAAGCTAAACACTGGGGCGGGTGGTGGTGGGGAGGTTTCGCTCTGGCCCTTCATTTAGATAACCAAATAGGGCCAAATTTTTTGGAAGCCACCTGGCCCTTCCAGGCCTCTGCATTGTAAGGCTCCCCAAAATTGATGAGCTTCACTTTCCCATTGCAGAAAGGCAGGTTTTCCAAGCAGAAGGCGTCTGGGAGCTGTTTCTGGCTGTCTGTTCCACCCTATTCACCTCTCTCCACTCAATGCACAGGACTCCAAGGTCCTGTCCAGCTCTCAGGACATGGTTCTGTCCAAACTGCTTGACATTTCTGCCCACCCTTGATCTGAGCTGTCTGGTTCCTCTGCACTGTGGCCTCAGCCCCACTACAACTGCTTTGTTTGCATGGATAACGCCCCACATCCTGCAGGAGCTCTGAGCACTCTTTGCACTTTAGGCTGAGGCCCCTCCATTCTGGGAGAGAGAGCCTGGCACCCCAAGGTCTCTCCATGCGGATGGCACCATCATTTTGAAGAAGAGCTCCATCTGCTCCACAGGCAGTTTTCAGCATCTGCAGAGCTAATGAGGCTCCATCTCCCCCCCCCCACAAACCCCCCTAGACAGAGTCAAAACCACAGTTGTGATCTTTCACTACACTTTATTGGGGGGCTGCAGGGCAAAGAAGCTTCGGGCCTCTTTCTCCACTTCTGTGTCTCCTGACAGGCGTGATTCTCCCAGTGCAAACATGGGGTTTTGCGCTGTTGTAAATAGCCCTTAGACTGGCGTATCTGGCAGATATGCTGGCATAGCGGTCAGTCTGCTCCCTATGCCCCTTCAGCCCCCCTCCTTAGGAGTTCACTGGTAACCAAGTTAAGACTCTACATTGTGAAGGATCCCCCCCCAGTATGTATATATATTTAGTAAGCAACAGGTCAAATAAAATTGCAAATGCAACAAATAAAATAGAGCTGAGAAATGGCGTAAAAATAAATCCATCATTCAGTTTGAAATAGATTTAAAAGACATAGAAATCTTTTGTTCAGCTTAAAATCTATATCACAGAATAAACCATTACAGAAAATGTGGACAAAAACAAAGCTTGCCTGGCCTCTTAATTAAAGATGCCAGAAAGGGAGCTCAGAGACGCAGAACAGAATAGCCTTGGAGAAGGGCAAGGAGACAAAGCAGTAACACAATTATATAGCCTTGTGTAGATTAGAAACCATCTAATATGAATAGTAGATACAATTTGTCAAGGCCCAGGTGTAGAAGCATCTGAATATGGCAGGAATGCCCAGCTTCACAGTAGCAAAGATGTGATTCAAAGATGGATGTATTGGTTGAGGGCCGAAAGATATCCATATGTATGACGGCTAGATTTGAGTCCAGTAGCACGTTGGAGATCAATAAGCTTTTGGGGTATAAGCTTTTGAGAGTAAATGCTTCCTTCATCAGATACGTATGAGAAACTTGTAATCACTATTTTAAAATAGACTGTAAGATAAAAAGTAGCAAGAATGAACTAACAGTTTTTATCTGTTTTAAGAAGACATTTCAAATATTTATAACCTTGTGTGGTGTTTGAAGTTATAAGATAATGAATTAACCAGGAATGTGCACCCTTATCATGTGGGACAGTTAGGTGTTAGATGATGATGATGTTAAAATCCTATAAATAGTGGAAGTTTAATTGATCAACAGCTTTCTTCTCAGAAGGGGCTCCTTGCCTGTGAGCTGCTTATCTTTGGTGTAAGAAACTTGTATGGACTCATGTTATTGTTTGCCTTTAATAAACTATGTAACGATGGCGGATGATATAATTTTCTGTTGATTTAATCAATGCTAAGAATGCAATAGTTATGTTTTATTAGAAGTTTAAAATGAGAACAGAATTCTGTAGTAGTATTGCTTGTGTACAATACAGGTAATGAATCTGAAACATTATTGAAGTGTACTTCCAGCCAGGGATTAAATGATCTTCTATAGGAAAGCTAACTAAATGCCTAGGGTTTCTTAAGTGCAGGCCTATATCTGAATCAGGCCTGAGTGCCATCCAGAACTATTTCATGATCGTAACTCTTCTCTGTGTTGGATGAAAAGTACAGAGCTATCAGTTTGAACGTGGTACCCCTGATAAATGTATTATTTGAACACAAGATGGCACTGCTGTTTTGTGGACGCTGATAAATGACAGTCAAGGGGTTTATTTGTGCAATAATAGTCAGGGGAAATGCTTCTCAATCACACATTATTGCCTAGGATTCCTGCACTACCTTCATTACCTTGGTACTGGTGCAGAGGTGTTTATTTTGGCTTTCTCAATCACACATGACAGATAATTTCCAAGTGGGAGAAAAAAGCATTGATTCTGTCATATATGAATATAATGTGGCAATCCATTTTACATATGTGTGTTTGGAAGCTCATACACTTTTTTTCCATTTGGGAAAAAATCACCCTCATTATGGACTAGTTTTCCCGTAGACTTGTTTAAACATCCTTTAGTTTGTTGCTACAGTAGTTAAAGCTTGCATTTGTGCCACTCTTCCAAAGAACATTGGAAGGAATGGTGATTCTGCAGCACCTTTGTGATTACATGGCATATTTCTTCATTTGAAAGAGGCAAGGGTTAGCATAGAATTGTTCCAGTGCTCTGTGCTTCACCAAGGAGATGGATGGTTATAATCTTTTTCTTTACCATGTTTTAATGACCCAGACTGTGCACACAGAAGAGTGTTGAACTAGCTCAGCATAATACCTCCTAAGGTTTTATGGAGAGAATCAATAAAAACAGCATACTTTTTAAAATTCTAGATTAATCAAAACATTTTAGAACACCCCCCCGTTACCTGTTTAGCTACTGCATAGTGACTTGGGATGCCTTAAGATTATTTATTTACGTTACGTATAGTCTGCCTTTCTCACAGGGACTCAAGGTGGATTACGCATAGGGAGTCAGTACAGTCAACAAAAAGGGACATTCAATAACCAATGCGTTCGGATTTTAGAAGTCTGGAACCGCTAGAAAGAACTGAAGCATGGCATAAGTACTAACAGGACACATTGATCAGTACAAAAATTACATAATAGGATCTTACTTACGATAGCTATACACAGCAGTATACACCACACTCACTAATCATTTATGCAAATTAGCCAGTATTTTATTCCTCCTAATTTACATTTAATACTGACATCCTTAAAGAGACTACCAGCAAACTTTCCTTTGTGCTGGTGTGCTGTGGGTTTGTCCATTAGGAGCTGAACCATGTCCACTGGTACAAAAGGGATTTCAAGCAGCTCTTATACAATAACCCTTTATTGATTGGGGCTGACCTGAGCTAGATTTGAGGCAGCAATTTTGGGGAGTTGAAAACACTTTCTCTCTCATTACTGGTCTCCTGAGTCACCTATTTGTAGGGAACAGAAATTGTAATTTCCATGGGCAGTTTTAAAGCACGTTTCATCAATAGGCAATCCTAGATCTCATTATCTAAGAAGGTAATGTTTTATAGCTGGGTGGATTCTTAGAATTACTTAGGATTTTCTTGGCTTGATTAGTGAGATTTACATACTGCTTTTTTAAATTTGGGTTTTGTGGAGGGTCAATAAACAACACATTCTAGTATTACAGAGCATGCATACTACAGACAGCTGTTTATATCAGCCAAAGATTGACCAGGTTCTTCAGAGCAATTCCACTGATATTCAAAGGTACCTTAGCAATTCCCATTTGTCAGCAAATAAAGTGTTTGGATATTTTTTTGTGTATATTGTCATCACTTTTATTATGCAATATAAAACTTAGAGGTACACTACACTAAGAACCAAACCAACAATTATACAACCCTTGCACAGGAATAAGCCCTACTGAACACAATGGAATTTACTTCCAAGTAAATATCCATCATGTAGTCCAAAGTAAGTAATTCTTCCTTCAAGCCTATCATATCTTGTCATTTAAATATGACTCAGTTCTTCAGACACCCTTCCTGAAAATAGTGACTATAGCATAGGGTACATGCCCCACACATGCCACAGTGAACACAAATACAAAAAATTCACAGAGCTTCTCTGCCAAAAAGACAAATAAGTTGGCTCCAGATCACATCAAACCTGAACTCTCCCTAGAAGCTAAAATAACCAAAGTGAGGCTGTCATACTTTAGTCACATTATGAAAAGACAATAATGCTAAGAAAAGTTGAGAGCAGAAGGAAAAGAGGAAGACGCAACATGAGGTGGATTGACTCAACAAAGCAAGCGACAGTCGTCAGTTTGCAAAACCTGAGCAAGGCTGTCAATGACAGGACATTTTGGAGGTCATTAATTCATAGAGTCACTATAAGTCGGAAGCGACTTGACAGCACTTTACACTAGGGTTGTGCATATCAATTTTACCAAGCCACAAATAAACCCGAAATAAGCCCTTTCGGCTTTTTTCAGGTTTAATTGCAGCTGAATAGGGGGAAAGGGGAATCACCCCAAAGCCAGATAGCCCCTTCTCGAGTCCCGGGAAGGCAGGCAGGCGGGGGGAGGGGGGGTTCACTTAGATCAGGGGGAGCTTCACTTAGATCCATGCTACCAGCCTTGGCAGCGTGGATCTTAATGAAGCCCCACCCACCTGCCTTCCCAGGAGTCTCAGGAAGGCAGGCGGGGGAAGCTTCACTTAGATAATGAAGCCCCCCCCCCGCCTTCCCGGGAGTTCCATAGGAAGGCGGGGGAGCTTTCCTTTTGCTACTGGAAGCAGCGAAAGGAACACTCCCCCGCCTTCCCATCTGTGCTGAATTTTTCCAGTATTTTTCGGGTTTGGGTTTATTGAATCTAAATTTTTTTGGAAAATCCAGAAACCCTGGATTTAATTTTTTTTTCAGGTTCAATAAACCCGAACCCGAAAAATACAGGCATAAGAAAATTGGTGCACACCCCTACTTAACACACAATTATTAACTTACATTTCTTTTGCCAGAGCCTGTAGTCCCTTCTGTTCAATTCATTGTAACCTTCCACTTTTTAAAAGAAGTCTTTTTTTGCTTTTTATAAAATCACTGACTTGCTTTATTCACCATGCAGGCATTCTTTTAGACTTGGCAGTGCTTTTTCTAACCTGGGGAATGCATTCTGTCTGGCCTTCAGTTAGTGTGGTTTTAAATCACCAAGTCAGTGGAGTCTAGAAGGGAGATGCACAAGAGATTCAGGGTCAAATGCAATTAAAAGTAGTGCATAACAAAAAGACATTAAGTGCATGATAGGATAGTGCATGTTGTGATCACCTCTAGGAAAATTCTCGCTTACGTGTAGACATTCTACAGCTATATAAAAGAGGCAAACCAGGAATAAATTATTCATTTGTTTTCTGAAATTCCAAGAGAAGATAAAGTTAACCAGATGCTTTTATCTCTGTTTTCAAAGCATTCATGCCCCCCCCTTTTAAAGTCTTTTATGTTGGGTTTGTCGGATTTGTGTCAGTAGAGTATACTTTTTAGTAGGGCAAAAGCTCTGGCAGAGATTTCTAGATTCCTTGTGAGGCAAATAGTTTATGAGTACCGCATAAAACAATTCTCTGTACAGAAGATTAATAGGATTGGAAGCTCCAGCAGGGTTCTTTGTCCAGTAATATCTTACACAATAGAAAGATCTCTCAAATACTGCAATCGTAATAATGATGCAAATAAAGGCTATTCATAAGTTACTTTTTTGCATTTGGGAATGTGTGTGTTTGTAGTTAGAGGGCCACAGTTGCAGTTCATACAGAGCTATATTGTATTTCCATGGCTTAGGTAACATAGTGCAGAGCTGTTGGTGGGAGGACTGACTGGATCCAGCCTTAGGCTGGAGGAAGTCCTCAAGCTTTGCTCAGTATACTGGTACGATAGTCGAAGGATCCATGCTGCTGCCTTCAGTTGCCATTCTAGTTCTTTTCAGGACACACTGGTGCTCGCTGCAGGCCCAAAGGCAAGGGGCAGTTTTCTGGCTGGTGTGGGAAATACTTTTTTCAAAAACAAAAGAAAAGAATGTCTGCTTAATTTGTCTCCTAATCCAGATTGCAAGATAGCGTTCCTGTTGTTCTTTGCATTTTAAAAGCCCTATAATGTAGTAGTAGAGAAATTTATTTGTATATGGCCATAGGCCTTCACAAAACATCGTCCACAAAGTAATACAATATTTAAAAAAAGACATGTACAAGAAAATAAAATCTAGTAGGGTTAACATGGATACAAAGCACCAAAAACAACATCATTTGTGGGATTCTGCTCTAGAGCTAACTATCTAAAAAGCCCTATAATGAATAACTAGTGAAAACTGAAAATGTTTATTTTCTTTCTACAGCTGAATTGGCTGCTTTTATGGACAGAACCTATGAAAGAAAGTTTCCAGTCAGTTCCTTAACAATATCCCGGGTAAGAACACATACCCCAGTTTTGTTAAAAGCAAAACCCATCTAGAGTATACTGTTGAAATGCAGCAAAGTTTTCTTAAGCATATTTGTCACATTTATTCTGGGAAACTTCTAATTGAAATAATTTTGCTGTACAGTGTTTCTTTGTATAGATATCTGGCTAACATATCTGTAGAGGTCGCAGTGCTAGAGATTTAAGGCCCTGGGCAGCTCAGCTGAGATGACTTGGTAGAGGGCACTTATTCCAATCTTCTCTCTAATCACTATTTTCATATGTTGTTATTTTTTAATCTGCGTTATCTGCCCCACTAGTGAACTGACTTTCTTCTGGATGTAGCATTAATGCTTTGTAAAACAAGCTCCATTCTTCAGTTCCCTTAGGCCCACAGATAAGACTCTGAATTCCAAAAGGTCAATAAAGTACCACTGGCATGAAGAGGTCACAGAAACGTCAATATAGCATTAAGGCAATCTGTTAAATTGGATTTTTAAAAAAGAAAAGGTAAACTGCCTGAAGCATAAAACCATAACCTTACTGTGGCAGTCGATCTGAAAGCAAGCGGATGTCAATACGTCACTGTATCGACATATAGAATTATAATTGACATAACAATTTATGGTTATTAAATTTTGCATGGTGTCTTGAAATACGGTAGGTGATCTACAAATAATATTTTTTGCAATAGAGTGGTCTACCAAAATATTCTGTTTCCCATGTTTCAGTCCAAGCTCCTGATAGGTTAAAGAAGTGTTAGGATAGCTGCCCTAAGATTCTGGGTAATAATGGTTGATATTCCTACCTTCAGTGAATTTGACTGGTTTCTTTTCTAAATTTTTTTATTGTTTTTATTACAAGATATGGGAAAAGGAAAACAGGGAAAGGGATAATTTGATTGTGTTCACTTACATTTCTGTTACACTGGCGTACAGACATTCTATATCATCTCTATCATAATCTTACTTTTTGTTCTATTACTATTAAGTCGTTCCTGTATTAATTTTCTATTGTTATTTTTAATATCTCTGATGTTACCTTTTGGTCTATTACAAAAAAACAATCACTAATATCATAACAATATCATCTAAAGTATGTACTTATGAGCTGTCATATTTATCATGGAAGGATTGCCATTTCTGTTTATGTTCTTCATACATTTCATGATGTAGCAAGGTGGATAATTTTGACATCATTGCATATTCATGCATTTTTGTAATCCACATGTTTAAAGCTGGTATCTCCTTATCTTTCCATTTTTGGGCCAATAACAATCTCGCTGCTGTTACTGCATATTGATACGTTTCTCTTTGGTTTCTTTTCAAACACAAAAGCATTTCTCCTGTTGACCAATAATAAATCAGGTACCAGAAATTGGTTATTGTAGGTTATCCGGGCTGTGTAACCGTGGTCTTGGTATTTTCTTTCCTGACATTTCGCCAGCAGCTGTGGCAGGCATCTTCAGAGGAGTAACACTGAAGGACAGTGTCTCTCAGTGTCAAGTGTATAGGAAGAGTAATATATAGTCAGAAAGGGGTTGGGTTGAGCTGAATCATTGTCCTGCAAAAAGTATCAAAGGTAATGTGCTAATCATTGTCCTGTAAGTATCAAGATAATGTGCTAAGACGAAAGAGACCCCCTCACCTCTGCAGGAGTATATCGTATACCTTGCAGCTGTGGACAAGTTTACATTGGGACAAAAAAACGCAGCATACAAACAAGGATAAAAGAACATGAAAGATACTGCAGACTTGGCCAACCTGAGAAATCAGCAGTGGCTGAACATGGACTGACACAAACAGGACACAGGGTCTTATTCCAAGACACTGAAAGACTGGACAATTCTACCAACTATTTTGTCAGATTGCACAGAGAAGCCATTGAAATTCATAAACATCAGCACAACTTTAACAGAAAAGAAGAGAGTTTAAGAATGAATAAGGCTTGGCTTCCTGTCCTGAAAACCTCCAGACAAACAAAGACTACAGTCAACAGTAGCCATGCAGATTAGCTTTGGATTTCACACATTAACAGATCATTTCAGGATACAATGGTTCCATATTAACATACCGCACCCTCATTAGCACATTATCTTGATACTTACAGGACGATGATAAGCACATTAGCTTTGATACTTTTTGCAGGACAACGATTCAGCTCAACCCAACCCCTTTCTGACTATATATTACTCTTCCTACACACTTGACACTGAGAGACACTGTCCTTCAGTATTACTCCTCTGAAGATGCCTGCCACAGCTGCTGGCGAAACGTCAGGAAAGAAAATACCAAGACCACGGTTACACAGCCCGGATAACCTACAAGAACCAATGAACTCGGACCGTGAAAGGCTTTGACAATATTTTGAGGTGCCAGAAAGTTGCAAAATTCAAGTAGTTGTCATGTGGGGAAAGTGTTTCCTTAAAAAAATCTTTCAGTTAGTTAATTTCACTGTGTGTCATCTTCTGCTGTTATGCAAAAGATAGATCAATATATTATCTGTTATGCAAAATTAGATGTATATGCTTAGACTTTTGCTCCAGGGGTTGCGAGTGGGAAGTTGCTGCCTTGTCTCTGACATGCATTGTGAAATGGGAGTCCCTCTTTTTACAAGACATGACATCAAATCTCCAAGAGATGACAATATATTATGGATTAGGGATATGAACTAACACTGGGCTTGCACTCTGACATCTTCTGAGATCTTTTGAGGGTGGCCATCTTCACTGGATGGAAGTGCTGCTTCCTCATTTCACTGAGAGAAGTAATGAGATCGGCATCTTCTGTGATGTCAGGATCACCCTCTCTTTTAAGGGCAGAAGCTCTGATGTGCCTCTGCTTCTATATGAATCTATCGTTCCTTTCAGTCAGACATTGTCCCTTCATGATGGTTTCAGCCATAGTCAAGAGTCTGCCAGATGCTGATGGTGAGGGTTCCTTTGGCTGACATTGTTGCCAATGACAGGTACTGAGAAAGCACTTTTTTCCCTGTAAAGAGTTGCAAAGCAGGAAGAATTGCACCATGTGTGATTTTAATTTATAATTGTATGTAGGCCTCCTCACGTACCTCTGAAAAGAACAGAATATAAATTGTTTTTTTAAAAGAATCAAGGTACTGTGCATTGTAATTAACAGAATCCTACACTATGATCACTGAAGTTACTTCACCTACTTTCTTACTCCATCAAACCTATGTGCTTTATAGCCTTTTTTCTCCTTAAGAGCAGAGATTTATGGACATTAGCTCTATGCTTTCCTCAGTGTGCAGCCATGACTAAGATTTCATTGTACACGGAATATTAGCCCATTGCTAATTGCTCAGAGATTATCCTCTTAAGTACTTTAATAACCTTAGTAAAACTTGCCTTTATGGCAAGTTAAAACTGTTTTTATATTATTTCTACAAATTTTCCATTTGTGACTGAATATGTTTGTGATCAGCACACGTTTCAGAAAATTTTGTGGAGATGTTCACCTGACAGGTCTTTGGAATGTATGCATCACAATTTGGTCATTTGCAAAACCAGTTAACTGTACATGCACCTATAGATCAATTGCTTTTTAATTTCTTTCTTGTGTAAAATGCTGTCCTGTAAGCTGTCATAAAGTAAATAATTTATATAAACTTTGGTTGATAATTTTTTTAAAAAAAGTGAATTAAACCTAGGGTACATATATAATGTGATTTTTATTCTCCATTGTGGTTTGAGAGCTGGTAATCTCTAAGGCTTTATCTTCCCTAGTTTATTGATAACATTTCTTCACGGGAGCAAGTGGATCAAGCTGAGTATTACCTTTACAAGTAAGTATCTTTACTGATTACATAATTTCGTTTATGAGTCATAGAAGTTGTTGATGTTAAATACGTGCTTTGCTTCTAATTTTTGAGCTGAATAGTTTGGGTACTGTTTTCAAATATGTTGCTGATCGTCAGCTGATATATTATTGGTGGCAGGAGCTAAGATGGAGAACATTTCCACAGTTCATAGCTCTTCAACCGGCCAGTCTGGGTAATCTGTAGATCTATACAATGTAATTTCTTGATCTGAGGTCTTCTTTACCGTTAGCTTTATATGGAGAACATGTGTGCTGTCATGGTGTGTGATCAGGGCTGTTTTGTAGTTGGCTTAAGTTGGTCATTAGTGTTCAGAATTTTTATAGCACATGTGCAGCCTGATCCCACATGTGTTCACTCCAAATTAAATTGCACTGTGTTCTGTAAGGCTTACTTCTAGGTAAGTATGCATCGGCTGGTAGGCTAATAGAGCTTTTACAGTCTTTACCTTGTTTGTATCAAAACCCTGCTGTGTGGTAGACCAGCATTATTTCAGTTTTATAGAAGGGGTACTGAGGCTTAAGACCAAGCACAGGTTCTCTCTTTGAGGTGGAGCTAAAGCTATACTGAAATCAAATTCTCTCCTCTCCCTTCTGCCTTATTGATTCTAGTTCATGGTTCAGGGCAAAAAAATAATTGGGCACCTCTAACAAAGGTATTTAGTTCAGAGTTCTTCCTCAGTGAGAACTGCACATTCCAGTCCTTTGAAAGACATTTATTTTCTGTAATTTACAATGTGCATCTATGGTTGTTAGCCCTATATTTGAGAGCCTTTAAAAAGTCTTTTAGTTCTGCTGCAGATACTGTGTTTCCTACCCTCAGGCAGTGCAAAAGGGGACTTCAATAAAAGATGTGGAATTACATGACTGTTCGTAGTTTTTGCTTCTGCTTGGTGTTACTCCAGGTCATAATTTAATTAAAACTGCTATTTTTTGAGTTCTCATGTGTATTTGTGAGATCTGAAGGCTACTTCTGGGTATGCCACATTAATCAAAAGAACCACCAGAGATGGTTTCTTTGGTTGAGTTGAAAAGGTGAAAGCTCTTACTTCTTTGACTTGTACATATGATTAATTGCTTGGTGTATTTTTTTCACTTTTCTTTTTATATGTGAATTGGGATTTCTAGTGGTGTGAAAGCGGAAATATATGTTTAATAGGTCTTGTAATTGAAAAGATTGCAAGCTTCAGCAAGGGTATCTTCTTCCCCTGTAGTGTAAGAATGGCTTTGGTGGGTCAGATCAAAGTCAGTGCAGTTCAGCGTTCTATTCTGAGCAGCAACTAGCCGGCATGAATGTTATTCCACCCCCTGGTATTCCAGTGGATACCCCGCATCTGTACATGGAGTTTCCATTTAACTATCATTGCAGATACCTGTTCTTCAGTCCTTTTAAAAAAGCCATCTGAGTTAAGCCTTTTGGTATAAATTGTAGTAGGGGATCTGTGATGGACAACTACCTGCAGATGTCTTATACCGTTTGATTTCCCACTCCTCCACATGAGCATTGGAGGCTAATCTGGTGAACTGGATTTGTTTCCCCACTCCTACACAGGAAGCCAGCTGGGTGACCTTGGGCATGTTACAGCTCTGTTGTAGTTCTCTCAGCCCCACCTACCTCACAGGGTGTCTGTTGTGGGGAGGGGAAGGTGATTGTCAGCAGGTTTGATTCACCCTTAAGTGGCACAGAAAGTCGGCATATAAAAACCAACTCCTTTCTTGTGAAGTACAGTAGAAACTGTAACCAATGAATTCAGTGCTGTACTGAGTTTATGCCTCATAAAAGCACCTTCATCTACGTATTATCTAGCAGCGGATATTTTAATTGTGGTTTCATGATTAGTCACCCCATTTTTGTTGCAACAGCTGGGTAATAGTGTTTGAAAACAACAGAAAGGTTCATAATGGCTAGAAAATAGAGCTGGCAGTCAAGATGGAACAGGAGAGCCACAATAGGTAGCCTGAGTCTAATGGTAGAACAAGTCCATTCATATGTATTTGTAACTGTGATTACTTATTTGGTCTGTTATAACTCATTCCTCACTGAAGCCACTTAAATGGGATGCCATAAGAAGGCAGGAAAAGAGTAATGGGATCTGTGAGATAAGAGTAAAAAAATACTTTAATGTAAACAATTGTGGCAAGTTTGGCCAGATTTTGCACAGAAAGCTTTATCTGCAGCATCTGTGGAAGTGGAGGGGGCATTCCTAACATTCTGGAACAGTGTCTGTTTGGAAAGTAATATGCTTTGCAAGTTGAACTGCAGAAAAAAATGGTGTACTGGGGACAGTGTTGGACTAGGGTCTGGGAAACCAGGTTCAAATCCCTCCTCCTCCACATAAGCTAGATAGGTGACCTTTGGCCAGTCACACACCCTCAAGTTAACCTACCTCACAGGGTGGCTGTGCGGATAAAATGGATGAGAGGGGAACAGTATGCCACTTTTGGACTGCATTGGAGAGAAAGGCAGGGAATAAATGAAGTTAATTAATTAAAGAATTAAAGATTTAATTCCCACTGAGATGTGCATGTATAATTCAGATATGCACTCAGGAAATATAAACGATGAACATGACAAACACATCAATACGAATGCTCTCACCAAGGAGCTGTGACTGGCTGATCTCCAGCTGTAATGTACGCTTGGTGGGAAATCAAGTTTTGCCTGTGAAATAATTAGTGAAATGGCCCTAAGAGTTATATTTCCCAAACTGCAACAATTGGGAGAGGTAGTATATATTATACAGAAGCCAGGTTGGACTAAATTTTGCATCCTGCTATGTTCTGTGAAAATGACCTTGATAAGTTTGCCACATGTTCTTGGGAAGGAATCTGAGGAACTCTTTGCATAGGACTTCACAATCTATGACTTCGTATCTGGTTATTTATCATACATGACTTCTAATAGTACTTCTGTTAAGTTATTGCTTTTAATAAAAGAAAAGGAAAAATACTTATGACAAGGTGTTTGGGGTATCAACATTGGCCAGCTGGTGTACTTTTATATGTTGCTGGTGGTGATGGGATGGGATTTGTAATCACCAAAGCAGATGTTAATTTTTTTTTTTACAGGTTAGAAGGGGGGTTGTGAGCGAGGTGTAGTTAAGATTATTTTAAACTTCCACTTTTCCCAGTGATGATGATTTAGGAAATGAAAGCTGCTAGGCCTGTTCAAATGTGTCCTGATTTTAAATGAAAGGCCTTGTGCAGAAATGCCCACAGCAAAAGTGACACGCAAGGAAAAATAAGCATAGGAAGATTTTTCTCAGGTTTGTATAACACAGTGATATTTATAGAATATAGTTTGTCACCTTTTCTTTAGTGGCTCACTTAGATTTTGTTACAAAAATAGTTTGAGATTTAAGTAGAGCAACAATGAAGTGAGTTATTGTAATAGTTCTTGTATTTAAAAAGTGGTTGCAGACGACGGGGGTGGGGAATGCAGATATAGGAGATGATCTCATGAAAATTTATCATGTTCAAGTCCTGTTGTTTCACAATAGTAAGTCGCAGGTTCAAATGTCACTCCAGCTTCCAATCAAGACTCTTTGTGCATGCAGCTGTTACTGCAATGTGGCAATAAGAACAGTGTGAGATGCACCTCACAAGGCTGCTTGTAAGGGTCACGGTCTGAAGTATTTCTTGAAATGCCTATGCTTAATATTTATCAAATGAATGAGAGAATTAAGCATGTTTTTAATCAATGAAAGTTCAGAGCGCTAAACTTTCCCTGAATTGTGCCTCGCTGCCCTGGAAAAATCTACTTTGTGATGAATTGTGTCCAGTGACATGGAGAGCTTTGGACTGTGGGAGAAGTTTGAATTGCCTGTATGATGCAACCATTTGGTTCGTGTGCACGCAGGTGTGTGTTGGGGAAGCTGACTGATGAAGTTTCCATATCTAATGCTTTGGGCTTGTGTCAGGAACTTGCACAAACAAGTATCCAAAGATGTGATACTGAATATTAGGGAACTACTGGATCTGCCTTTGTTGTCTTTCTCTCTCTCTTTTTTTATACAAAGAAAAAGTAGAGAGCTGCTTACCTGGGTGTGAATAATCCTAAAAAAATGAGATTTCCAGTTTTCTTCCTACTTCCCTGGTAATTTGGAGGAGAAGAGTGATTTGTAATTTGGAGTCACTTCAAAAAATTCGGTTGATGCTCAGGTTCATTGAGCAGCACCCTTAGAATAGCTTGGTATGAGACATTTAAGGCTTTAAACATTTTTCCTGCACAGAATTGTGCTGAGCTTCTGCTGTCTTTTGTGGGAATTCTATCAGGTCTTAAGTGGTGTTGCAGTACTTTATGCCTCTTCTTCAGGAGTGACCCTTCAAAATACCCCCATATTTCTTCTCTTGAACCCAGGGGCCAATTCACATAATGTCTTGAGGTGAGGGTTATCAAGTGATAGGTTTATTGCTTAATGGATTATATTCAGCTGCGCATTCCAGAGACAATTCTTTGGCAGAGGGGGGTGGTGATTTTTGCCAGTTCCCCCTTCCCACTGCACACCCCACTATACTGCCGCCATACTGTTTATTCTCGGTTGGTCTGTTCTACCTCATAGGGTTGTTGTGAGGAACATTCCCTGAGCTCCTTCAAGGGGCAACTGGAGAAAAATGTGGTCTGTCTCCCACAACTGCTCACACCTAAACATAATCAACTGTGTGTTTCAGTCACATATTATCAATATCTCATATGTAGAAGCACAGAACACACATCCTTGCTTTCTTCTTTTCCCCTGTCCAATAAGATCTCCAGCATATGGTCTTAATCCACGGGAAGAAAGGTGTCACCATCATTAACAGCCAAAGGAGGCAGATGGAGCTAATTGCTTGAAGATTTATTGTTAAGAGCCCATTACCTCTGAGGTATAATCTAGCCAGTGTAATATTGTTCAATAAGACTTTTCAAATTAATTACCTTCCTGGTAATTGTGAAGTGTGACTGCAATAGTGAGCTGCAGCACAGCTTGAAGGTAGACATCTCGAACGCATCATTAATCAGAGAAACTGATTTTGGTAACCTATTCATAGTGGTTTCCCAGGAGTGAGGTGTTGTGTGTGTGTGTGTGTGTGTGTGTGTTCTCCCCCATATTCCCCCGTGTGGGAAGCTTCAGACAACAGGGGCTTCGGATCCATGCGTTTCCAATCTGTGTTTGAAATGTGAAAGAAGCGTGACTTGATTTGTCACCAGTATGTGTTTTTAATACAAGGCCCTCATTTATTTTTCTTGACATTTCATCTCATTCATTATATTTCTGACATTTTCGATTGGTGGTGCTGGGGGCAGAAGTGCAGAGCAGAATATGGTTGTCATAGTGAAGAATTAGAAGACCAAGTGGGTAGAAAGGAAGAGTGCCTGGCAGCTGCCCTGTATCTCATTAAGAAAGGCAGCGGGTGCGAAAAGGTGCTATACTAACAAGGTTTCAGTGAAAAGAAATTAGCATCAGATTAAGATTTCACCTACAGTTACGAGGGAAAAGCTAGGTAGTGATCTTGCCTTTCAGTTTTTAAATTCAGTCACACAGTAGTCATAAACCTTATGATCCTCTTGCAGTCTTCAGTGGTGTCCTACCGCCAAAGTAGACAACATAGATTGAAGTATCGCTACATTTGGAAACTGCAAAACTCAGTACATACTTTTGTATAACCCATCAAAAAACTAGCTACTTTAGGTTTGGAATTTTCATTAGTTTCTAGGTATTTATTCTCAATGAAAACCTGTGGGGCTATGGAAATCAATCCCCAGTGCACCTCTGATCGTTGCTAGAAGCAGGATGTTCCACCCTGTTTCCACATCTGTGCACAATAGTTTTCTTGACTGTTTCCATGGAAAGCATATATATTTTAAGTCTTCCCTCCGTCACACTTCTTGTGCTTTCCTGGTAATGACAGAAATAGTTTCACATAGTTCACGTTGTTAAACAATACAAGCTATTTTCTTAGGCCTTCCATTTGAGACATCATCTTTTTAACAATATATAAAGTATTTGCAGAGCAAGAATGTGACTAGTTGGTAAGGTGTAAGATTGAACTAGTTTGCTGCCTGCTGTTGTATAGCTGCATCTTCCCTTGTAATTGTATAGAGATCCCAGATCCTAAGCTACAGCGAGCACATTTCTTCATTATAGTGACAGTTACAGACATCTACCATGACTTAACAGGCACAAGGGGAAATGAAATTCTGTTCTATTTACTATATTGTGTATAATTTCATTTGAGGAGGAATGCTGCTAACAAGCAGGTCTGACCTTTAAGCTTTGTTAGGGGTGGAGGAAAGCAGGGTAAGTTGGAATCTGATGCACTATTGCTGATATTTGGATAGTGGTTCCAACATAAGTAAAACATTTTGAATGATGTTTTTTTTTTCTTAACCCATGCCAGAAGTAACAGGGGAAGACATTATACAAGCAACAGTCTTGTTGTCAATTAGACAGGCTGGGATGGTGGAAAACACCAGAGAATCTCTTTATCACGTTGCTATAGCAACACCTCACTCCATCACTCTCCAGCATTTTTCCGGGCCTATCATAATCTGTATTCTACTAGTACATTATTAAGGGAATTTGTATCCAAAACTAGCCATTTCAACTGTAAGATCCTATTTTTAGCAGATAGAAATCTTACTGTCTATTTATTGCCAGTAGTTTCTTTTAAAATCTAGGGATTAAAAAAAAAACATTTTATTTTCAAGGAGTTTAACTTCTTGGTGAAAATGCATCAGTTCTTTGTACGAGAAAATATATTCTGATTTTTCCCCCCTACACCAGAAGAAGTATGGGAGGGAAATTGTAGGGGAGGGGAAAGAAAAGACCCAAGGAAACTGTTTTTTAAATGTTCTGTCATTAGGGAGATATCCCTGAATGCTGAGGACAACAAAGGAGCAACATTGATTTCTTTTTCTCTTCCTTCTCTTTTTTGTTGTCCTGTGAGAGAATAATTTAATTTGAATAAAGCTCCAGAGGACTATCTCTGTTAGTTTTAAACTATTTAAACATTTTATATTCAATAAACCTAATTTTATTAAAAGCGTAATATTACGGTAGGTATATGATAGTTGTTCTTCAAAGAACCTACAATTGAAAAAAAACCAGAGGCCTGTAGCCAGGTTCTGAGTGATGGCCTTACACGCTATACTCTTTGTGAAAAAGGACATTTTTGGCTAATTTTTGATAGATGTCAAGTTCCAGGTGGGCATCTCATTTTTTCCCCTTACCAGTAAAATATATATAAGCTTAGAGACAATAGCCAAAGTTTTGATTTAGCCACATTTGTAACTTCAAGGCTTGACTAGACACTTGTCTGATGTGTCCTTGATGAGATGCTCTGTTGGAAAAGGGACCTTCTGGGAACACGTACTAGTGCTTCAGGGTGCGTGCTGGCTTCCTGGAATATCCAGGCATTATTCAACGAACTGGTTTTCTTCTTTTAAGAAAAAAATAACTTGTGTGGCTTTTGTGTTACCCCTCTAGACCAGACAGTTTGCCTAAGAACCAGTTTTGCACATGTACTGGGCTGAGGATTCTCTCCAGCTGGTTGAGGAATGAATATACGCCTGTTATTTGTATAGCAAGGTTAATTCAGTTCCCCTAAAGAGCCAGTACTGTTTTATGTATCGGTCTGTCCTTCCCAAGTCATGGAGAAAGGAACGATAATTTAAAGTGAAAACAACTAACATTAAAAGCAAAACATGTAAAATCTGTCTGTGTATCTGGAAAGCACTGTTGAGCCTTGGATGGCTATAGCCAAAGCCACACATGGAATTGATGGTCTTCAACCATTCTTGGAGTCCATTGATGGGAGTGGTGTATTGAGCTGGAAGTATATGCGTGGCAACACTATCGACCAATGCCTAGGGACCTGATAAGCACCCAGACACAGGAAAGTGTTTCTACTTGTGGGGTAGCTACTTCTATCTGAAGTCTGGCAACCAGCGGGAGCTTGGGGGGCAAGGTCATGGGGGGGCACATGGTGTCACATGCACTACGCTGTCACTTCTGGGAAAAATGAAAGTGGTGTTATGTTGCTCTAGGAATTGCTGGAATCTCTATGGTCAAACCAAAGGTTGCTTGTCGCAACCCTAAGTCTTGCTTTTTAACTTGATACATAAGTGTATACTAAAGAGTGCATATGCAACATAAGGAACAAACAGTGTATGCTTTGGGACAGAATTGTGTGTGTGTGCTAAAACTTGGAAGTTCTAAGCATTCCTAATGTCCTTTTTGTCGCTTCCTAAAATATATGACAATTCTTGTCAAAGCTGAGTTTGTAAATCAGATTCATGCATGTACTCAAAACAGAAACAGTTTATTCTGCAGCAGAGGGCTTAATTATCTAAAGCATGCTCTAGCCAAACTTACTTTTGGTTGAATCTTGCCCCTGCTCCAAGTTTCTCTGTGATGTTCTACACCAAGCCCTACTTTTCTAGACAGATATTGTTTCCATATGAATGGTAATGGTGTGCAATAATCAATTTTATAAGAATAAATAAAATTGTTTTGAAATAGATCATGACATATTCAGAAAATGAGATTGTTTTAGAAAAAGTAAACTTTCAGATGTCATGTTATGGTTATAGCAAGAATTACAATGAATTTGCTGTGTTTAAATTTGGGGGGAGGGGGCTAAGGAAGTGAGCAGGTTTGATGCTACTTCAGAAAGGGCAGATGGATGCTGATTATATTTAATGCTTTATTGACCAAAGAAGGTAAATGCCTGGCCTGTTGGGAATGGGGGAGGAAGGTGTTCCTTTGTCCAGTTTTCAGAGAAAAGCTGTGTTGCTTTGAAAATCTCTCGTTCCTTTTGATTTAAATAGATGTGTAAGAATTTTTAAAGACATCTATCCTCACTGCCACATTTAAGAGGTTTGACACATTGTTTGAGGAAGGGATTTCTTTTAATGCCATTACATTTTTTTTACAGTGCCAGAAAAACCCAGAGACTTAGTGATCAAGTTAAAATGCATCCTTTGTGTGTGTGTGTTTGTGTATTTTTACAGAAACAATATGCTGGTGCATTGCATTGCTTGTACAATGGCTTGAATGTCTGAGCATGTGTCTGCATACATGCAAATAGATGCAGTGTTGGTATAGGCCGTGTGATAAAAGGAAAGCTTCTTTTCCTGATGTGTGATTAATAATGAACTTTCAAGGAGCAAAGGGTTTGCAGGGCACTTTTATTTGACAGTGAGGCATGAGCGATGCCCCCAGGCCTTTTTATAATGCAAAAGATTTCTCTCTCTGTGCCTAAAGCTTGAAATGGCAGACAAAGGGGGATTTCTTGGTGATGTCCTTTAGTTTCTTAGCTAAGCCTGCCTGGAATCTGTTTGATCATGAAGCTTTGTACCTAAAAATATGCCTGGGAAGAAAGACCGTGGCATTTTGAAACGACAGCTTTAACTCATAGCTGCGACTTGCATTTAGAAAGTGGAGTGGCTTTGGACTCATTCCAGGAGGCCAGTTTATGTCTGGCAGCTCGAGACCTTCATCGGCAATGGAGTCATCTCTCCCCCCGCCCCCCGATAATTTCCTTCCTGTAAAATAACTTGAGAATCTGAAATAAACACAAAACAAATCTATTTTTGTAGAAAGTAAACAAACACAAAGTCTCGACTCACAGCTTCGTAGTGTAGCAGTAGAAAAGAGCAAGAGTCCAGTAGCACCTCACAGTGAACTGTGACTTACGGAAGCTCATACCCTGCCAGAAATTTTGTTAGTCTTTAAGGTGCTACTGGACTCTTGCTGTTTTCTACTGCTACAGACAGACTAACCCATCGAGATTTGTAATGTGTATGTGCAGATGACACCATTGCATTTCAAGTAGGCATGCTACTCTATTCTGACTCTTGATTGGACATAGGTCTTCGGAGCAAGCGCGTCCAGGTGAAATTGATGCATGCAGGTGTTTCAGATCGGAAAGAGTATGAGGCATAGGTTGAGTGTACATGTCCTGTACTCCCTCCGTCCATCATGTATGAAATGACCTGTAAACATCTGAGGTTTACAGCACTCAAGAAGCACTCTCATCCCTTGGCCCCTGATTTAGGTTAAGTAAAATGACATTTGAATGCTTAAACAACCAAAAGGTTCCTTCATATCAGGCAGTGTAATGTGCACATTTCTATTAATGCTAGTGTTTTCTGTTCTTAAAATGAATGTCTTGCCCCCCACTCAAAGTTATCTTTTTCTATGCTCTTTCTCCTCAGAGAAAGGGTGCTGTTTGCTGTCTTTGTCTATAGTCCTCTCCCTGGATAATGTACTTAATTCAGGGCCTCAATGGGTATAGAACTGGGGCTTATGCAGTTACTTCTCTGTTGGTTTACTCAAGTGGTTCTCTGTGAATCAACCATTCTATGAACATCTTATACAGCAAGCTCACCACATGAGGGCACCTATCAGATTGTTTAAGAGCTTTAATTATATATATATAATTAATATTAATATATAATATAATATTAATATATAATATATATAATTATATACATATATAAAAATTTGGTCTATATGGAAACAAGTCCTATTGCCATTAATGTGAATGTGCTTAGAATTTCACCTAGAATAGAATGAAAGCACTGTGGCCGTTTCCAGATCAGGCGGATGATTCTATGGCCACTGCTGTTTTGTTTTTAAATGGAGGCCTTCCCATCCCAGATTACAGTGCTGAAGTGCAGAAAGTGAGTTGGAATCACCTCAGGGCTGCTACATCTATTTTAAAAGGAGATGCTTTATCATAGCAGACCAGTGATAACAAAAAAGATACTAGATTTAAAGGCCATGCGCATGAGATCATATGATCTGCCATATCATTAACTGATATGGGTTTAATGTGACCTTATGAATGAATGACCTCCAAAACATACTGTTGTTAACTGTCTTACTCAGGACTTGCAAACTGAGGGCCGTGGCTTCTTTGATTGAGTCAATCCGTCTCATTCTGGGTCTTCCTCTTTTCCTGCTGCCTTCAACTTTTCTTAGCGTTATTGTCTTTTCTAGTGAGTCTTTGTCTTCTCATGATGTGACCCAAGTATGATAGCCTCAGTTCAGTCATTTTAGTTTCTAAGGGAGAATTCAGGCTCGATTTGATCTAGAACCCACTTGTTTGTCTTTTGTTATCAGTAAAACTCTCTTCCAACACCACATTGCAAAAGAATCCATGTTCTTCTAGTCAGCTTTCTTCATAGTCCATCCTTCACATCCATGCATGTAAGGGGAATACAGTAAGGGGGAATGCCATATTATCAATTATGTTGCTCTTGGTCTTCAGCAACACTTCCTTACATGTAAGGATCTTTACAAGTTCCTTCATGGCTGTCCTTCCAAGTCTCAGTCTCCTTCTGATTTCTTGATTGCAGTCTCCCTTTTGGTTGATGACTGTGCCATGGAATAGAAAATCATTAACAATTTTAGTTTCTTCAATGTCAGCTGTAAAGCCATAGTTGAGTTGGAAAAGTAGAAAGTATCCATATTTTTATTGATTTTTACCATCTTCCATATGTGTTTCAGAGGGTGGTTAAACTGTTTTAAGAGATAACAAATGATTATATGTATGCACATTAAGAATCTTCGAGGTTTAAGGTAATTTTTCTAGTACCAAAAAACAGTAGTTGCTTGAGCTGGGCCCTTCCCCATGATTTCTTCTTTACATTTTTCTACTTTGTGGTGTACTAGCTAGAGTTCAGCCATATACTGCACTTGGGCAATCATGTTGCTACGATATAATAAGTTTTATTCAAGATAAACCTTTGAACCTACAAAGTACTTTACAATAATAATTGTGTTTGCTCTGATAACAATTGTATGAGGGAGAGAGATTTAAAACATTTTGTACCCCATCTGTATATGCTCAAAGTGATTTGCAACCAAATAGGAATAACATAGCTGATTTTTTTTTTGGCTTTTCAATGTGCATAGCTTTTTTGTTATATTTTTTATTTTCAAAAGAATAAAGGAATGACCATAAAAGAAAAGGGATAGGGGGAAATAGGGGATTACAAGAATGCATTAAAAATATTACATCTACTGTTCAATTATATAGAAGAAAAAGTATATACACTGGGTGGGAATATGTCTTTTATCCCAATTTAACCTCTAACATTCTAAAATGTGATATATTTATTCTCTATTTCTATATATTTGTTATACTAAACAAAAATATCTTTAGAAACACATTTTTAATATTATCCATATTTTAACTCCTCATAACTTATGGTGTTTTCACATAAGCATAATAAAGCTTTTGTAGCTGAATATTCTCATTTCACAGATACAAAGCTGAGATAGAGGGATGGTGAATTTGCCCAGAGACTGCAGAATGTTTGTTTAGATGGTGCTTAAAACCTGGACATCCGGATCTAAGGCCAGTTCCCTGTCCACTGGAGCACAAGGAAGGGAGGGTAATTCTGCCTAGTGCATGACATCATAGGCATGCAGCCTGTTCTCCCAAGAACCAGAAATAGCTGAGCTGCAGCCTGCCTAGGTCCATACTGCAGTCCTGCCCTTTGCACTTGTGTTTGACTTAAGTGTATTAGTGTGGGGGCACAGCTTCCTAAGGGGATGCGGCTTCCAGCAAAGTATAGCTTTTGGCTGGATTTCTTACGCAGAATGGAACTGTCTCTTCTGGGACAAGTACCCTTTTATTCGTGCTCTTCAGCCAAATGGGGAGTACTTGGAAATGCCTCCCAGTTTAACAGCTCTGAGGATCTGCTGTGTTGGCCTCCTGCCTATTGATATTGAAGAATACAAGCGCAGCACTGCACTGGGGGCTTTCCCTTGTGTAAGATGAGACCTTCAGAATCTGGTGGAATCAGATGAACAGAGGTGGCAGAAAGCCACAGTGAAATCTGTCTGTTCAATGCATAGGAAGAACCAGAGGTTAATTCTAGGTGTATCCCTTTATTTGGCTTGTTGCTGCTGGCTTCCTGCAGTGCTGGGGGCACAATCCACCACGTACCTTTTCTACCCGGCTCTCATTGCTTTCAATAAGATTGGTGCAGGAACTGTGATTAGTGGATTGTGTCGCTTGCCGCTCCTGTCTTTCCCTGGTCCCCGAACATATTGCACGGGCTAATTGTATCCTGTGAGAGGTTTCCTTGAAGATGAGAGAAGAACCAGCGCTCTTTCAGGTGACCTCTACCCCCCCCCCCCGGTAAGCATCTGTTACAGAAATTCAAAAATTGCATCTAGGCCAAATAGGAAAAATGGAAAATCTTTCACAAGACCGAAAAGAGCCAGGGCTTCGTTGAACTAAGTGTTGGATCCTTAGGGAGGCCTGCTCGTAATTACTGACCGTGATCTGCGCACCACACAGCACAGATTTGTTTCTGCCACAGGTGCTGTTTGTGGTCTCAGCTTAAACAAATGTTTTGTTTCTGTTTATGGCGCCACTCAGCAAGAGCAGTGACGGTCAGGATCTTTTGGTCGCTTGCGCAAGAAAAAGCCCTACTGAAACAAACTGAAGATGGTGTCAGGCAACCCTCTGATGTAGCAAGGCCACCAAGGGCTGTGTGATCACACAAGGGCCTTCCTTCCCCCATCACTGCCAACTCCTCCCCCTCTTTCTGTGATTTTTGCCCCTCTCATCTAATGTGCGTCTGAAGAAGGGAGCTCTGACTCATGAAAGCTCATGCTGGAATGAACTTTGTTAGTCTTCAAGGTGCTACCAGGCTCCTGTTTTATTTTACTGCTACAGGCTACTGCTGCTTTGGAATCACTGCCAAGAAGTGAGATGCAATTTGCTATGCATACCTATTCTCTCCAGTATCACAGGAGCATGCCTTTTTTCTTAGGTGCTGTGGAACACAGGCAGGATGGTGCTGCTGCAGTCGTCTTGTTTGGGGGCTTCCTAGAGGCACCTGGCTGGCCACTGTGTGAACAGACTGCTGGGCTTGATGGGCCTTGGTCTGATCCAGCAGGGCTTTTCTTATGTTCTTATGCTATCTCCTGGCAGTCCATTGAATTCTGTATGTGGCAGTGTTTGCTTCCATGTGGAATGCAAGTACAGTCTCTGTGGTGCGTGTATGTGTTTTTGTGCTACTTTTAGGACCACCACCTCCTATTTTGTCCAGCCTGCCAGTTAAGATCTTCCTCACAAGCTTCAGTGCCTCTGCTTTCAGAGGTGAGGTGGATAGCAACTAGAGACAGGGCTTTTTCGGTAGTGGCACCTCACTTATGGAATGCCCTTCCCACTGAGGCCCACTTGGCGCCTACACCAAAATGTTTCTGTTCATCCAGGCTTAATTAAGGGGTCTTCAAGCACCGTTTGAGTGTGCTTTTTGTCTGAAACTGTTATTTTAACTTCTCAGTGGTTTATATGTTTTCACACTGTGGTTGGGTTTGTAATGCTGGATTTTAATAATATTTAGTATTTTGTTTGTGTTATGTGTTATAAAATTGTGTTTTGTTTGTGTTATAAAAATTGCTTAATGATAAATACAGTTTGCCATATTCTCAGGCTGGTGTGGTTTTTGGCGTGCATTAGAAAGCATTGTTCTATAGTTGGCAGCCTCCAACCCTGCTTGCTGTGGTCGCCATTTCTTTTGGTTGCCAGTATTTTTAATTGGCACCTTTTTTGTTTCTACCATTTAGGTGATAGTAGTGCTAATCTGTTCAAACTGAAAAAAAATGTAGAGGTATTCTTATGCTGATGTTGGTAAACAGGAGTGGGGGAAGTGGACTCATAATCATAATCCCTTTGTGGTTGGGGCAATCCAAAGTGGTTTACAGACAGATACAAAAGTAAGAAGCATCAAATTAAGCAATACAATTAAACAGATCCTTATTGAGTCTTCCTGACACAGTCCACAGGCTGTGAGCTAAGGATAAATAGCCAAGAGCCCTTTGGCTCTTGCCCAAGGGATCGTGCCACTTGCCCCACCCATGCTATAAGTACCTGTAAGGAGAAGACGTTATTTATAGTCCGCCTTTCCCACTGAGGCTCAAGGTGGATTACACAGTGTAAATCAATGCAATCAATAGAGTGATGATCTAATAAATAATGTAACAGGACTAGGAATTGCAGAAGTTTGAAGCAGCTGTCGTCTGAACAAATCATAAGTGTGACTTGGTGAACAATGCAGAACATGGTATTACAATAGTAGAAACACAGTGCATTTTCCTGGGCCAAACAGTTACTATGCAGCCCTGTTTCCTTTTTAAAAATGCCCTCCTGAACAATTCTGTTTTACATAGATTGAAAACCGTCAGGAGCATGGGAGCCTTCCTGACCTCCTCAGGCAGACCATTCCACAGGGTAGGGGCCGCTGCAGAGAAGGCATGTGTACATGCAGTTGTTGATCTTGCCTGTGGCACCTGCAGAAGGCCCTGCTGAGTTGAGCGAATTTGTTGCCACAGGACATAGATGGAAAGGTGGTCTTTCAAATATGGGGGTCCGAGGTCATGGAGAGGTTTGCATGTGACGGCCACTACTTTGAATTGAGCTCCTTAACTGATGGACAGCCAACAGAGTGATTGCAAAAGGGTTATACTGTGCGTGCTCCGCCTGGCTTCCCGTAACTGAGCTGCCGCGTTCTGTCCCAACTGGAGTCCCTTGAGTTGATTTCAAGGGGAGACTTTTGTAGAGTGCATTACAGTAGTCTAGCCCCAGTGTTACCGTGGCATGTATTCAGGTGGCCAGATAAGCCGAGTCAAGGTAGGGGGCTGCTTGGCCTCTTGTTGGGAAATGTGGGAAGTTTTTAATATATCCAAAAGCCTCACTTATCTCTCAATAATTGGAGGAAGTTCTTTCTTACCACGACATTTTACCCTGCTGAGTGCTCTGATTTTGAGGTTTGATCATCTTAACCAGACCAGCTCCATTTTTAAAGGCCCCCAGCCCCTCATTGGAGGCACTCTGTCTGCTGATTATGTGCTTCTGTATGTGTGCTTCATTTCCCTGCATACTCCTGTCTGCTCTAACCAGGCCCTTTAGGGAAATGTATAATGGATTTAGTCTGACTGTGTTGCTTTCTTGGAATCCCAGCTTCTCCATTTGAAATGTTCATCATTACTCCTGTGAATTGGCAGAGTTCCCATACTCTAGATATGACATCATTCATACCTTACCTGGTCCATATTTGTTTATCTCCTATGGTTTCAGTACTAAGAGCAACACCTTTGGTTTCAGTACTAAGAGCAGCACAGTACTAAGAGCAGCACCTTCTTAGTGAAGGGTTTTCTGATTAAAACGTGGGACGTGTTTCCCTGGGATTTTCAGATTTCCAATTGCTGTTGCAATTCAACTTGTGGGCCACAAGTATGTATCTCCTCCTCACCTCTTTGCTCACATACGCCCAGGCAGATGTGAAAGCTAACCATTCTTCCCTTGTCTGGACACAGCTTTGCACAATAAACTTTTATCTCGAGAACTCTGTAAACTATGGAGGAGTGAATACAGATGTTGCTTTTGTGCTGAATGCAGATTTTACTCTTTGACTTCTTATATGGCTGGTGAGCCAGTCAATATCAATTAGGTAATTGATTCATCAAGATATTATTAGATTTGAATGCCCATAATTGATGCCTCCAGCAAGCATTATGGAGGCAGGCCCCTAATGAAAGCAAATAACGAGTCTTTCAGTTCATAATATCAGAGTTCAAGTGATAGGCGTGAGAGGCAATTATATCAACCAGACAGAAATTCATGGCTTGATATTTAATGTGTGCCTTGTTTGGTGTGTGTGTGTGTGTGTGTGCATCTTTAACATTTAATTTGTTATGAGATTACTATCTGTCACTTAAGACAGCTGTTCTCAGATATTTTAAAACAGTACCCACTTCGACACTGGTACTTTTCGGGACTCACTTGCAAAGTAAGCCCCTGCAACCCCCCCTCCAACAGCAAAAAAAAAAAAAAAAAAAAGCAGGAATCTAACATCAGTTAACATTGAGAAAGGTTATGTATTATTATGTTTAGAATCAATAAAAATGTAGCATTCATGACCATTCCCTGGTCCGGATTGCCCAGACTATCCCGATCTCATCTGATCTTGGAAACTAAGCAGGGTTGGCCCTGGTTAGTATTTAGATGAGATACCCCCAAGGAAGTCCAGGGTTGCTACGCAGAGGCAGGCAATGGCAAAACCACCTCTGAACATCTCTTGGCTTGAAAACTCTACAGGGTCTCCATAAGTCAACTTGACGGCACTTTCTACTACCACTCATGACCGGTTTGCCCTTGCTACGCCATCTAGCCTCCCAAAGTAGCCCATTCCTCCTTCTACCTGGCTTCACGGATTGCTTGCAAGAGAGCTGCAACCCACTTTTCAGTTCTGAACCACAGTTTGAGCATCACTGATTTAAGACACAATATGTATCCCCATCATTTATCTGCACTCCCTGCTCTTGGCCTCCAGATAACATGCCAGTCCTGTTGATTGCAATTGTTCCCTTCACCCCCTTGGTAATGTGTACAGACCTTTAGCCGTAAGGCGAAATTCTTAGAAATGTACAAGGGAGAAGGGGAAAGGGGTTGGTGGCTGTAATAGTCTGATAAATGTTCTGGAAAGCTTGCTCATTGAGATGGAAGAACCGATCTTGCCACTAAATGGGGCTGCAGTTTAGCTCCGGGCTTGTAGCATCTGTGCAGTAGTATTGTTCATTCACTCTGATTCTCTACAGGAAGAAGTCTAGCCCAGTGTGCTCACTGGTTTAGCTGTAATTATGCCCACTGCTTGTTGTTCTCAGGTTGGCTGTGTCTTAGGAGTTCCAGCCTGCAAATCAAGAAAGATGTTAAGTTTATTTTAAACTGGAGGCTCTATTATGCTTACGTGAGAACAACATAAGTTATGAGGATTTTGATATGGAGAACATCAAAATTGTGTTATTAAAATGTATGTTCCAAATCAGTGCTGTTAACATCGAGCCTCAGGACTTGGTTTAAGGAACGGATGATTTCAAATCTGTTTGACCATCATATTAAAGTGTATTTTTGTTTAAGTTTAACAAAAATATAGAAATAGACAATAAATACCGTATACTTTAGAATGTATTGGGATATAAGGTATATTTACACCCAGGGAAGAAATGCATTTGTCGATAAGGTTTGTGAAGCATCATTGTAATCCCCCATTCCGCCCTACCCTTTTTTAATGTCCACTACTTTGTTCTTTTGAAAATAAAATTTTTGTTTAAAAAAAGAAAGATGTTAAGCACACAGATAAGAGAAGACTTCAGATATTTCACTTGCATCTTCCAGCAAGCACCGTGTCTGCTGTAAAATACTGCCCTTGAGGAACACGGTAAGGGCCTGAGAGTTTGTGAGAAAGAGTTGGAGCACTTCAGATAATTGTATGTTTTTCTACAACATAAATCAACATTTCCTTCCCCAGTTCCCAGTTTGCAAACCGCTGGTGTTCACTACAGAATAATTGGGTTGCCCTAAAACCTTGTGGTGTTTCAACACTTCCGTAGGTGGTGTGCTTTTTTGGACTTGTTTTCCCACTGCGTGCTGATTTCCCTGGGGCTATACCTTTGGTTTACCAGATTTCATTTCAGGAGGTTTTATCATTTGCTTTTCTGTAGATTGCCTTGCACTGGAAAACTGGAGGCAAAGCTGTCTGAGGCCTGTTTTGTGCTTTGCCGTTGTCAGACCCTCAAGTGTTTGTTGGGTCATACTTCATAATGAAAACATTGACACGTGCAGCTCATGGGAGAGGAGAAGCATTTTTTCCCATTCTTACTGGTCACATCCAGAACAGCTCCTCTGTCTTAAGCAATGCTTGTGTGTGTCACAACTGCGCTATTGATTGTGACCGAAAGGAAAGTTATTTGCTGGCAATCACATCACAACATGTCACATATGAATTGGGCTTCAGTGTCATCTGCTCCCATAAACTCCAGCTTATCAGATAAGCCAGGGGTCCCCAATGTAGTGCCTGCAGGTGTCATAGCTCCCGCCAACATCTTTTCTGACACCCACCAAGTGTTTTTAGGAAGTGGGTGGGGCCATGTAGTGCTTTTGCCCAGCAAGGCTTCTGATTGGCTGTGCAGATTTTTAAAAATGTTATTTGGGCAGCAGCTGCCAGTACAGCACAAGGATCTACACTGTGAAACTGAAATTAAACTATAGCTATCATTTTGTGTCTGGCTCCACCTCTTGCAGTAGCCATTTGTTGCAGCCCCCACCATGCCATATCAGAATTCCAAATGTGCCCGCAGGCTCAAAAAGGTTGGGAAACCCTGAGTTAAGGTCTAAAGAAATCTTTTTCAGTGTTCTCCTGCCCTTCTGGAATTAGATGACTGGCTCAGACATAAGGCCTTCTCTAGGGTCTATGAACCTATGAAGCTGCCAAACACCGTCAGACTGTTAGGTCCACCTAACTCAGTATCATCAACTCTGGCTGGTGGTAGCTTTCCAGCGTATCCAGCGAAGAAAGGTCTTTACCAGCCCCTGCTGTCTGAGATCCTTTAGCTACAAATGCCAAAGATTGATTTGCTGCATGCAAGGCAGATGCTCTGCCACTAAGTTACAGTCCCCTCCCTGTTGCCTAGTTTAGGGGATGCCCTCCCATCAACATTTGCCTAGCCTGCTTGCTTTCAGGGATGACTTGATAACATTTTTATTTCCCCAGACTTTTAGTTTATTCTTGTTTTCTTTTTCTCTCCCTACTGTCATGTTCTAAAGAAATAGAAGAGAACAAAAAAGGAAGAACAAGAGATCTGTTCCACAAGATCCAAGAAATCAAAGGGAAATTTAAAGCACGGTTAGGCATGCTGAAAGATCAGCATGGAAATACATTAACTGAACAGGACAAAATAAAGAAAAGGTGGGAACAATACACCGAAGAACTATACAAAAGAGATGAAAGGATAAAAGATTCTTTCCAAGAATAATCTTTTGAAGAAGAACCTACAGTTTTAGAAAGTGAAGTGAAAGCTGCATTGAGAGCAATCGGGAGAAACAAATCACCAGGAGCAGATGGGATATCAATAGAGCTATTCCAAGCCACAGAAAGAAACGGTGTCCATCAAAATCTTGACAAGAATATGCCAACAGATATGGAAAACAAAACAATGGCCCACAGACTGGAAACGATCCATTTACATTCCAATTCCCAAGAAAGGAGACATCAAAGATTGCAGCAACTATCGGACCATCGCATTAATTTCTCATGCAAGTAAAGTGATGCTCAAAATCTTACAGCAAAGGCTGTTACCATATATGGAACAAGAAATGCCTGATGTTCAAGCTGGTTTCAGAAAAGGAAGAGGCACTAGAGATCATATAGCAAATATACGCTGGTTACTGGTGGATACGAGAGAATTTCAGAAGAAAATCAGCTTGTGTTTCATAGATTACAGCAAAGCTTTTGACTGTGTGGATCATGAAAAGTTATGGCTGGTTTTAAAGGAAATGGGTGTGCCGCTACATCTGATCGTTTTAATGCGCAACCTGTACTCTGGACAAGAGGCCACAGTTAAAACAGAATATGGAGAAACGGAATGGTTTCCAATTGGCAAAGGGGTCAGACAAGGATGAATTTTATCTCCCTATCTCTTCAATCTATATGCAGAACATATAATTATGAAAGCAGGATTAGATTTAGATGAAGGTGGGGTGAAAATTGGAGGGAGGAACGTTAATAATTTGAGATATGCTGATGACACTACATTATTGGCAGAAAATAGTGAAGATTTGAAACGACTACTGCTAAAAGTTAAAAGAGAAAGTGCCCAAGCAGGACTACAGCTGAACATCAAGAAGACAAAAGTAATGACTACAGGAGAATTACACAACTTTAAGGTTGACAATAAGGAAATTGTTCAAGACTTTCTATTCCTTGGCTCCACCATCAACCAAAAGGGAGACTGCAGCCAAGAAATTAGAAGGAGATTGAGACTGGAAAGGGCAGCCATGAAGGAGCTAGAAAAGATTCTGAAGTGTAAGGATGTGACTCTGGCCACCAAGACTAGATTAATTCATGCCATCATATTCCCTATTACTATGTATGGGTGTGAAAGCTGGACAGTGAAGAAAGCTGATAGGAAGAAAATAGATTCCTTTGAAATGTGGTGTTGGAGGAGAGTGTTACGGATTCCGTGGACTGCCAAAAAAAACAAATCAGTGGGTTATAGATCAAATCAAGCCTGAACTGACCCTAGAAGCTAAAATGATTAAACTGAGGCTGTCGTATTTTGGTCACGTCATGAGACGACAAGAGTCACTGGAAAAGACCGTCATGATAGGAAAAGTTGAGGGCAGCAGGAAAAGAGGAAGACCCAACAAGAGATGGATTGACTCAATAAAGGAAGCCACAGCCTTCAATTTGCAAGATCTGAGCAAGGCTGTCAAAGATAGGACATTTTGGAGGACTTTCATTCATAGGGTCGCCATGAGTCGGAAGCGACTTGACGGCACTTAACACACACACACTGTCATGTTCAAGTTGTGCGTGACTGTGTCGCTGCTTAGGTTGCTAGGCTGGTTTTAATTATTTTCTGGACCTGTATGGCTCTTTTAAACCTTTGTTGCATTCCAACTGCTCTTAAGGCTATGTTGTGTTTTGAGTGTTGATACAGCTTTATTATGTATTGTAGAGCCCTTGTTAACCCTAACCTAGAATTGCTTTATGGTTTTCACAATTCCTACATGTATTAACTTCCTTTCCCCCTTCAAACATGTAATCATGTGTAATTACAAAGGTAGTATAAAATGTTATGACAGACTACAATGGCAAAAAGTGATCTCTAGTCTGTTCTTCTGAATCTTATTTCAGAAATAATTGAACAAGGAACAGTTAGTTATTAAATCTTTATATATCTTTCTGAAACCTAACTAAATTTGTTATAGCATCATTGTGAGACCCAGGTCACCTGGGTTTAAATCTCCACTTGGCCATGAACATTTCTGTGTAGCCTTGGCCAGTTAATCTTTCTTGGTCTAATCTATTGGGGAGGAGCTGTGGCTCAGTGGTAGAACATCTACTTGGCATGCAGAAGGTCCCATGTTCAGTCCCTGGCACCTCCAGTAAGGATCAGGTCATAGGTGATGTGAAAAACCTTGGGATCATGGAGAGTCTCTGCCAGTCTGAGTCAACAATACTGACTTGGCTGAACCAGTGGTCTGATTCAGTATAAGGTAGCTTCATGTGGACTACTACTATAATAAAGACTACTGATTCATTCTAATTTTTGCAATGTTTTGCTGCATTTCTTGAGCTCCTGTGGCCTTTCCTTGATTCAGTGACCTTCTTAGACACCCAGGGCACCCCTCTGTTTGATGTGCCATCAAGCAGCCATGAGCTTAATGGAGATTTTTGGAAGGAAAACATTATTTTCCTGCTCTCAATCTTCCAGGTAAAATTCAAGCCTTAGGATTGGCTCCTTGCCCACCCCTGTGACCAGGCTCACCCCAGTTTAATGCAAGGAGCAGGGACTTTAGGAAATCTATAAATCTCTCCTCCTAGGAATTCAGGTGTGCATTTTTCATGGATTCCTAGCCTTGGAAGTTGTGCCATGACATGGGAGTCTAAGCTGGGCTGGCTGAGTTAGACGGATGGATCAGGAAATCAATTAGTGACTAAGCACCATTTTGAGTTCAGATGTGTTGGGGAATATTCAAGTGCTTTCATTTGCTTGGCTGCCTTGTAAAATCAGTTGTTTACCTTGTAAAATTCTGCTGGGGTTTTTTAATATCTCAGACTCACACGCTTACTCTGTTTCTGCAAAAAGACAAGTGGTTGAAGGAACCAGGGAGAGAAAGACCTCTGGCTTCTTCCGGAATGTATACCTCCCAATTCCTTGGGGCAGTAACTCCCATATTACCAGAAGTGGTGGTAGTGATTTACTAAATCCCACCCATTCAGGGCTTAATTGGTATAGGTGGAAAGGAGGCAGAGAAGGGGGACAGGGCAGGCTGCTGCCCAAGAAACGGGTCCTTTGGCTGATCCCTCTTGCTCTAGGCATCCCACGTTTCCATGACAGTTTCACGAGAATAAAGTATGATAGGGGAACCATATATATTACCCTGAACTCCCGGACAAAAGAGAAGGATAACATAATAAATGACAACAACAAAAATTTAATTCTGAAACATCCCCTTTGATAAACAGCCATTTCTTCATTTCTGTATGTCGGGTAGCTCATTCCTGAGTTTTACTGAGACCGGGGATGGCATAGATGAGGTTCTACCGCAGTACCTCCAAAGAGGTTCCCCAGCCTCCGAAAAACCTGGCGCAGTAACGCTGTTTTGGAGGGGGCCATTCCGGGGCTGGAAGGGGTTATGAGGCAGCCTAGCAGCAGCCCCTGCCCCCTGGAATGCCCCAGGAACACCTCCCTGGACGCTGGTGCGAGCACTTGCTCCAGCAGGACGCTGGCGGGAGGCTGAACCGGCGTCCGTGGGCCGTACCGCTGTGCCAGTCCTGGGGCGCCGCCACAAGTGGCACTATGCTGGCATAGGGGGCTGGTCGCCTCCTAAGCCTGTTCGGCCCCCAGGCTCAGAAATGAATTGTAAGTGACCTATCTAGTATGTTTGTATCCTACTGTTGCTCCAAGCAGTTCAAAGCAGCATATATGGTTCCTGCTTCCTCATTTCATTTTCCCACCAACCTTGTAAAGTGGTTTAGTCGGAAATCCTGTGACTGCCCCAAGGTCACCCCTCAAGCTCCTGCAGCAGAGTGAAGATCTGAACCTGGGTCTCCCAGATCCTAGCCTGACGCTCTTAATTGTTGCACCATGTTTGCTGCTGTGGCTAAATTAGCTGCCATTTCTATATCTTCTGCTCTCTTTTTAAAGAAAAACCCGTTCAGGCATGAGATCTACTTGCAAGTCACCCACAAGTTCCTGTATGGAATTGCCTCCGCTTTGGAACTGTGTAAAGCACTGGTTCCCAACCGGGGGTCCGTGGACCCCCAGGGGTCCGCGAGAACTAAATTAAGGTCCGCAAAACAAAGTTATAAACCCATAATAAATTAATATTTTCAATTAGAAGTTCTCTATTATAAAAATATATATTCAAATATGTTTAACTAACAGTTATGATTAAAGTTTATTTTCAAATTCTCAGAATTTTTATTTTGTACCTTGGGGTCCCTGCACCGAACAAAAAATTCCTAGTGGTCCCTGGTCAAAAAAAGGTTAGGAACCACTGGTGTAAAGGGAAGAGGCCTCTTGTTCCTTTCCAATGTATTTCTTGCAAGTACTGGACTTCAATTCAATAAAAAATAAAATAAAGCAGAATTAGCACAAGGTTGTAAATCCATCTCAAGCTAGGGGAGTTGCTTAACTGTGATGTTCAGAATGGAGTCTGTACTACTAGAAATAACTTCAGTTTTAAAATATACATAGTTTCTTGTGTGTGATAGTTTGTCTGCAGGTGCAATTCGTTAAACGGGAAATCTGCAGTTGCTTCTGAAGCTTTTTAACATGTTGTGCTTTTTCAGTATATGCACTTTACGTATACAAAGTTGAACTCCTAAAAATTAAAGGGGGAATACGAAAAGCCATTGCTTAATTCATTGGAGAACCAGAACTGACTGACTGCAGTGTATGAAACAATCTTAAGCAATTCTTATTGTATGAAACAATAAGAATTAGGAAACTGATCCCACTAAAGTTAAACATTTAAGACTTCAGTACTATGCATACTTACCTGTGAGTGAACACAGTGGGACTCATTTCTGAGTAAACATGCACATGATTGGTCTGTAAGTCACATTGATTTTTTTTTATAATAATTTTTTATTTTTCTTCATTTAATATATCAACAGAAAAAATATAATAATAATAATAAAAAGAAAAACAAATAATATTTCTAGTTTAACAATCAAATGACTTCCCCCTCTCTCTCTTCCATCTAAAATTAAATTGTATAAGCTTTTGCTAACGGAACTAATCCCAATATTATTTTAATTAACCTGTTCTTGTCGTATCTAACATTATTAAATCAATACCTAATATAAAAATTAATACAAAGTATGAATAAGGGATTAGATCAAAGAGTATCCTTTAAATGGTCCCGTTAAAAAATAATTTTCACAGTACATTCTCCAAGCCTCCCATTCCCCCCAAAATTGTACATTATCATTCTGATTTATCAAAGCTGTAAGCTTCGCCATCTTGGTCAGTTCCAGCTTTTTTTTTATCCAGTCTTATTTTTCCGGTATCTCAACTGTCTTCCATTTAGCTGCATATATCAATCGAGCAGCCGTGGTGGCATAAATCAAAAAAGTTCTGTGAGTAAAAATGGTATCCGGTATCATACTTAATAGCATCATTTCAGGTGTTTTAGGTACATTTTGTTGTAGAATCAACCTTATTTCATTGTATATCACCTCCCAAAATTTCTTAGCTTTTTCACAAGTCCACTACATATGATGAAAATATCCTATTTCTTTATTACATTTCCAGCAGTTTGGTGACATTGAAGGAAATGATTTTGCTAATTTCTTCGGTGTTAAATACCATTTATACATAATTTTATATACATTTTCTCTTAGTAATTGCGAAGATATAAGTTTCATATCTCTCTTCCAAAGCCTTTCCCATTTTTGTAACATTATATCATGACCCAACATTTGTGCCCAACCAATCATGGTAGGTTTTATTCGTTCTTGTTCACAATAAAGTTCTAACAATAATTTATACATCTTGGAAATAAGATGATCATTTGTATCCAGCAAAAGTTTCTGTAGAGTTGATTTAGTTTTATTTTATTTTATTTTATTTTATAAAATTTTTTTATTGAATTTTTAATAAAGAATACAACAACAAAAAATAATATATGCATATAATACAAATAATGAGAGAAAAAACAAAATAATACAAACATAACCAAAAAAAAAAGTACAATGCAGTATTAAGACCTAAACTAGTACATTAATAGTTGCTATCTATTCTTTAAAAAGAAAACCAGTGGTCTATAATGCGTCATAACCTACCACCCACCAAAGTGCCCTTCACCATTGGACTTCCGGCGAAGTGTTGTGACAGTAAATAAAAACAGCCTGTTATTCTACTTCTTAATTAAACATCACATTAAACTATAATTCGTTAAATATAGCTTTAAAATCCGTTTTTGCCAGTTTATCCCAATATGCGGCGGCCTTTAACCAAGTATGTTTGAATTCTTCCAAACCTTTACCATGTAAAAAATCTGTAATCTTTGCCATCCGCATATAAAACCATAATTTTTCCCTCCATTCTTTAATTGAAGGTTTATTTGTTTGCTTCCATTTTTTAGCAATAGTAATTCTTGCTGCAGCAAAACTATATTGGCATATGACTCTGTCAGCTCTATCTAAATCTTTTTTTGGGATTCCTAATAGACAAAAAGCAAGGTCTTTTTTGATTTTTGCTTTAATCAGATTATTTATTTCATTCAAAACTAAACACCAAAATCTTTTAATTTTTTTACAAGACCACCATACATGCATAAAAGTTCCAGTGTCTTTACCACATTTCCAGCATAACGCTTTTTCTTCTTTTTTCATCTTACTCAATAACACTGGAGTTATGTACCATCTATAAAACATTTTGTATAAATTTTCTTTTATTTCATTCGAAATAGTAAATTTAAATTCCTTTTTCCATAAGTTTTCCCATATCTCCAAATCTATATTATATCCAAGGTCCCTCATCCATTTTACCATCACCAATTTGATCCTTTCCTGTTCTAAATTCATCTCTATTAGTAATTTATAAATCCTTCCTATCATTCCTTTATTACCTTTATATAATATTATCTCAAAAATAGATTTAGAGTGATTAAAGCCCACTTTAATATCTTTGTTAAATATATCTTTTAATTTATAATACATAAACCAATCTTTAATCTGAAGTTCTTCTCGTGATCTCATTATCCATAATCCATCTTTAAATTCTATCAACTCTCTATAATTATTACAATCTAAATTTAAATGTGCACCTCTTCTCAAAAATGCTTCTATGGGATTAATCCATCCAGGTGTTTTATTTTCTAAATAATCCTTATATTTCTTCCAAATTAATATTAAGTTTTTCCGTATAATATGGGAATTAAAGTCTTTATTCACTTTCTCTTTATCATACCATAAATATGCATGTTTTAGTTTTAGAAAATCCTGTTTTCACATCCTGTAAAAAGAGATAAGTCACATTGATTTTAATGGAAGAATAAAGTATGCAATTCACTTTCCTGCTGAGATCACTGGAACTCAAACACACTGAACATTAGCTGGATTTTGGTCTTGGCAGGGTTTTGTTTCTGTTACGTTAGATTAAAAATTTGTGACAGCTACCGGTATAAGGCCATTTTGTTTGCAAGTACATTTAATGAGATATGTAAGCTGCAGGTCTATGGCTTTTTTGAGGGGGTAGGAATGGTTTTTATTTGACATGTCATGGTTTTAACTGAAGGGATTGTAAGCTGCCTGGGACCAGAAAGGGAGAGCTATGGTACACATTTTTAAATAAATGTAAAAATGGCCCTGACCTGGATGGCCCAGGCTAGCCTGATCTCGTCAGATCTCAGAAGCTAAGCAGGGTCAGCCCTGGTTAGTATTTGGATGGGAGACCACCAAGGAATACCAGGGTTGCTGTGCAGAGGAAGGCACTGGCAAACCACCTCTGTTCGTCTCTTGCCATGAAAACCCCAAAAAGGGGTCGCCATAAGTCGGCTGCGATTTGACGGCACTTTACACACACACACACACACACACAAATGGCAAAGGTCTTAAGCTTTTGTGAGTTTTTAGTGATGTAACTACAATGAGATACTAGGTTGGATCCAAAAAGCTTGTTTCTCAAGATTTCCCAGTCTCCCGCCTAACTACAGCCCCCATTCCACTTGGCTTTTGTACAGGCGAGTCCCATGGTTCTCAGAATAGCCTTTTGGGGTGGTCAAATGGCCACCGTTTGGGGGTCTCTTTCCTTTTTCAACAGCAGAAGAGCTGGTTGCGTCCAACCCACAATATTGCAATGTTTTTGACAGCTTGTTCTTAATTTACTTTCATCTCTTAGAAGGACAATATAGTGTTGCTCTGGATTATGGCACTGCAGCTGCTTATTTATTTCATTTGGAATCACCTGATGTCCACAGCGTAGTTATGCTCGCCAGACCTAATATTCTTCCATCAGCCATTTTATATGATATATGATATAAGAGAATTCCTCTCAGAGAATTATAAGATATAAGAGAATTCCTCTCCATGACAGGTGTTGTCCATGTATGGTTGGGGTACCCAAACACTTAATTCATATGTTATTGCATTGTACATTTTACTTGGGGCCGAGGAATGCTTTTATCAGACAACTGTTGTCTAGCGCCCAGAGCTTCTCAGACCAGCAGTTGGTGGTGAATCTTTTATCAGATAGAAACTCTTTTATCCCTCAACAAGTAGCCAGATATCTGCTAGCTGCATCAAGAATATGGGAACAGCTTAAATGTGTTCCTAGATAATGTTGCTGACGATGTTTTAATGCTTTTATGGACTGTTTAGTTTTTGCAATTTTGTTTTATAAACATGGTGTGACAAATGCCTAATAAAGGTGGTGGTGATGACGATGATAACAATATGTCCCTGATCACAAATTCTTTTTTAGGTGTTATGTTCTTTATTATCTTGCAGGTTTCGTCACAGTCCTAACTGCTTTTACTTGAGAGACTGGAACATCCACTCCTGGATCAGACAGTGCCTTAAATTTGGGGCACAGGACAAAGCCTTGTACACAATACAGAATAAGGTGATGTTTTGATAAGATACTTATCAGGCTCGTTTGGATTGTTAATTTGGAAATATAATAAAGTTGTTATAGGTAATCATTAGACATTTGAGAAAAATTAATTCATTTAATAATGCAACTACATAATCCTAGAAAGTTGCATTAAACAACAGTGGGTTATCGGAGATAATTCTTTCAAAAGTGCAATTCTAAAGTTCAGTGGGGTGAAGTTAGTTCACAGATAACTCCTATAGCTGATTAGTTCTTTCTGAAATGCAGTTCTGAAATGCACAGGTAACTCCTGTAGATAGATTTTTTCCTTAGAAAACTTATAAGGATCAGTAAAGTTGTAGCTGATCACTCAGCAAATAAAGGTTCTTCAACCAAGTCTCTCCTTAGCTCAAGTTTGAATAATTAGCTGTGGTCTATATCAACAACAGCCAAAAAAAAAGTTAGTTCATAAGATGTTAGGTAAAGGTAAAGGTCCCTTGTGCAAGCTCCAGGTCATTCCTGACCCATGGGATGACGTCACATCCCGACGTTTCCAAGGCAGTCTTTGTTTGCGGGGTGGTTTGCCAGTGCCTTCCCCAGTAATTTTCCCTTTACCCCCAGCAAGCTGGGTACTCATTTCACCGACCTCGGAAGAATGGAAGGCTGAGTCAATCTTGAGCCAGCTACCTGAAACCGACTTCCGTCGGGATCGAACTCAGGTCATGAGCAGAGCTATTGACTGCAGTACTGCAGCTTAACATTCTGCGCCACGGGGCTCCTTCATAAGACGTTAGCTGAAGTTAATCTTCACAATACTTAGTATTTCTTCTTTTGCCTCTAATAAAAAATAGAAGGGAAATGCAGAGAACAAAAATACTTGGCATTTCTTGTGGACTTTGATTGTGTGTGGGAGGTCACAGGGCCGAGGCCAAACATGTGGCCTCCAGCCCATCCTTTTGCAGGGCAGGAGCAGAAGCTACCTCAGCAACTGTGGTTTGCCTAGTCTGCTCTTCTCAATCTCAGAAGGTCCGTGGTCCAGTTTGGTGACTCTCCAGCATTCATAGGCTTGTTTTGGGGAGAGGTGGGGAGCTTGGAACATCATGACTCTTCTGTCCTTGCAATATTCTTGGCCCCCAAACACCAAGTTTCTTTCTGTGACCTCTACTCTCAGTTAATAATTGACTTGATTCAGCCAATACTGAAGATTAATCATGGTAGAGCATTTGCTTTGCATTCAGAATGTTAGCCGAATTGCTCTATTAATATGGGGAATTAGCTTAAGCAATTGGTAACTATGTATTTTTATAGCGGGGTCGCACTCAGCTATACCAGAATCCATTTAATGAGACCTTGAATAAAGACAGACAATGGTTTCACCCCTCTTAGGTTCCCAGGTGGCAAAACATGACAAAGGATTAAGCTGTGGCTACCAGAGTGGGGTAGTGATTGCTGCTGACGGCCCATTAAGCGGTGGATGTTGCAAGGGGGGGTGTTTGGCACTGATTACATGACACACTGCTTTTCATGACATGGCTGCGGCTGGAACAGAGTCTGTACAGGAACATGGCTTCCCTCAGGTTCACCGGAGGCTGCCCCTGCCCCTGCTTCCTGGCTGCTAGCCGCACAGCGCTCGCAGGAGCGGCCGAGTCCGTGACAACGGAGCGCACAGCGACCGTTCTGTAGCGTTTGGGGTGGGCGCGCGGCCAGTACAGTAGTCGAGTGCCTGCATAGCGGGTTGCCAGGTCCCGTCCGGGAGGTTTAGGCAGGCCCGTATGCTATCAATTAAGTCCCAGGCTCAGTCCAGGTGGTCTTCCATTAACAGATCTTGGCTAGTGAGTAGGGAAGACCTTTCTCTGTGTAAAGTCCTGGAGAACTTCTGTCAGTCTGAGTAGACAATACTGAACTAGATGGACCAATGGTAAGACCTGCCACAGGAAAAACTTGGAGGATCCAGCCCCTTAATAGCACTCATAACAGATCACTGCTAAAAAACTTTGAGGGTAGGGATATAGAAATGAATATTGAAAGTAGTCTGTGATATGTCGGCTAAATGTTTATGTGATTTGTCAGATGTGCAGAACTGATGGATAATTCCCATTTGGTGCTAGTATGGAAACAGACCTGGCGGCCTTAAACTTGTCCTTCTTTATTGCTGGTTGAAGTCCTAATCTGAATTTATAAGAGGCTAAAATTATGGCATTTTCACATTTGTGTCATTTCTGCTCATCTTTTTCCAGGTACAATATGGAATTTTTCCAGATAATTTTACCTTCAATATACTGTTAGATTCTTTTATAAAGGATGGGAATTATAAAGGTAAGAAACAAAACATCCATGGTCATACATAATATAGTTCTATCCTTTCTCATCTCTGAGTACCTGGGGGCCATGTCTATTGTGCATATTGGGAAATGCACAAGATGCATTTGCCTGCGCCTTGTGATTTTGATTGCCCACAATAGCAACCACCATATTTTCCTAAATGTTGTAGAGCTACAAGCATCTAGAGCCAGTCCATGCATCACATGAGTCAAAGGGGTTATTAGCAAAGATGCCTTTAGCGTTCATTTGGGATTGGAGTGTTGTTCCTTCCCTGCCAACTGAGGTCTTGTTCACAATTGATCATAAGGTATTATTAGAGTGCCTGCAATTATTTCAAAATGGGTATTTGTAACAAAGTCTATAGATCATCCTTCAGTTTAGTGCGCAAAATCTCCACGTGTCAAATGCTTCAGTTCTTATCTCCTCCTTGGCTGATGTGAAGCTGCCTGTTTTGATTGTGGGGCAGTTTCCCAGTCTGCAAAATGCGGCTCTGATAGAAATATATGCTAATTCAGCAACATCCTTCCAAATACTTTCCTAAGATGGAGCTTCCCTCTCAAATAGATACCGGAGTTTCCTTTCTGCCTCTGTATTTTCACACATCTTTAGGCGCTAGTGTAAAAGTTGGCAGCATGCTCACATTTTAAAAAAATAACAAGAGAAGGAGCTATGAGTCCAGAACCTTGACAAATCTCTTGCTGGCATACTATTTTTAAAAAAAATGTTCTTCAATTTCCAGATGCTATGGCCGTGGTTACTGAGATAATGATACAAGAACATTTTGATGAAGTATCTACACAACTTCTCTCGCTTTATGTCATGTATAACTATTTGAAAACCAAATCAGAATTTACGGTAAGCTGTCTGTCTGTCTATCTATTTTCGATTTCTGACTCACACTCCCCAGCCGTGGCTGGGCTCAGGGCGAGTACCAACATCAAAATCAACATACAAGCACAATAATTCTAAAAACCAATTAAAATATACAATCCTTGTTTAAAATATAATCTAAAATATCAGATGGTGCTAAAATATAGTATTCGCCGAGAGGGCAAATGCAGATAACCCCCTCTTAATTCATATAAACAACAGGGAAAAGGAGAGGCAGGGAGGCCAACGCTGATGATATTCGCGGCTGTCCTCAGTTGTAAGCCTGGTGGAAAAGCTCTGTTTTGCAGGCCCTGCGGAACTCTTTCCAGACCTGCAGGGCCAGATGTTGCTAGGAAGAGCATTTCACCAGGCTGGAGCCAGGGCCGAGAAATCCCAGGCTCTTGTTGAGGACATCTGCACACTCCTGGGGCTGTAATGAACATTATTTGTGTAACAAACTGGTCTCAGGTGGTAAGACTGGGTAAGAGATAGGGTCCTTACCAGAAATGAATGTTTCTTTCTTGGATTGCCAAAGTTGAATAGAACAGCTATGGCCTCTTTTTCTGGTAAACACAATAATGCAAACTAAGTCAGACACTTCCTTTTAGTTCCAAAATGTGTATATTCAGGAGACGAAACTCAACCAGTATCCCATTTTTCTATTATGCTTTAACCATACTTTTGTTCAAAATGGGAAATTAAAGGGAACTAAAAGGGTAGAATCTTACCATACTTATAGTGCAGGACATAGATCCTTTTCTCCCTTTCCTTCCCTCCTGTCCCACATGGTTAAAATTTAGATTGGAAACTCCTGAAGGCAGGGACACGTTTCTTTATTTTTGCGTTTACTAATTTGTCCAGTATTATGTTCATTGGTAATGCTGTATAAATCACAATATCAGGCACTGGCAAACCACCCCGCAAACAAAGTCTGCCTTGAAAACGTCGGGATGTGACGTCACCCCATGGGTCAGGAATGACCCGGTGCTTGCACATGGGACCTTTACCTTTTAATAGTCAAGTGTCAACCTATCTGCAGATACTTGAATCCGCAGATTGGGCTCACAGTGACAGAAAACAGATATTGGTTCTTATAGGTTATCCTGAGTCCTGAGGTTCGCATAAAAATCTGAGAATGTTAAGAAAATAGAGTGGGGGAATTTAAATCCCCTCTAAAGCATGCACTGGGTTTGGCGGCAGTGATGGTGGAGGGCAGGGAGCCATGGGGGGGGGGGGCAGTGTCAGTAACAGAAGAAGAACGCTAAGAGGGGGACAGGATCTTCTGCAAGTAATAATGTGTGTCCCTAGTGCAGGTTAGTGATTTTGAGTACATAGCTAGGGAGTGGTACTTTGTTCAGTGTGGTGTTAATTCAGAGTGTAATTTTTGTGACTGGTTAAACCATTTACTCCAGATCACCTTTACTGACTTCAGTAGAATTATGAATAAATAATACATGGGTTGTGTGCCTGCATATGTATGCCTACCACCATATCAGTTCACTTAATGCATCTGATAAACTAGGCTGTAATTATAAATGCACATGTCTAAATAAACCCTTTAGAATATTCCAGGTTTTTCACATTAGAAGTCAGTAACTGGAATTAGCCCTGGCCTGGATGGCCCAGGCTAGCCTGATCTCATCAGATCTCAGAAGCTAAGCAGGGTCAGCCCTGGTTAGTATTTGGATGGGAGACCACCAAGGAAGACCAGGGTTGCTGTGCAGAGGAAGGCACTGGCAAACCACCTCTGTTCGTCTCTTGCCATGAAAACCCCAAAAAGGGGTCGCCATAAGTCAGCTGCGACTTGACGGCAATTTACAGACACAGACAACTGGAATTATCCTAACAGAGAACTAGTGGGCCCTCCTTTTCCTTCCTTTGCAGGTTTTATGAACATATGGTCTGGCTTATAACTTTACCTTACCAGGGCAAACCTAGCTAAGTCTCTGGAGAGAACCATCATGTTTAAGTTCTGTTCTATCAAATGGCCTTCACCTAATCCATTTCTTTTTTTCAGTGTACTTCTGTAATGCTCACATTAAAACCAGCTTTATTTTCTTTATGAGGTACCTTTATGAGGTACCTACTGAGGGCTGTTTCCTGTATGGTATTTGTAAGCCATCAGAATGCTATTAAAAGTGTCTTCTGGTGTAAAAATGTGTTTTGGAAAGAACTGAAGTCTGTGAGAAATATACATGTACTTTCAGGCTGTTCCTGGATCCTGTGAGTGTGTGCTTTTCCTACAAGATGGTGATATGTATTTAATTCTTTTGTTATAGAATCATAGGGACCACCAGGGCCATCAAGTCCAAACCCCTGCACGATGCAGGAAATTCACAACTACCTCCCCCCTCCACACCCCTAGTGACCAGAAGATGGCCAAGATGCCCTCCCTCTCATCATCTGCCTAAGGTCACAGAATCAGCATTGCTGACAGATGGCCATCTAACCTCCCGAGGAAGCCACTGAGGAACCACTCTAACTGTTAGAAAATTCTTCCTAATGTCTAGACCAGTGGTTCCCAACCTTTTTTTGACCAGGGACCACTAGGACTTTTTTGTTCGGTGCAGGGACCCCAAGGTTCAAAATAAAAATTCAGAGAATTTGAAAATAAACTTTAATCATAACTGTTAGTTAAACATTAAACGTAGAATAATATTTGAATATATATTTTTATAATAGAGAACTTTTAATTGAAAATATTAATTTATTGTGGGTTTATAACTTTGTTTCGCGGACCTTAATTTAGTTCTTGCGGATCCCTGGGGGTCCACGGACCCCCGGTTGGGAACCAGTGTTCTAGACAGAAACTCTTTTGATTTAATTTCAACCCGTTGGTTCTGGTCCGACCTTCTTGAGCAACAGAAAACAACTTGGCACCCTCCTCTATATTACAGACCTTCAAGTACTTGAACATGGTTATCATATCCCCTCTCAGTCTTCTCCTCTTCAGGCTAAACTTACCCAGCTCCTTCAACCTTTTCTCATAGGACTAGGTCTCCAGATCCCTCACCATCTTTGTTGCCCTTCTCTGGACACGTTCCAGCTTGTCTACATCTTTCTTAAATTGTGGTGCCCAAAAATGAACACAGTACTCTAGTTGAGGTCTAACCAGAGCAGAGTAAAGCGATACCATCACTTCGCGTGATCTGGATACTATACTTCTGTTGATGCAGCCCAAGACTGCGTTTGCCTTTTTAGTTACAGCATCACACTGCTGACTCATGTTCAGTGTTTGGTTTACTAAGACCCCAAGATCCTTTTCACGCATACTACTGCTCAAAACAAGTCTCCCCCATCCTATAATTATGCATTTGATTTTTCCTACCTAAATGCAGAACTTTACATTTGTCTTTGTTGAAGTGCATTTTATTAGTTCTAGCCCATTTCTCCAGCCTGTCAAGATCATCCTGCATCTTGGCTCTGTGTTCTACCGAATTTGCTACCCCTCCCAATTTAATATCATCTGCACATTTAATAAGCATCCCCTCTATTCCTTCATCCAAATCATTTATAAAGATGTTGAACAACACAGGGCCCAGCACAGATCCCTGAGGAACTTCACTAGTCACTTCTCTCCAAGTGGACAAGGAACCATTAACTAGCACTCTTTGGGTACGATCTGTCAACCAGTTGCAGATCCATCTAACAATAATAGGATCTAACCCACATTTTCCCAATTTGTCAACTAGAATACTATGTGGAACCTTATCAAAAGCCTTACTGAAATCTAGATAAACTATGTCTGCAGCATTCCCCTGATCCAGCAAGGTAGTAACTTTCTCAAAAAAGGAGATAAGATTAGTCTGACATGACTTATTCTTGAGAAACCCATGCTGGTTTGGTGCTTTGAGATTGAACATCATGTACAGAAGTCACCTTATACTAAATCAGGCCACTGTTCCTTCTAGTTTAGGACTGCCTACTCTGAATAGCAGTGGCTTTCCAGGGTCTCAGACATGGAAAGATCATTTGTTGTACTCACTACAGGAGACCCTTAAGTGGTGATATCTGGGATTGAACCTGGGACCTTCTGCATGCAAAGCATGCACTCTGCCACTGAGCTGTGTCCTCTCCTTATATTTTACCTCCCATGACTGAAAGAGGGAGACTACAGTTGACAACTGCAGTTGAAAAAATTGCTATGAGGGTTAATGTACTGACAGAAAAGGGCACAAACAGCTTAATAGAAATACAGTGCCATGTATATTTGAGACAGTCTTACCACCGTATTTATTTATTATTTATCATAACAATGTATACCTCGCCTTTTCATGCTCAAGGTGATGATCTATATAAAATCAGGATAAAACAGATTTAAAACAAAAACAAAAAACCCCACTAAACCCAGTCAGTTAGGAGCCCCGTGGCGCAGAGTGGTAAGTTGCAGTACTGCAGTCCAAGCTCTGCTCACCACCTGAGTTCAATCCCAACGGAAGTTGGTTTCAGTAGCCAGCTCAAGGTTGACTCAGCCTTCCATCCTTCCGAGGTTGGTAAAATGAGGACCCAGCTTGCTGGGGGTAAAGTCTAGATGACTGGGGAAGGCAATGGCAAACCACCCCATAAAAACAAAGTCTGCCTAGTAAACGTCGGGATGTGACATCACCCCATGGGTCAGGAATGACCCGGTGCTTGCACAGGGGACCTTTACCTTTTAAACCCAGTCAGTACAAACAAATGCCCAATAGGTTGTACTTTCATTAACGGCCAACAGACTCAACAAAAAGCCTCCCCCAGAATATTGTCTTACAGGCCCTTCTAAAAGAAAGTAGAGAAGGAGCCCTGGAGTGTGGCTTTGAAAAGGATATTCCACAAAGCAGGAGGCCTGGTTTCTGGCAGAGGCCATAAGAGCAGAAGAAACTGTGAAGAGAGGATTTGAGGCAGTATACGAAGACGTTCCTGTTTGACAGGACAGGCAGTCCTTAGTGCAGGTCCGTAACATATTGTGTTTGTATACATAAGCATCTTTAAGGAAAGCAAGTTTAGGATACAAGCTTATGACAGTGTGATTTATTTATTTTTACAACCGTACTGTACTGGCTAAAAGTTGTGAGCCTGGAAGTTCCCTATTTCAAATCTGCCCTCTAGGAAGCATTAGGCAAGCCATTGCTCTCTTAAGCTCAACCCTCCCCCACTCCCTCCAGTCTTCAATACAGGGATAAAAACAACAGGGTAGTAGATCCTGGAGTGTACAAAGAATTTTGAGTACTTTGGAAAAAGTGCTAAATCAATGTCAAGTGTTCTTATGATCCAGAAATTGCTGGCAGTTCAGAATAGGGAATCGATTGCATAACACAGGAAAACATACTTTCTCCCAACCTGAAGGATTAGTTTAATATTTAGGGTTTTATGCAGAAGATTCTTGTTATCTGAAAGGACTGTGGTCTGGACTGAAGATTCTGAGTTGTAGTTCCTTCTACTCCTTATTCGTGTTTTAGTTCAGCGGGCAATATAATTATGTTTCTTCATGTCTAACGTTAAGACAGCACAATATCTTTCTGATGCCAGTCCACTTTGGGGTTTTACTCTACTTTTTAATTTAGGTCAATTCAACTAGAATTGCTTATGGGCTAAAATCTCATGAGATGACTATTCTGTTTTTTGGAATATACCCCTGTCTCCCTTGGTCCTTGGCCATTGCTAACGAGAGTAAGAAACATGCAGTGTTGTGGATAGGGCAGACAGTAAAAAAAACCCATTATCGGAATTGTCATTATCCAGATTTCCTGTTTGTCTTTCATATGTCAGCATAATCCTGGCTGAACAGTATTCTTGTTTTTTATCTGAATTTCAAATTGCATTCTGAATTTGTTTCCTAGCCAGCCATTGACTCAGTTTTGTAATTTTCTGTTCTTATTTAGCCTCTAAAACAGACCAGCAATTTGCCCTTCTCTTCCCTTTCCTCAGTCATTTGCAACTGCCCCGGGAGGAACAAACTGTACTACTGGTTTTCTTTTTGCTTGTGGTGCTTTTCACATGAACACATGAAGCTGCCTTATACTGAATCAGACCCTTGGTCCATCAAAGTCAGTATTGTCTACTCAGACCGGCAGCAGTTCTCCAGGGTCTCAGGCAGAGATCTTTCACATCACCTGAACTAGTCCCTTTAACTGGAGATGCCTGGGACCTTCTGCATGCCAAGCAGATGCCCTATCACTGAGCCACAGTCTCTCTCCTACTTCATTTCATTTGTATATATTCTCTAGTGTGTCTCCCCTTTTTCTCTCTCATCTAGGGTTGCCATATTCAAGGTAACAGAATCTGGCCGCGTGATTTGCATAAGGGGCACAATGATAATTATGCAAATCAAGTACATGAATTAGTATATTACCTATCAATTTGTTTGCATCTTCTCCTAGTAACTGCCACAAAAGGTTGGGCCTGACTATGCAATGCGTTGTTCTCAGATCTGCCCCAGGGACTTTCAACCAGTTGTGCTACAGGAGTTCCAAAGTAAAACCAGCTAAAAGCTGTGAGCCAGGGATGTAAAGCTGATTTCCAAGTGTTCAGGGACCCAATTTGGACTGGGAACATGACATGCAGAAATTGGGAGCGTGGGGAAAATATTGGCTTCCCAGGGCCATTTGGGGTCAGGACGGTGGTGTGGGTGGGCACTTAGGACCTTGAATATCACGGTCCTGCTCCAAATTGGGCCCCCTTGAATCTGGGAATCTTAAGTTGTAGAAGGAAACTCCCAGCGCACATCTGTTTGAAAGTCTTATGGGAGTAGAATCAGGAACAATTTTTTGTGAGGTTAGGCCCTGAGACAACAGCAAAGTTTGTCTGCGGGAGAGAAAAATAAAGCACTGTGCCCTTTGAATTTGTTGCTACAACAGATCATGGCTCTGCATCTATTCAACTACTGTACAATTAGATGTTCTAATGTAGGAGTGTAAGTTTGTTCTCTTCCAAAGTCAGGAACCTTTAACAGTGACATACTAACAAAACAAACACCTTAGCTTGTAGCATTTATTGTCAGTAGAACTGGAAAGGCCTTGTAGATGAATTTTCTATACACAAATAAGTCTTGAATCTTAGCAGAGGATATTTTTCCTTAAAATGTTTTGAGTATTGCCTCAGGCATATGAAAGCCTTGGCTCATTAAATGCTATCCATCCACTAAGTATTGCCTCTCAGATTGGTTCTTTTGATTTGCAAATATACTGTCTAAAAATGTTTTCTGGTCTTGCAAATATAAAGATCACTTTCTTTTTCTGCTGCTCTCAATGCTGTAGATAGATCTGGGGATGGCATTGATAAATGCTGCTGTTTATATCTCTAGGAAGATTCATTTTTATTACATTATTGCTGTGTCTTAGAATAATCCAGAAATTCAAATTTGCAAGAGGGAAAAAGACCCTTTGCTTTAAAAGTACTTCGTTTTAGAAGTCAGTTAAAGACAAAATATCAGAAGACACAAATGAAGCCACCAAGTGCTGTTGCAGGCTCCAAAGAAGCAGCTTATAGCGATAGATAAAAGACACCTGTCAATCACAGATCTGACTTCCTTCATTGGCTAGAACAAAGGGAAGGTGCAATCGACCATTTCCCTCAAGATAAATTAGAAGGTAAAATGTTCCTGTCTCTGAATATAGAAGGCCTAGATACTTGAAAAAGAAAGAAAGATGGGAATCTGAGCTAGCTGATAGGCTGTATGGGTATTGAGTGGCATCCCCATATTTTGGGTAAAACCCAGTTGACTGACCAATATGGCAATCCTGTTTTCATCACGTTTGTGCTGAGGAGGATCTGACTCAGTTCCAGAGGGCACGCTTTGCATGCAGAAGATCCCAGGTTCTATTCCTGACATCTGCAGAGGAAGGATCTCGGAGAGGAATTGTTAGGGAAAGAGCCGTCCCTGCTTGAGACCCCGGAGAGCTCCTGCCAGCCAAGAGCAAACAGTACTGAGTTAGGTGGAGCTGATCTATGGCAGCTTTATAGGTTGGTTTCTTTAACACCTAGAACCTCTCTGTGTTTATGGGCTGTTGGTTTTTAAAGGTTTGTGTTGATCAAAAATGTCTTATTACCAAAACAGGTTATTAAAGAACGGCTTGCATGCCGTTGCAGGATTACGGCAATCCATTTCTCTGACTAGTCTTTGCAGCACAACCAAACAAGGAAAGTGAACGTTCTTGCATCTGGGAAAGGGCAGGGGAGTGGTATCGGAAGACTATCCACAACCAGAGACTTCATGCGCCATTTTAACATTAATTCATTGAAACGATGTGTAATTTTTTTTTAGTGGGAGGAAGAGAGAGACCTTGGAGCATCCCTGTTGTTAACAGGCCTGAAGCAGACTGACACGGTGGGCTTCAGCTCTCGGCTATATGGTTATGCACTTCTCGGTAAGTTCTAAGGATTTCATCACAAGCTCTCTTCCTTACAGCTTCATTGATTAGGTTTAGGTTGGTGGGTTGAGTAGTTAAGATAGCTTAATTAAGTAGTTAAGATAGCTTTCTTCATCCTACAAAACTAGAATTAATATCCGAGTACTATCAGAGGGTCAAGGTACAGACAAACAATCTGTATAAAATGATTCCCATCCACTAGGGCAGTGATGGCGAACCTTTTAGAGACCGAGTGCCCAAACTGCAACCCAAAACCCACTTATTTATTGCAAAGTGCCAACTTGGCAGTTTGCTCCCGCCGGGTGGCGGGGAGTCCAGGGAAGGGGGGGGCTTGGAGTCCAGGGAAGGGACTGCTCGGCTCCCTGCTCCAGATGCTTCTCCCTGCTCTTTCAAGACCTCATGGAGCTCCTCGCATTGGAGAGGTGCGAGGGGCTCTTTTATGGGAGTGTGGGGTGGTGTGGGGTTGGGTTGGCAGCTCCCTCCAAAGCTCTGCAAGCCCAAACTGCAGCGAGCCCCTGGGGCCGGCCCGCCCGTTGTCTCTGGAGGAGGCCTCAAGGGTTGGTGGGCGCACGCGGCACGGCGCTCCAGGGAGCTCCTGGGAGTCCAGGGAAGGGGGGGCTTCTCGACTTACCCGCGCGTGCCCACAGACAGGGCTCCGCATGCCAAGTCGGGCACGCGTGCCATAGGTTCGCCAACACGGCACTAGGGGGTGTTGGGGGGGAGGTAGTTTTGAATTTCCTGCATTGTGCAGGGGATTGGACTAGATGACCCTGGTGGTCCCTTCCAGCTCTATGATTCTAGTGTTCTGGCGGTTGGTATTGAGAGCTGTATGTCGCAACTGGAAGAGGTGGACCGGTGCATAATATTCTCTCAACCTACTGTTGAGTTCCAAAACTACTTGAGTCAGATCTGTACATGATGCTGGGAATTCCATGAATGGAAGCATTTTTCTTTCTATAGAAATTGTGCATGGGGGGACCCCAATTCTGTCTGGAACCATAGCATGGTGTGTATTTTGTGTCTTCTCCCCCCCCCCCCGGTGCTATTTTCCCAATCTGAAATAGCTCTGAGGAGCATAAACTTGTCCTCCTCTAATGCTGCAGTCCTAGTCAGAACTAGGACCTTCATCCATACATTTTAAAGGGGAGACAACATCTTGGGAACTTGAGACCTTGTACTTGAGACCTTGATGTGCAGTGTTTGAAGCACCCAGTTTCAATATTCTTTGGTGTTTTTTTTTAAAGAATAACTTCACCTAATTCTGAGTTACTTACCAGTCATGTAATAGCTTCATCCTACCCCATTATTCGCTGTTAACTGGCAATTTACCTTCAGCTGAGGGGCAATCAAGACACAAAAGGTTTGGCCTCTCTCTTTGTCTCACAGTTTGTTAGGGAAAGCTCACAGAGGTAGAAAGGCAACAAGGTGACAGAAGAAGGATGCTGATTCTGATTCTATGTGACTGCAGACAGCACTGGGAATAAAGGCGAAAGCTGTAAACTAATTGGCATCCCATTTCCCTCAGAACTATTGGTGCACAGTTCATGTGATGTATTGATACATGCACACCTCACCCTTCCCGTGGTCAGCATTTTGTATTTATGCATAGCCTCAATTATTTGGGAAGGCGTTGTACTTAGCAAATTGGTTTACCGCCGTGTGGGAGTGACCCTCCTGACATTGGCATTCCAAAGATCAAAAGCTATTTTCTACTATGTCACACATTCTGCAGTCTTGCCAACTCTAATGGAGTAGACCTCTGCAAGAGTGAAAGACGTCTGTGGGCACAGATTGGCTCGGAGCAACTTGGCGGTTTATATTTAGCCACAACCCAGCAAGGTTTGTTTGTGCACATGCAACTGCGGCTCTCCGTAGCCTCCCTGCTTGGGGAAGAGAGACATTAGGTGTGTCACAGTACTTTGCACTGCTAGATGCACTGTTGTGATTCATGTAGACAGCTAAAGGCGATACAAACTCCAGTAAGGTATGCAAGGCCACATCAGAACTCTTTAATATCAAATGTCTGATTTTACCAGGATGGCAAGAGTTAAGGACTGGATCCTGCTAATAAAGAGTTTGTAATGCACCAAGTAGTCAGGATTAGAACCTCAGGTATATTTAATAGGCTATAATTTTCCTGGGTGAAAAGCATTTTCCATGTAGAAAGCTACTTGGCCTCTGCAAGGAGATAATGTAGCTACCTGTGCAGTTCATGCTCATAGTAATGTGGAGAAGCCCTTTGTCACCAGTATGGCAAGTAGTATTCAGGAAACCTAAATTAGCCTTTAAAATGACACTTCTATGTAAATTAATTATGAGTTACACAGATACTGGCTTGGATCCACTGGACCTTTTCCATGGGTGGAAGATTTCCACCCCTGGAGTGCAACTTTCTTGTTTCCTCTGTAGCCCAAAATACTTTCCCCCCTAGGAGCAACATTGTGGGATGCAGCAGGAGGGTGGTGGTGGTGAGAAAGTTGCAGTACGTGGGTGTGGATCCTTTCGCCCATGGAAAAGCGCTGGTGGATCCAAGCCATTAGCTCTTCCCCTTCCCCAGTGATTAGCTCTTCCAAAGCAGCCCAAGTTAATTTAATTTGGCCCTATGGTTTACTGGTATTGAAGTAAAACATCTGTGCTGATAGGACGCTCATTGATGATTGCATGGCGCGATCATTTTGAGAGATGTGCTGTGGTGCAGATACTTGCTAATATTTTTGTTCTGTATATAAGGCAACATGCTACAAGGAAATCCAACAAAGCTCATATTCAGAATAAACTGTAAATCAACAACACATTTACAGTTTTGCTTATTTTGCACATCCATTTTAAATTCCGTTGCTTCCTTCTGAACTAGATACAGTGCAGACTTTTATATTTCTTCACAAGAGATGTTTAATAAAGAAGAAACGGATGAGATGGGTTTAACAGGGAGCGGCAGCCAACCCCCCCCCCCCCAAAAAAAACCCACTGTTAGTGATGAATTTACATCCAATAATACAGTACTGAGGATTAAACACCTGCTTTTCAAACCAATGAAAATGGGTTTTTTAGATCTATTTTTTTCTAATTTCCAAGTATCCACTGCATACAGATTGCTGAAATATTTCAGTCTTTGATCAAGGGGGGGTACACCTGTCAGAGTGATTCTGCAAGAACAACATTTCTGTGTTGAAACTCATCTTTTAAAAAACATTTTTCTATGTTGTAGCTCTTTTGAAGAGGAATAATATCTGCTCCCAACCTGTTCCCCCACCCTCCAAACTTAGCCTAAGCTAGATAATGGAAATACCATGTTTTGGAAAGGTTATGCCTCTGGTAAGAGACAAACAGCCAATCCAGGGAGACTTTAGTCTGTTGCAGGTGTTACACACATCTGGAGAGAAATGCCCCAGCAATGTTGCAAAAAATGTTAATAAACACCTTATTTACAGGAGAGATGTTTTGACAGTCATTCTCCACAAGCAAAAGTTACAGGTGGTGGGCCATAAAAATTTCAGAGGATGGGAAAGTTGCTTTCTGGATGAAACGTATTTTCTGACTTTAAATAACCCTCAGTTATGTATTTAACAACAGGAAAAGTGGAGCTGTCCCAGGGACTACGAGCCGTTTACAACCTGATGCCTCTCATGTGGACCCCGGGTTATCTGAACAGAGCCTTGCAAGTGATGGAGAATGTGGCGTTACTTCCTGGGGATGTAAAGCTGTGTAAAGAAGCTGTAAGTGGATAAAGGAGTGGAGCGGAGAATTACTTGACAGAGCAGTCCCCAGGCATTCTTGGGAGTAGGGTGGGTTGATCATCTGAGCAGGCCAGCAGCAGGTGGCAGAGGGATTCAGTACTGGTCCCCTCCAACATTTTGCTCTTGGCCATCTGATTATGTTAAACAAGCTGCCGGTGATTCGGTGGTGTCAGTATTATTTTTTCTTTCCGTCTTCCTGATGGTGTTTTCTGACATAGGAGACTGCCAAAGAGGGAAGGGACCCGGCTGTGCCGTCAGACCCTTCTTGAAGCTCTGTGTGCTTTGGGCAGAATAGCAGCAGCACTCCAAAAAATAAATGGGAGCCTTGTGGTACTTTAAAGATTAACAGTTTCAGTTTTAATCCATGAAAAATTGAGTTGGCTTCAATGGCTAGGTCAATGGGACAATTAGCAATTTGCTTAATAGGTGCCTGTATTAAAATGCTTATGTTCGCCATGCGGTGTTCCAAATCCTAAAAAGACCAGGGAATTCAATATAGCCAAAAGCAATGTATATGCTGTGGGTAAGAAATATAAACTTTTATTTAAAAAAAACTTTTATTATCTTGCATTAATTACTAATTAAGACTATTTGACCAAGTTACAGTATATATGTGGCTTTAGGAATGTAAGTTTAATCTTAAAACCAACATCCCCCCAGAGTTTGCACACTGGTTTTAAGGAATTAGACTGGAGCATCAACTACATTGGCATTGATAATTGTATTACCTAGTTCTGTAATTTTGGAGCAGATTTTTCTTAGAGCATTTTCTAATTTTGAAATTTAGTTCTTATTATATTTTACATATTTTTCTTATGCCATATATGTATTGTTGTATATTGCTTCTTTTTTGTTGTTTAATACAATTAAAGCGGGAAAAGAAAAATTATGCTAGAATAAAAGTTTGTTAGCGCGCTGCAGCAAAAACAGAAAGGAATATTTGTGGCTCTAGACTAACTCGGCTGTTCCTCTGGTCAGATCCCACTTCGACAGCCGTGGATTCTCAGCTGTTTCTTTGCTCTTGGCATTTGAGTTACCCAGAACAAACAGTTCTCCTTGGTGGAATGGAACCTTCCACCATACTCCAATACTTTGCTTCTCTGGGTGATTGTGAATGAGACAGAGATGCAGAAGAAACAGGAAGGGCAAATATTTTTGCACAGTGCCTCAGTTCAGAGTTAGCCTGCCCATTGTCAACTGCCTATTGTCAACAGGAGAGAGCAAGATGTATGATCATACTGACAGTCGAATAAGCAAGATGAGCTCATGATACAGTTTAGTAAAGCAGAAATTCAGTTGCCTCATATTCTCAGCATGCCTTGACGTCTTCCCATACGTGTAATTGTTGTGGAAGACTTGAGCAACGTTCAGCAAGAGCCTTTGCAACCCATTGAGAGCTAATAACAAAATCAATAGTCATTTCAGAAAAGACTCTGCTTTATCAGATTGCTTCTCCCACAAAGTTCGACCATCAAGCCCTTAAAGAAAACACGCCACTCTTAAATTCCCAGTCTTTTATCTCATGGCATTAGTCAAATAATCCATTGTCGATAATTACATCACTTGTGCATTGGTGCTTAAAAAAACTTTTTAATGAACGCATTGTATGGTAGAACAGTCTCAACGCCAAAGAGCAATTTTTCTTCACTGAAATGTGGAGGAAAACATTGAACAGTCTTAATAGGACTTTGAAATCTTGAGCTTTGGAAAACTCTGAGTTGTGGATATTTGCTGGCTTAGCAGTGTTTTTTTTACCCATGTGCCACTGTGTATTCAAACCTTATGAGTCAGGTTTATGTCTAGACTTTATTTCTAGACTTGAAGTATAGAAATGCCCCTTCTTAAAAACAACAGCCAGTATTCGCATGATTTTTATCATGGATCCACAGACATCAGAAAGATGCCCACTGGAGCTTCCAATCAATCATCCTTATGGATTAGGCAAAGAAGAAGAAGATGTTGCTCTATGTTTTTTACAAGCCACTTCCTTGTGCGTTCACATTTCTGTTCCCTAGGTTGATGTTTTGGCAGCCATATTGCAGCCTGCTCCTGTGACAGAAGCATCTCAAGAAGAAGCAGAGGCATCAGAAGAAACACCAAAGCAAGCACAGTCAGAAGAAACAGAAAAGCTTCGGCTTCCTGAGTACCGTGATCAGTTCAAGGTATGCTGTTTCCTTCCCTCAAGACTGAGAAGGGATATGATAACCATCTTCAAGAACTTGAGGGGCTGTCATATAGAGGATGGTGCCGAGTTGTTTTCTGTTGCCCCAGAAGGTCGAACCAGAACCAACTGGTTGAAATTAAATCAAAAGAGTTTCCGTCTAGAAGAATTTTCTAACAGAGCGGTTCCTCAGTGGAACAAGCTTCCTCGGGAGGTGGTAAGTGCTCCTTCCCTGGAGGTTTTTACGAAGAGGTTAGATGGCCATTTGTCAGCAATGCTGATTCTGTGACCTTAGGCAGATGATGAGAGGGAGGGCATCTTGGTCATCTTCTGGTCACTGGGGGGGTGTTGGGGGAGGTAGTTGTGAATTTCCTGCATTGTGCAGAGGGTTGGACTAGATGACCCTGGTGGTCTTTTCCAACTCTATGATTCTTCCCAGGCATTTGCTGATTAGTCAGCTTCCGTGGTCTCCTGTAAAGAGAATGTGCCCTTCTCCCTTACGCCTAGATATTGGTGCTCCTCCAGTGAGGCTACCTGGCTTTTTAAACATTGTCATTGAATTGTGTTTGTAACACATCAAACAGGAAATTGTGTTTTGAAAAACATGCTCAAGGCTACTTGTCTGTTGCCTGGCTGCTGGGACGTTGTTTTTGCTTTTCAGACATCAGCCTTGATAAGTCAAGTGCCTTGCTAAGTGAAGTGGTGTGTCATTCCAGATCAGTTACTTGCCCTTGCACCGTTTCTCCATTTGTTTATGTACGTTCCATTGCTGTCAGTTGTCAGGCACAAATGACTGTAACATAGCTTGGATTCCTTTGGCTGAACACAGATGACCATTTACTAAGTGATGACCTATCATGGTGATTATGGAACCATAGACAAACCCAAGCATTTAAACTGTGACAGCTTGGCTGTCTTGAGGTCTCTGAGACCTTTTAAGTGTGAAGATATAGCTCTTTGAATGAAAAGTGCACAAACGTATTTCAGCATCATATTTCTGTCAGAATTCTCTTCAGCTCAAGAAATGCAAAAGTATTGGTCGTACCCCACAGATTTGTCCCATTAATGGTAAGAGTAGCAAATGCACTGGAGTCAACCTAGTGAGCAGTAGCTATCTAATCCCTTTTTTATTTATTTTATTTATTTTCACATTTTTAGCTCGCCCTCCCCCGGAAAGCTGGGCTCAGGGCGGGTTACAACAATAAAAAGTCCAATATAACTACCACAATAAAATATATAAAATGTAAACTATAAAACCATAAACAGCCCAATTAATTAAAAAAGATGGTTGCCATGTTTAAGCGCTTACTGTAGCAGGTAAGGCCGACTATAGTATGTTGTCGATTCGGCTGACCACCCTTTTTAAAGCCATCTATACTTGCAGCCATCACTACATCCACCTTTATTTCTTCAAAGAGCTTTCTTATAAAGGAATTGTTGCTGACAATCGGCTGGTGGCTAAATCTCCATTTTGTTTTTGTCATCCACAGCGTCAGCTTTTGTGTTATATGGTATGAACTGAGTCACATGACAGAAAGTCCTTATGGGCACCACAAAGACTTGGTGTCATGTATGCACCAGGAATTCCTTGCCTCCCAGCTATACAGGGGCCATATTCCAACTGGGGCATGTGTGGAGAAGGGGCTTCAGCCTCCTGCCACCCGTGTTGTTTTTCCAAACTGAAAAGACCCCGGGGAGCTGCTGTTTGCTCAGCTGGGAAACATATATGTATCTGCCGTTACACATAAGATTCCTAATGGAAGAAATAGCAGCTCTCCAGAGCCATTTCAGTTTATGAAAACACCCTGAGAGGCACCGAACTTCCAGCGAACGTATGATGCAAGGTCCTTGTGGTGGAAGACATTGCGTTATGTGCATCAGCCCAAAGTATCTACTTACAAAACAGAAGGAACGGCAATCTGAATAGTAGAATTTTAAAAAGGTGACTCATTTACTCACGCAAGCCTTTACAGCGTATGTGCCCTGCAGTGTGGTTCACTTCCTTTTACCTAAGGCCACGCTTCTGAAAAGGACAAAATTCCCACTGAACTAAACAGAGTATTTTCCCAAGTTTGAATTATACGAATTGAGTAAATGCACAGTCTGTTTTCCTGCCTAGTGATTGTGCATATGCTTTGATGTTTAGAGAATGAAAAGTTCAAGAGAAGTGTGGTGAAAAAGGACTGATGGAAGCTAGAATTGGAGAAGATGAATGGTGTTGGGTTGTATTTGGGGGTGGATGGGAAATATTCCATCAACAGGGACCCAACACAACAAAAATACCAAATTTAAATAAGCAACAATTAATCAAACAAAGTATAAACAAACAACCCCCACACACCACAAAACTGTATCCTGGGCAAGTTCTCAGTACAGTAACAAGAACAATCAGTGACCACATCCCGTGGGCCATGGGCCGAGCCAAGATCCCTTTTTGCTCTTTTCTTTCAACTTATACCAAACAACGTTTGCCTCCAGCCACACCCGAGCTTCAAATACCTGCAAACAGAAAAGAGGGGTGGGAGGGAAAGCACATTGGCAAGATATGCAGCTGGCAAAGTATTTCCCCAATTAATGTTCCCGTTAGTCTGCACAGAAATTCTGTCGAATCTTTTGCTCTCCCAGTTAGGTGTAGCCGTGTCTTTATTTCTGATGGAGAGGGTAGTCTGAGGGATCCTTTCTGGCAAGGGAGTGAATAAGAAAGGAGATGTGATGGAAGCTGCTTTCTGGATGTTCTCTCTATCCTTGGACATCTCTTTCCATTCTCCGGGAGGCTTCTCCATTAGAGCAATTAATTTGCCTTTTGTCTGGGGAACATCTAGCTGTCCTGTAAAACATCCATAACCACAAATGGCCCTGCATCTTAAAGCACTTAAGTGAATTAATATTTTTTTATGACTCATCGGGGTGTGCCTCAAGAAATACTGCATTGTATATATGGTAAGGTATACTACCCAGCTCTCTGGTCTAATTCTGCTTAGCTGGAATAGGATTTCCACCACCATCTCTCTCTCTCTCACACACACACACACACACACCAGCAGAATTAAAGCAATTGCAGGGTCTGTGTATGTAGAGCTGAGTTTAAGACCATGAGAGTTATTAGGAAAAAGGGCCATAGAGGAATGTTCTCGGCAAGAACTGGAGGGGCTCATGGGAACTATTTAGTATGCCATTAGCCCAAGCCTTTTTAAACGATTCCCATCTGTTGGAAGGGAGGTTAGCAGAAGCAGCTCAGGGTGGATCCTTATCAGCACTGAGCTGGGAGGATGGGAAAGAGCCCTCAAATGTTAAGATTGCCGGCGAGGCATTCATCATTTCTTCATGTGACGAATGTTTCTTAATGGCATTCCTTGTTTGTTGTGCAAGCTCAGCCCCTCCCAGCACTTAGCTGAATTAAAATTGATTCTTTTTTGTCTTTGCTTTGTTATTGCTTATTATTATTATTACTTATTATTATTATTCTACAATACATTGTGTGTATTGGGAATGGGAGCTTTTTTTTTACTGTAACTGGCACCCTTTTCCAAGATGAATGCTAGACTGTGCCGAATTCTCGAATTTCCAATCCCAGTTCTGGTGAAAAGATACTCCAGGCTGGACAAGCGGGTTGATGCTATCACTGGAGAGCTGCTGTTCCTCCACCACCACTAACCCCCCGATTTCTGTTTCTTTCCACTCCCTCTCACGACAGGATCTGCATGCGAAACTGCAGGCGCTCGGCAAGGTGGACTCTTCCCGCTTGTTGACGTTGACCACCCAGCTTGTGGAGGAAAAGCGGCCCAGATTTGAAGAGGAAGACCTTGCAAAATATGAGCAGAAGTTGAAGGAGTGGGAGCAGGAGCGGGCACTTCTGGTGGAAAGAGAGAAAAAATTGAGAGAAAAGGCCCGGCAAGAGCTCGAAGCCAGGAAGGCAGCAAAAGCCTCCCTTTAATGTTCCCTGTTAAAGACTTTTGTTCCGCTACCTTTTCTCCTAGCTGTAAAATGAAGAATGTGCTATTATGAAGGCTGCCGAGGAGCCCTTTTGTGATACAGCCTTGATTATCTGGCAGATTAAATATTTCTGGATCCCTCTTGCAAGAGTTTTCGCTTCCTCCCCCCTTTTAGCCTATAATTACGATTGCCCCCTTTTGTCTGTACTGTGTCTGAAGCAAAGATCTGCCATCTAATAGAATGTTCATTTCTAAAATAAGCTTGGAGAGGCAATATGCAAAATGCTATTGCCACAGTATTTGCTATTGTGCTGGGGTGTTTTGTTTTTTGTTCGTTCGGATTTTTTTAAGTTACTACCAAGAATTCACATCTTTCCTACTAATACTTTAGGTTCTGGCTACGTCTCCTTCCCTCCCCCCCAACAAAAAAATTTAGGGGATCACAAGCAGTTCTCCCTAGATCCATTAGTGGCTAATAACTTTGATAACTCAAAATGGAATCTGCTTATTTAGAGGTAGTGTACTTTGATTAATAGGGGTTTTCTCTGTCACACCCTGTTTGGAAAGTTTTCTAAGGGCTAGCCACTATTGTGGAGAAAATGCTGTCCTGAATGGACCTCTTGTTTCAGCAGGTATACAATTTTTATGTTCTTTCACAGTAGACGCAAACAGAAGCTTCCAAAGTACGTGTATTGTGATGCACCTGCAGATCAATTTCTGCCATTTGCTTGGCTGCTTTCCCTTCTGCTTTGGCTGCCTGTTCCTGTCGACACTCCAGTTTCTGTGAAACATAAACATATGGTAATCTTGTACAGGACTATCGTGGTACACATACTCAAAACCGAATTTTGCACTAGACGAGGAGCTTGGCTGCTGAATGGTGCATCGAACCCCTATGTTGCATCTTGATTTTGCTGTTGTGAGAGCCAGTATGGTGTAGTGGTGAGTGTTGGTCTAGGTGTTGGGAGACCTTAGTTCAAAGCCCCATTCTGCCGTGAAGGTTGTTGGTTGACCTTGGGCCAGACACACAATCTTAGGAGACACACCACCCTCAGTCCTTGGAGGTAAAAGGTGAAGGTAGTTCCCTGTGCAATCACCAGGTTATTACTGACCCATGGGGTGACATCACATCACAACATTTACTAGGCAGACTATGTTTATGGGGTGGTTTGCCATTGCCTTCCCCAGTCGTCTACACTTTAGCCCCAGCAAGCTGGGTACCCTGGAAGAAGGATGGGATAAAATTACACTAAGATTGGTACATTATGGGACTGGATGTGAAATGGAGCCACTGTAGATTGACAAACAAAATTGGGTTTAGTTAGTTTATTTTTGATAGGACTAACAGAGTGCTCTATTTGATTGCTGCGGTCGTTTGGATTTTGTATTATAAACTGCACCGAGACCTGTTAGAAAGAAAATGGTGGAATGTAAAAATGTTAAATAATAAACCACATAACTCCTATAATTCATGAATTACATTCACTTGAGCTGCTGTGGGTCCCATAATCTTGTGGCATGTGCTTTCACATGCTTTGTAGGTTGCATCATATCAGTGGCTAACATTAAATGGCCCTCCACCATTTTGTTTTGCACAAAGATACATTTATGCCTGCTACTCTTTGTATCTCCATTCTTATGTTTCAAATGTGCAGTGTCCTGTCTCCAGCAGATAAAGCCAATTTTGCCTGTTCTGGTTGTCCTGTAGTCCAGAAAACTAGGCTCCCCCAAAATCTGCTCCAAGAGACCCCCTTAAACATTCTCCATTTGTTTCATGGCTTCCTGAGTTATTCTGCTAAGCAGGCCATATATGGTTGAACCACTGGGTCCTTGGCACAGTGAAAGCTTCTTGGTGGGTCAAGATTTGAGCCATATTTGTGATTCTAATTTAGGGAATTATATATGCTATTCAAGTACACTTAGGCATGTTGTGGTGAATCCTTTACTGGTTCCTAGCTGTTCTAGAGGGCTGGGAGAGACCATTATAAACCAGCATGATTTTATGCAGTCTTTAGAGCTGGCTTCCTACTTGGAAAACAAGGATATTCCAGATGGGAAGATACCTGCCCTTCTACAATGAAATCAAGGGAGGAGATGGCTAGAGTGACAGTGAAGACTTGGGACGAATCCAATAATACAAGGGTGAAGGCTCATTTTAAATCATACTCTGTGGCAGTGATGGCAGCAAAGAAACATCACACTTCTTGCCCCCATTTTATCTGCACAGTGTAGGCCAGTGGAGCAGCGCCAGGTGGTCAGATGCCATTTGGACTCTGGCCATCAGGAGGTGGACTGCCTAGTGGCCCATTTTATCTGCACAGTGTAGGCCAGTGGAGCAGCGCCAGGTGGTCAGATGCCATTTGGACTCTGGCCATCAGGAGGTGGACTGCCTAGTGGCCCACTGTGGCTGTTTTCTCAACACTTTGCTGATAAATCTCTTGCATCTGCTCTGACTTGGACTCGACATTAGCAGGGCCAGGGTGTTGACTTGTCCACCTACTTGGGATACTTTTCATTTTATTCAGTCTCAGGATGTGGGGAGGATCATCAGGAGTTTGAGGCTTGCCATCTGTATGTAAGGCCCTTGCCCTTCTTGATTGCCTAAATATACTGGTGGGAAGGGAGTGGATGACTAGGTCTGAGAGGTAGTCAATGCATCCCTGAGGGAGGGTGTGGCTGTTTCAGTCTTCAACCAGGCTGTGGTCGTTTGGCGTTCCATCACTGATCCCTCCTTCCTGTTTTATTTTTGTATGTGTATTTTAGTTCTGGTTTTAATATGTGATTTTATTATGTATGTTTTTAATTTGTTAGCCGCTTTGGTGGCCCTTATGAGGGCATAAAGGTGGGGTATTACCTGGTTGAAAACTGGACAGAAACAAATTTGGCCTGCTCTTGTGTGTCTTATCAGAGCTTGAGTTTCAGAAATCAGCAGGTGAACCTTTTCATTGTGTGAGGGTAAACATTAGCAGGCAATAATGGCCTTCTACGCACAACCCCTATATGTACTAAGTGAATGTGTGGAGGGAGAGTGGGTGCCAGGGTGCTAGCCCCACCTTCTGTGATCACTGTGAGCATAGCACCTACACGTGAAGTACTGTCCTCACAAGCTTGTGATCATGTGGAGGGCAGGGCCAGTACCCTCATGCCCATTCTCCCTCTCCATGAATTTAATAAATACCCAGAGGGGTCACATGCAGGGGACTGAACAGTAGTTTGGCCTGCAAAAAACTGTTACCAGGGCCAGTTGAAAAGTTGGCAGTTTTCCTTGGCAGAAATTATAATTTCCTGTAATTTCTATACAGGAATCTGATAATTAGTTATGGAAAGTTACCCTAATGTCTTACTAGTAGACATTACTAGTGGGCTTGTACGTGTGTTAGTTTGTTCCAAGTAAATAAAAAAAGATTGAACAGGATTATTTTTAGATTTTAATACAAAAACATAATCCTGTTCCTCAACCTTTTTGTGTTTACTGTTACGTTTGTTGATAGTGGGTTTATTTTCACCTTTTTGGGTTGATCCAAGCAGATATGTCAAGGGAGTAACTCTTAGCTAGTGTGCATCACTGCCTCTAGAATGTCAAGGTTTACAAGGGAAATCAGTTTGCAGCATGAAAGTTGAACATTAGAAAATAATGTCAAGAAAGAACCGTCCAATATCTGTTTTTTACTTAATTTCTTTCCCCTTCCCTCTAATAATTTCCCCCTCTTCGTATGGACTCTCTCTCCTACAATCATCCCACAAAGGGGTTGCAGTATATCAGCATATTGTATGTGCAATTCTCCTTGTTTTTGTACACACAATCATCTTGCAGAGTGAGTAATACTGAATGCAAGTACATTTTACTATATCTACATTGCTTCCTGCTTTCAAAGAGCACCTTTGAATTCATCTATAGGCAGTTCCTGATGGATGATCTCCTATGGCCTAGCTTGGGAAAGATCAGCAGCACTGGAAGGGTTAAATTTATTTCCGTTTCATTTGAAATGCAAATTGCTGATTCAAATTCACAGCAGACACCAAATACTTTAATGAGTAGGTAAGCAAATATGCAACTCTCCCTTTCTTTTATTATTCACGCTACCAATCTCATAGAAAAGGTCAGTATCCAATATTCACAAGAGCAAATTACACATTCCTTCCAGCTTGGATGGAATGTTGCACAGTGTTTTGCTGTCCTTGAATCTAGATACAGTAATGCAGCTGGTAGAAGAACACTAATAAGTATATTCACATTCAGGTCAGAATATTGTGCAAAGAAAGGCTGGGCCTCTAATCTGGCTGGGTGAAGAACAGTATTACTGGTTGTGCTGGACTAATTATTTTGCATGGTGATTCTGCTAGAGAAAGGTGTTGACTGATACATTAGTTCAGGGGTGAGGGTTCCATTTGCTTTTGTCCTTTAAACCAATGTTGGTTTAAGGGTACCCATTAAAAAAAAACATACCCACTGGCTCAGATCAATCAGAGAGCCAGTGTGGTGTGGTGGTTAAGAATGGTGGTTTGGAGCGGTGGACTCTGATCTGGGGTTTGATTCCCCACTCCTCCACATGAGCGGTGGAGGCTAATCTGGTGAACTGGATTTGTTTCCCCACTCCTCCACACGAAGCCAGCTGGGTGACCTTGGGCCAGTCATGCTCTCTCAGCCTCATCTACCTCACAGGGTGTCTGTTGTGGGGCGGGGAAGGGAAGGTAATTGTAAGCCGGTTTTATTCTGCCTTAGGTGGTAGAGAAAGTCGGCATATAAAAACCAACTTTTATTATTATTATTATTATTAACTTGCCACCCACAACTTCTAGATCCACATCCACTGACATGAACAAATGGGTTGGAAATTGCAGCGTCTTCACAAACTGAGAGAGTTCTGAGTGCTTGATCAGACCAAATAGCTGTCTAGCAGCCTCCAGCTAGATGGGTCACAGGCAGATTACGATGGTGATAAATGGTCATCTCATGTTTCATACCCAGCCCTTGACAAGCAAGGGTGTATTGAACACGAATCAGTAGAGGATAATTGTTAGTGCTGTTTCCGTATTTGTGATTGAACAGAGGAAGGGTTACAAGGGAGTATGTCTACATAAAAGACAGCAATCATACTAACGCCACTTCAACTATTTTTGTATTTTATTGTGGAACTGAGCTTGTTTCCTTTACATCAAATATCCTCAATGGAAGAGGGGATATTGCACACAAATATCATAAAAGCACTACATATTACTTTCACTGGAAACTAATTTTCTACATTAGATATGACTGGATAGAATAGAGGTGATGAAGGATTATAAGACATAAAACCATACACAGCTGCGGACCGACACAAACAAGACCATTCAGAATAAGAGAGAGGAGTGTGTGTGAGGTGCTTCTCAGCCAGCAACAAGACTTTCTCTCCATGGTTTGGAAAAAGATAAGGCTGCATGCAAACGTGTGAAAGCATCCTGGGACTTCAGAATTGCGCTTTTACTGGTGTGATAACAGCCCAGTCTTGTATGACTATAATGGGTAGTTCTGGGCATCCGGAACTGTTAAGCTAATTCAGTGCAGAGAAGCAGTCCCCTCCTCCCTCAAATGTTCAAGGTTTCGATGCTGCATTTTATTTTATTTTTGCAAGATCACAACAAATAGATTTTTCTTTAAGAATAGCAAACATCTTCAACAAGGCGAGTAATGCAATTGCAAATGCTTTGAAAGAACTGCTTGTCCCTACACTGCTTCCCGTGGTTTGTTCAAGTACATGAAAAAATGAACACTTGCATGATACTTTTGTTGTTCCTAAGTGCAAATGTAACAATTTTCCATCGCTAATACGCCAGACCTCAAAAATTAGTATTTTCCCTGAAGCAAGAACTTCTGGTTACATGTGGACAAAAGCAAGGCTTAGAACATTAAACTCTTAAAATGCAGAAAAAACTCCTTGGAGGAGGAGGTCTTGGGGCAGGGAGACTCAAGACATTTTCCTTAGCAAAATTATTAGAGCTTTTCAATTCAGTTTTAGAAGGTGCCTAAACCACTTAAGCTATTGAAGACAGTTAAATACATTCATATACACGTTTGGAGCCATTCACCACAGTATGTGAAGTAAGAAAAAAAACCATGAGAGGAGAAGGATGGAAGATGGAATTAGAAGGCAGGAACTGTTGCCATTAAACCCACTGTAGGAAGATGAGAAAGCATGCAAAAGAAGATCAGTTTAAGTTAGAAAATAGACTGTGATCTTGACTGAAACTCACTGAATTTGATTAGCGATGTAGTACTATAATAAAGAGCATGATTTGGGGACTGTTACCAATAGGTAATGCCATCATTTTCTTAAACACTCAAATAGTGACACATTAAAATTAGATCATGATTAAAATTAGATTAACCGATCAGTATTGAACCATGCTTCTAGGAATCTGCTGAGCAACACAGCTCAATATCCCTATCTGTGGTACTTCCTGGTTGACTGGCACTAACCTAACACATTTGGAGTTGTTACTCAGGCAAGGAAGGCATTAATTTGATCAAGAGGAGCCTTTTCAAAAATAGCTGCCATTTAAAAGTGTAGGGAAATAAAATGTATATTTTCGTATTTATACCCTCTTAAAATTTTGCCTTTTCAGAAGGCTGAGTCTAATTACTTAGACTTGGATCTAAGGATTCTGTGCACAAACAAAAGGCACTTCTATTTGTGTGGAATAGGGGATTCACCAATTTGCCTACATATACAGTTTTCTGCACCTCCCCCCAATAGCTTCTCTGGAGGGTCCCATGACCACTAAGAGGCAGCTTTCAGGGGCACAGGCACTGCAGACAGGAGGTAAAAATTAGGGGACCTTTGCTGTATCGTGGGATCTTTTGGTCCAAATCATAGAGATCAACACATTTTCATGCAGGAAGGAATAAGTTAACTAACAAGGATGGAGAAGGGCTTTTTAAAAGGTCTGTGACACCCTAGAAAAAAGTGCAGCTTAACAATAAGCAAAGTAGAAGAACTCCCAATTTCATTTTTTCCCTTGTACAATAAAAATATCACAGCAATAATGGTGTCAGAACGAAGAAATGTGAAGGCCAAATTTGGACTCCATTTATCCTTATTTGAACGAATCCATTTTCATCGGACTGCTGATGTGCATGCGACCAGCAGGATTTGCCACTTCTTGGGAAAGGGGGCAGGTAGGTCATTTCTGTTTTGCACACAGAGGTGTGACTGTACCCATGTTTAATATTGAGATTTGGGATTAACTGGGGGGGGGGGGTTATACCAATTTAAAAAACCCAACAGTCCTGCTAAAAGCAGGCCAGGTGACAACCACAGCAGATTAGTCACAATGTTCCTTATTCACTAGTAAGTACATTCTCCAGTTTTTGGCAAGACATCCAGGGAATGTGCTCTCAGTCTATAAAATGTTCAAAAGTCTGCTTAATCACAGAACACTGGAAAAATAATTTTTAAAAACTAGTTCTGCAAAGTCTTGACTTCAATGGACTTAGAAAGGTGTAATTCTGCTTAGGATGGCATTGGTGGTACCCTAATGCTGCAGTCTGATGCACAACATACATGGGAGTATGAGTCATTAATATACTTGCTTTTAAGTAAACATGCATAGTAAGGTCAGGCTAACTTAAATCCTTCACTGCTGTGCTAACAGAGCAAGCTCAGGATGAGCCATGGAAGCTATGCCCAGCACAATGATATGCTACAGGGAAGAGAAGGAACGGTGGGGAGGGGGGGTGTTTACTCAAGCACCAACATGAGGGCTTTTTAGCTATAATAGAGCTAAATACTTTAACCTACAGGCAACTCCAAGGGGTAACCTTCCCTTCCCGCACTGTGCATGAATCTGCTGTTAATTATACTGGGACAAACCACTTTGAATCATAGAACCATAGAGTTGGAAGGAACCTCCAGGGTCATTTAGTCCAACCCCTGCACACTGCAGGAAAATCACAATTACCTCCCCCCCCCCCAAAAAAAACAAAAAAACTATGAGGCAAAGCTAGCTTTTGGATTAAGATGTTAGCATTAGAAATTAGGGGTGTACAGTTATGAGCTCAGCAATTCCTTTCCACAATACATTTCCCTTTGTCTTTCATACCACAATCATTTGGAATTTTTTAAGAACTTTGCCCCCCCCCCCCAACCTATGAAGGCTTTAATGTATATTGTTCCAATAAAAAAAATAAAGGAACTGCAAGTAAACAAGCATTTAAAGGACCATGGTAGCATAATAAATAAAGCAGCATTGCTAAAAATGTCGAACAAAAATAAAATATTAGAATTTTTTTTAAAAAACAAAACAAAACATAAAACCTTTGACCAACAATATTTCACAGCATTAACTGGGCTACATGGCCCAAATTAAAAATGGTCTTAAGTAGTATTTTTTAAAAAATATAAAAACTAGCAGTGCAAATGCACATCTATCAAACAAAGCAACACAAAAATAAACAGTGTTAAACAATTGAAATATATTACACAATACAAAATAAAATGCTGTACTTGTTCACTAATTAATGAACTCAAAGCCCTCTGCAAAAAATGATTGGCACAGAAAAATGCAAATTCCTGCTCTAGATTAAATGAGCTTGTATAAATCCCATAGAAAGCTGCAAAGTAAACCATAGTGGCAATCCTACTCATAGGGAGAACATGCAGTTAAGTCCTCAGTCTGCTAGCACCAGAATTTTTTCTATTGCAAGTTCTTTGATGTTTCATCTCTTTGAGCCCAAATTGTCTTAACAAAATAGCAGGTTTTAAAATGAAGCATTGTGGGTTTTAAAACAGAAGCAACACAAATTCTGAAAAAAAAACCCGAAATCTGAATAAATCAAGCACATTTGCATGGTTTTTCTTATTTGATGCAATGTATTCCACATCTGCTGGCAGGGCAGCAGGCAGGGCCAAACAAGTTACTGAATCCCCAAGTCTCTGACCACTAGGAATCTACCTCAGCAATTCCTCTGGCTTCTGAGACGGACCAGGGGGCTGGTTTAACAATCCACAGCATCTCTCTACCCAAACTTTAAGAACTGAAATAAAAAATGAAGCCAATGTTCTGATGAAGCTGAATTTTGTGGCCTTGGTAGCTTTTTCTGGGGACAAGACACACACTGATATTTTTTGAAGGGAGCTGTAAATAATGCAGTCACACACTGCTTAAGTTGCTTAAGCTAGCTTCGCTTATGCAGTCCTGGGTGAAAGGAAAAGCTTGCTAGCATCATTGCTTGCAACCAGTATCATCGGGAGATGCTCTGTGGGATCACTTGCATTGTCCTGGAGGATGCTGGTGTAACTCCTGCTGGCAAGCTGATTTAATTGCTGCCCTTAAAAATATTGCGGGAGTGTAAACAAATGCTTGGGTTGCCCCTGTCCTTGGGCTAGCCCTGAACTCTGCTTTCTGGTTCAAAGGGAGCCATCAGCAGTTCAGTCCTCAGTTTTTTGATGACTAGCACATGATGTGTTAGTGTGCTCCCTGCAAAATAATCCTTGGCGTTTAACAGTGTTCAATAAATATGTTACTGCCATGTCATACTTCATTCTCGCCAGAACCGCAAACAACATCTGTCTTACAAAACTACTAAAAAATTTTTGCCTTCACCTGAATTTCTTTCCTTTGTGTTTTCCTGTAAACAAAACTTCGATTTAAAAATTCATCTATTAAAAGATCACACAGAGCTACAAAAATTTTTCTGTACATTTGTTCCCATATTCATTCTTAAATTAACAGTGAAAATAATGAATGACAAAGGAAGGCTTTAGAAGACTCCACAGACTCACAAAGAACCTTTTTGCATTCGGTATGTTTTTGTTAAGTTTTGCATTTCTTATACTGGGCACCCTTTCTGTCACGGGAAAAGAAGGGACAGAGAGAGAAAACAAAGTTCAAAAGAAAAAGCTTGCTGTTCAGGTGTACCAATGAAGTGTTCAACTTACATACATAATTCATAGCACCAAGCTGTTTGACCAATCAGAGAAGTTTCCAGTAGCACACATGCACACGCATACTTCTGTACTGGTGTAACTATAATCCTACACAGATGTTTTATAAACTTGCTATTTTGCATTAAAAAATAAGTGCATCAAGTATCTTTGTACATTCAAGTCACTTTCTAAGGCAAATCGTCTACCATAGGTACTCCCAACTGCTTTGGTTTCTTGCTTCAGTAAACTTGACTGTGACTTGGGTGTTTCAGCATGCAAGTTTGTCAAATCTAAGTGGGCTCGGTGGATTTTCACTGGGAGCATGCCTTAGAGCAAATATTTGCATGTTAAAAGGAAACAAGTGTATAGTACTGAATGGGGTTCAAACTACTTGCATATATTGCCTAAGAGAATTATGTTACCCGAGAATGAAGCGTTAAAAGTGAAGTTGCTTATGGCAAGTGTGTGTTCTGGATTATGTCCCTTCAAAGCCACGCTCAGTTTCACTTAATTTTCTAGCTAATTTGTTACTAAACTAAAAATTCCCGCTCTTGTGAGAACTCAAACGGATGCAACCATTAATCTTTCTTTTTACATGATGGCAGACTACAGGAGGCAATACTACGGATTGCTGCTTTGACTGTAATGCAGAACTGATTATTTTATTCTCCTCTACCTCTCTCTCACTCACACACTTTCTCTCCCAGTGTTTCTATCAAGGGCAAATGCCCCTACCTGGCAGAAGTCAGCAGTGTTTTCTAGTGCATGGTTTCCAAGTATTCAGTGGAGATGAACCTGGATCTGCAGTTTTTGCAGTAATTTGAACCCTACGGTGGGAATACTGTCATTTCCCTTAGCAATCAGCAAAGACTGAAAAAAGATTAGTGACTTGCATCACTGTGATACAGTATAGCATTTGGCAGGTATATATATATATATATAGTTCAGCAGCTGAGTTAGATGGATTACATTTTTAGAAAAGGTGTTTTCAAATTGAAGAATTTCTGGAAACAAAGTTTAAGGTTGCGATGCATTGCTTTTTTTTTTTACAGTTCAATCTTGCATGCAGGGAAAGATTCGTCTTGCATAACAACAGTGCTGCTGCTTGCCAAAACCATGATGTTAAGGTCCTGTTGTTTCTCATGGGTCTCTTGATACCATTCCCTCATCACCTCTGAGTCATGGGTTGGAATTAAGGTCACCTGCAACAGGAAAGAGGAAAGCATATTAACAGAGGAAATTATTCCTATGATAAATCCTGATTATCCTTAACACATCATATGGATACTGTTATTCTTGTTGACAAGTTGATAAAATGTGGTTTGGATCCTATTACTGTTGGGTGGATCTGTAACCGGTTGACAGATCAGACCCAAACAGGTTCCTCACCCTCTTGGAGAGGAGTGAAAAGTGGAATGCTTCAGGGATCTGACCTGGGACTTGTGTTGTTCAACATCTTTATAAATTATTTTGATGAAGGAATAGAGGGAATGCTTATTAAATCTACAGATGATACTAAATTTGTAGGAGTAACAAATACGGTAGAAGACAGAGTCAGGACACAGGATGATCTTAACAGGTGGAAAACTGGGCTAAAACTAATAAAATGAATTTCAACGGAAATAAATGTAAAGTTCTGCATTTAGGTAGGAAAAATCAAATGCATAATTATAGATGAGGGAGACTTGTCTGAGCAGTAGTATGTGTGAAAAAGCTCTGGGGTCTTAATAGACCCTACACTGAACATGAGTCAACAGTGTGATGCGGTAGTTAAAAAGGGAAATACGATTTTGGGCTGTTTCAACAGAAGTATAGTGTCCAGATCACGCGAAGTGATGGTATTGTTTTACTCAGCCCTGGTTAGACCTCACCTAGAGTACTGTGTTCAGTTTTGGGTTCCACAATTTAAGAAGGATGTAAACAAGCTGGAACGTGTCCTGAAGAGGGGAACAAAGATGGTGAGGGGTCTGGAGACCAAGTCTTATGAGGAAAGGTTGAAGGAGCTGGGTATGTTTAGCCTGGAGAGGAGATGACTGAGAGGTGATATGACAACTATCTTCAAGTACTTGAAGGGCTGTCATATAGAGGATGGTGCGGAGTTGATTTCTGTTGCCCCAAACGGTTGGACCAGAACCAACAGGTTGAAATTAAATCAAAAGAGTTTCCATCTAGGCATTAGGAAGAACTTCCTGACAGTTAGAGCAGTCCCTCAGTGGAACATGCTTTCTTGGGAGTTGGTGGGCTCTCCTCCTTTGGAGGTTTTTAAGCAGAGGCAAGATAACCATCTGATAGTAATGCTGATCCTGTGAACTTAGGCAGATCATGAGAGGAAGGGTTGCATCAGTGCTTGGCTCTTGTGGCCCTTTCTTACATGCCCAGGGTAATTCCGATCTCCACTTTAGGGTCAGGAAACGATTTTTCTCCAGCCTAGATTGGCCAGGGATCCTGGAGGTTTTTTTTTTTTTTTTTGCCATCTTCTGGGCATGGAGGAGGGGTCACTGAAGGTGTGTGTGTGTGTGGGGGGGGGAGGATGTTGTGATTTTCCTGCATTGTGCAGGGGGTTGGAGTAGATGACCCTGGAGGTCCCTTCCAACTCTATGATTCTATGACTGGAAAGCTAATAGGATAAATAGGTCCAGGAAAGCAAGTGATATGAAGTTGGTATGGATCCAGAGATGCTGCAAAGCCTCAGCTCCATTCTCATGGCATACTGTCCTTACTTAGACCAAGACCAAGTACAGGGCCATGGCTCAATAGTAACTTTGTATGCAGAAGATCCCAGGATCAGTGCTCTGCATCTCCAGCTATGAGGATCAGGCAGGAGGTGATGTGAGATGCTGGAGAGCAGCAGACAGTTAGAATATGCACTGACTGTAAGGCAGCTTCCAGAAATCCATATTTGTGATTAGTGGAGCTTCTGCAGTCTCATTTGCCTATCATCTCTATATTAGTATGTTTCAAAATTCTAATATGTGTAGTGTTCAGTTCCTATATTTTTGTATTATTGACTAGCCCTTCAAATTTAAGATTTAAGACCAAAATTTAAGACCAAGTCCTATGAGGAAAGGTTGAAGGAGCTGGGTATGTTTAGCCTGAAGAGGAGAAGACTGAGAGGGGATATGATAACCATCTTCAAGTACTTGAATGGCTGTCATATAGAGGAGGGTGCTGAGTTGCCCCAGGTCAGACCAGAACCAAGGGTTGAAATTAAATCAGAAGAGTTTCCGTCTAGACATTAGGAAGAATTTTCTAACAGAGCAGTTCCTCAGTGGAACAGGCTTCCTCAGGAGGTGGTGAGCTCTCCTTCCCTGGAGGTTTTTAAGCAGAGGCTAGATGGCCATCTGTCATCAATACTGATTCTATGACCTTAAGCAGATCATGAGAGGGAGGGCACCTTGGCCATCTTCTGGGCATGGAGTAGGGGTCACTGGGTGTGTGTGGGGGCGCGGAGGTAGTTGTGAATTTCCTGCATTGTGCAGGGGGTTGGACTAGATGACCTTGGTGGTCCCTTCCAACTGTATGATTCTATGAAATTTACCACAGCTGCATTGGAGCCTCTTTTCTATGACGGGCGCCTGTGTCTCTGGAGCAACATTAATGACCCATCTATGTGGGTGAAGGCCAACTGAGCAGAGCCAAACCACAGAATTGGCCTCTTTTCAGTAAGGATGTGGAGAGGTGTTCATTTCATAGGAAAGATCCACACAAGCAGCCCCTGAGCAGTGTTTGGATCATCTGAATGTTTCCCCAGCCATGCAAAAGTTGCTCAATGTTCACAGCAGAGCATTTATGGTATTGTTTAAAAGGGTCCTCGCTCAATTTTTTTGATATAAATCAGGAAATCATAAACACAATGAAGCATTTAGCTGGAATTCAGTCAGCTTTATCTGCAGGAGAAAAGTTAACATACAGGCTGTACACAGCAGCTGAAAAGCATTCTTCTACATTAGTAAGAATTCTTGCTACTACAGCTGAAAGTTTGTATTGGCTTTTAATCAGTAGAGTATTACTGTGGTTGTCAAACTGTTTGAAATAGGACCCAAATAGGACTTACTATGTTTTTGGGACCCATTTCCAAAGTAACACCATACGTCGTTCCCCCTCCACCACATAAAATGCAGGAATTTCACATCTGCTAACACTGTGTGTGTTTGTATGTCTCTGTGTGTGGAGTTTAGGCTGATTTCAAATAGCAAAACACTAGGAAAATGGGGTTGAATCCTTCTAAATAGCTGTGGAGAAGCTGCTGATGGAAAGCAGTGAGCAGAGGAAATGTTCCACTTAAAACTGTCCACCAACATAGCTGTTTGGCTTTGAGTTTTATTTGAAGACAGAGTCCAGTTCTATCATTATTCTTTTCATATTTTAAGAAGCTGGATCTGGCAAAGTTTTAGTAATATTCCAATTTATCTGAAGGTTTCTTAATCAGTTAATAGCGAATGATTTATCTCCCAAAATTCTTTGATTGACAGTCCTCCTAAAAGCACAAGCATCTGCAAACGATTAAGAAAAAAACAGTTTTCATGTGTTGCCTTTAAACAGAGTAGAGTTTTGGCCATTAATTACAGGGTGGTTTTTTTTTAAGAAAAGAAGGTTATTCTTCTATGAGGAAACATTTTTTCTCACTTTTATTAGATAAAGATTGAAGATAGAATGTTATATCTATCTGGCATCTCTTGAGGTCTTGCCTTAAAAGTTTCTCCCAATTTTTATCTTATTTTCAGATGTTAATATGCTAATACTGTAGAGCCTACCTGCATGTTGCTTCCCCACTGAGCTTTGCCCTCCAACAGGGAGTCCAAGACAGCCCTGCTTGGTTCTTCAGCTGTAGGGTCGTTCCCACTCACTACATAGTAGGAGGACCTCACCCTCTTGAAAAATTCTACATCAACATTCTTGCTATTGCTATGGTTGGGAATATAGACCAGATCCAAATACACCGGAGGTCCTGGAGGCACAGCTATAGACTTTGTTGGCTTTCCATTTCCAGGTCCTTTAAAAAAATAACACAAGAGTTTGTCTCAGTTATAGATAATGAAATATTGACACATGTAATCTGCAATTTTGACCTCAAAAGCAACACACTTTAAGTATTCAACAGAGTGACATTAACATGTACTTAGATGCACTCCCTGGATCATTTGTGTTGTTTTTATCCTAATAAGCCTAAAGGCAACTTAAAATACAATAATTGAACACATTATTTATTCTACCCTTCCACCAAGGAGCTCAGGATGATTGACTGTTTTCATCATCACAACAACTCAATGAAGCAGATTAGGGTAAGGGAGACTGGCTGCTCTAAGGTGTCCCAGTGAGCTTTTTGCACAATGGGAATTTGTAACTGAGTCTCCCAGTTCCTAATCTAATACTCTAGCCCAGGGGTGTCATACTCAATTGTTATGAGAGCTGGATATGACATAAATGTCACTTGGTTGGGCCGAGCCATGCCTCACCAGCCCAGATCGAGAGTGGGGGAGAGTGGCTGCTCATAGGCCACATAAGAGCTCTCAAGGGGCCGGATCTGGCCCATGGGGCTTATGTTTTACACCCCTGCTCGACCCACTACACCTCAATTATCTGTGGGTATTTCTAATCATTTCAAATATTATGAGCAGCAAAATCAAAGCTTAGCAGACAAGCTGTGATGCTTGAATTGCCATTAAAAATAAATCAATAGAATTTGTCATAGAAGGCTTTCTATGTATGACAATATGTATTGTCAATATGTATTGTCATGTCATGTATTTTCCTCCTGAGGTGGTAAGCTCTCCTTCCCGGGAGGTTTTTAAGCAGAGGCTAGATGGCCATCTGTCAGCAATGCTGATTCTATGACCTTAGGCAGTTCATGAGAGGGAGGGCATCTTGGCCATCTTCTGGGCATGGAGTAGGGGTCATTGGGTGTGTGTGGGGGAGGTAGTTGTGAATTTCCTGCATTGTGCAGGGGGTTGGACCAGATGACCCTGGTGGTCTTTTCAAACTCAAGATTCTATGCAGCTGTCAAAACTGAAAGGATCAGAAAACATGCTAACCAAAAACAAAACAGGATAGGAGCAGAGTGGTAATACAATGCAAGACGTTTAGTTCTATGCCACCACTGTACTTCTTCAAAGAAGAATAACAGCATTTGGAAAATAAACTAGAATTTCAAGTGTAACAAAGTCATGACATGACAATCGATCATCTAAAATAATTCCCGTGTTGACACATGTTCAGTCAGCCTCCATCCCCACCAGTATCATTTCACCCACTGTGTTTCCAGTGGTAAAACAAGGCCCAATCTTACTCCTTCAAGTCATGCTGATCAATACTACTATTGTTCATTTTCCATTGCTGTTAATGGTACTGTGAGGCTCTTTCTTTCTTTCTTTCCTTCCCCCTGTTCTTACACCGAGGTCTTGAACACTAAAACAATAAAACTTAGATAAGACCCATCTCTAAAAACACCTCCCTTCATCTCTTCTCTGCAGCCTCCAAAAAACGAGCAACAAAATAAGTATGCCGAGAGTCAGAGTCTACTGTGGGGCTCTATGAATGTGATTATGATGGAAACTGTTCACTAATAGTACTATCTAATATGCTTAGGTTTTTTTCAGGCACCGTGTTTTCCAATACAGGTATAACCCATCATGAACATTTATACACTTGATGTCCTTTTTATTCCCCATTTACTGAGAAGCCTTGTAAATTCAGAAGGATCTTCCTGCAAGTTCAGTCTGTAAACAGGAGATGACTCTTATACACATTATATCCAGACTCACTTTGCACCCTGTTCTTTCAGCAACTAGTTTGACCTATTTGATAGGCACTTACCAGTCCTAAGCAAAGCCAATGAGCTTAAAAAGTGTAACTCTGTTAAGGACTGCACTGTCAGTCCTCCTTTTCTATCTAGTGTGCCATGTTGCCCTGTGGAGTGTAACTAGTATTCAATTTTTAAAATGAGAAATGCCATGGATGAAAGATTTCTGGAAATCCCGTTCGCCACCCTAAAATTTGAAGACTTAAATATGATTGGTTCTTTTAGGTTATCCGGGCTGTGTAACCGTGGTCTTGGTATTTTACCAAGACCACAGTTACACAGCCCGGATAACCTACAAGAACCAATGAACTCTGACAGTGAAAGCCTTCGACAATATTTTTAAATATGATTACTCATCAGAAAGTGAAAGGCATTCTGTATGTACCCAAGACAATATTAATTTCTTTAATACTGTGGCTTTTATCATTTTGGTGCAATTAAGGAACCTTATCCATCATGATCAAACACATTCCCCATGCCTTAGTGTTCCCAAAATGGCAACAAAGTGCAATAGAAACATGGCAGCTTCCTCTGGAACCGTAAAGCAGGGCCTCATAAAGTTCCACCAGGGTGTAGTACAACACAGTAGCACTGTTTTTAGCATAAATGGTCAACATGTGCTTGTGATTGGGCCAGGGATATCTGGTGTGCATACAGATTTTAAAAGATGGTGGTACATTGTTCATATATTTACAAGTGAAAACATTGCTGTAGGAAATTCCAGCAATCATGTTGCATGGAAAGTGCAGGCTCACCCTGAGTCACCCACTGACCGTCTCTTTCAATTATGCTTGCATATTATAGGTTTGAAGGCACTTGAGACAAACAGATGTTACCTCTACGGATTACCATTGTAATTTCTTCTTACCTGCAGTTGCAGTCTTTGCAGACTTTGATGCAGTAGTGTTGGTTATATTCTTAGTTTCCTTGTCTTTTTCCTCAGTACGAGAAGATTTTATTTCTGGAGTGGAGATGTTTTTGGCAGCTTTCTCCACAGATTCCTTCTTCTTTGGAGAAGCTGTTCTGGAAACTTTATCCAATGATTCCTTCAACCCACCAGGCTTTGGTGAAGCAATCTGCTTTGATTTGCTGTCACTCTTCTTGGAGGGAGAAGAAGACTTGGTCTTTGTGCCCTGCTTCTTAGTTTTTGTCTTCTCTTTCAGATCTTTCCTCAGAGGTTTACTTAAGTTCTGATCAATAGGCAATGCTTCTGGATCTACCATTGAGACATCAGGGTGCCGTGGTGAAGGGCTGCGATCTTGCAGTGGGACTGGAGGAGGATCTATATGTTCATATGTAATTGTTTTATCTGTTGGAATAGTTTCCGATTCATCTTCAGAGTCAATATTAGCATCTGCTGTAATAGAAGGGCACTCTTCCGTTTCAGGAGGTACATCTGAGTCGGTCTGTGATGGAGCAGATTCACTGACTGAGGTTGGAGGAGTTTCACCACACAGGCGTGTTGGCTGCTTCCCTCCTGAAGGGGGTTGTGCACCTCCAGACTGAGTTAATGGCTTCTCTTGTTCTTGAGACTGCTCTTCACTTGCAAACCACTCTAAGGGATTAGGATTGATAAAGGAAGGTGAAAGCTCTGTCTTGGGATGCTTGTATTCACAGGAAGAAACCAAGCATAAATCGACATCTTGACGGGTTTCTGGTTTTTCAGAAACAAAGTACCTATCAGTCTCGTAGTGGTAAGTAGCAGTGTCAGGTGATCTGGTGGTCTTCCCAGACATTTCATATGAATATGTGACAGTCTCGGGTGATTTGCTGCTTCTTCCAGTGGTTTCATAAGAGTAACTGACAGTCTCGGAAGATCTAGTGGTTTTCTCAAAGGAATAATCAAAGGGTTCTGGTGACTTGATAGCTTTTTCGTTTTTTTCATAGAAGTAACTATCATCCTCTGGTGTTCTTGTGATTTTCCCAGATGTTACATAGGAATAGTCAAGGGCTTCAGGGGATCCACTGACTTTTTCTGTTTTCTCATAGGAATAGTTAATAGCCTCAGGTGATCTGGTGGTTTTTCCAGTTGTGTCATAAGAGTAACTAAGAGCCTCAGGTGACATGGCTATTTTCTTAACATATTCCTGTTCTGAACAGGCTAAGAACTCTTGACTATGGTCCATTAGAGGATCTTGAACTACTGAGGTATGATAGCCTAATGATTTATCTGGGGACATATGCAATGATAATGAAGGTGAATAGCAAGCAGCAGTTTCTTTCATCACAGGAGGGGAATCTGAGAAACTAGGTGAGTATAGAGGAGATGATTCCCGTGGGGTTAATGAAGATAAGTCAGACTTTGGTGAAAGTTTTTCTCCCAAGCTGTGCACTTTTTCTAATGGGAACGCAGAGTGCAGTGGCATTTCACATGGCTGTGTAATGCCTGAAACACTTTCTTCCTGCAGTGGAGAACTTGCCTGTGACGGTGTATGAGCAGAGGAAGAAGAGGGTGAAGCTTCTATCTGAGATACAGAAATAATTTCTGAAATATCTTTTTCATGGCCATAACTTGCTTGCTCTGTGGGTGATATTTTATGTGGGAAAGAGTGATCCTGTATGTCTGATGGGCTAAAATCTACTTCAGTTGGTCCATTTTCAGATATATGATGCATTGCAGCACCCATTGTGGGATGTTCAGGAGACTGTCTGCTGAAGTCCATCGCCAAAGACTGCTCAGGAGAATCTTGACCGAATTCTACTGACATCGTAGATTGTTCAGGGGACCTATGATCTTGTATAGGCGTCCTTGATTTTGCTGTTTTAGGGGAGAAGTCTGGAGGAGAAATGGACATAGGTCTTGGGCACTCTTCTTTAGATGGAGACATTTCGGTTTCCTGAAATGTTGTTGGTGTTTGTACAACAGATACAGAAAGAGAATCATCTACTTCAGTAGAATGAGGAGATCCTACCTCAGCATGCAGTGAAGGAGATACATCATCAGTAGTTGGTTCTGGAAATGAACTAGTAGCAACTGATGCTGTGGAAACAGATGCCACTCCTTCAATATGCGAATAAGTGTCTTCTGCAACAACTTCATCGACAGGTGTAGCAGACTTATCAGAGACTGTACCTTCTGAAATTGACATTTTGGTGTCTTCTTTGAAGCAGCTGAAATGACTAATATCTACCTGTGTAGGAGAAATATCTCCTAGCTTCCTTTCATCCAAAACCAATGCAGACTGAGTTTCTGAAGATTCTAAATAATCTTTTTTCTTTTCTAGGTCAAAATCTGATTTTGATGGTATAACCTGCATCTCTTTTTCCACTTGCTTTTCCTGGAAAACACTCATAGAACTAATTTCAGAAACTGGGCTCTTCTGCAAAGGAGACCCATCTGTTTCACTTTTTTTTTCAAAAGGACTTCCAGTTTCTCTGGCTGGAGATTTTACATCAGCACTCAAAAATATATCATATGGAGACTCTGAACCGATCAGTGGTGGGCTTCGCAAAGGGGAAAGCACTTTTTCAAAAGGTGATTCAGAGTCAGGCACTGGTTCATCCATTGGACTTATCCTGTGTTTTGCAATATCATCTTTGGCATCACTAACTTCAAAGCATATTGGTGCTTCTGATGCTTTTACAGGCATTTCAGATGGCAGATTATTTGACTTTTCATCTGTAGGAGACTGATAATAGGGTGTATGACCAGCACTACCAACAGCTGATTGTGAAGGAGATACCACTTCTAATGTTTTATCATCAGGACTGGGGCACTGCTCTTCATGGATTTCGTGATGCTTATCAGGCAGTGCGGTAAGAGCTGCAGTTTCAGTTGCCACCGTAATCTCATTAGGCGTCAGAGAAAAGTTCACACAACGTTCACTGAGAGGTGTTTTAGCAACAGGTGATAGAGGGGTTGGACTTTCATCTGGACTTCTAGTTGGGCTATGCTTCTCATCTAAAACTTCTGAAATTTCTAATTTATTTGTACTTTTAACTTTGTCTTCTCGTTGGTTATACGCATCTTGTAAGGAAGATTTGCTGAATTTGTCTTCCTCTAGGGAAGAAGGTGGTGAAATGGTAGAAGCTGAAACATTGTAGTCTTTTCCTTCGGTGGCATCTGTTTTAGAGCATTCAGATAACCCATTGAAAGCATCAGGCAGTGGAGAAAGTTTAGGCCTAGTGAACTCTTGAGAGTATGATGCCGACTCATACTTAGTAATGTTAACATATTCTTGGGAAGGCGATTCACTTTCTTCATTATTAGTTTCATCACTCATCACATCCCTTGGAGTTGACATTTCGTCCATTGGAGTTGGCTCACTGGATATTTCAATAGTTGACTGTGTGTAACCTGAAGTTGCAGTGAATTCTTCAGGCTGGTCTTCTCTGTTTTCTTCATCTGAAACGGTTGCTTCACTTTCTGAACCACCAGGTAAAGTTTCATCATGAATGGAAGATGCTGGTTCCTTAGCTGGAGACTGAGGTTCTGATTGCTTTGTTGGAGTGGTTATATGCAAGCCATATTTATCATCAATCTCCCCAGCTTCTGCAGCTTTATCCACCACAGCCATAACATAATCTTCTTCAGCCTCTATTTTTTCGGTTTCCTCTTCCTCATCTCTGACATCCTCGGTTTTGTCTTCTTCCTCAACTTCCTCCTCAGTCTCTTCTGTTTCTGCTTTTTCAAATGCTTCATCTGCATTTTCTTTATTGTGCTCTTCACCTTCCATTCTAAATTCTGCCTTTTCATCGTACTTTAGAGCTTTCATTTTTTCATACCCATGAACTCCAGTAACTGCTTTTTCAGTTTCCTGAGTTTCTACTATATCCTTTGTGCCTTGCTTTTTGATGCCCAGCAGTGCCTCTTCTTCCTCACCTTGCTGTTCGGCTTCCTCAGTCTCAGCCTTTTCTTCATAGTCACCAGCCTCAGAAGATTCTTCCAAACCTGTTCCTTCATCTTCAAACTTTTCATTGTCATCAACCTTGTCCTTTTCTACAGGCTCCAGTTCCTCGGGAGTTTGTTCACATTCTCCCTCAGGTTCAGTGGTAGTTATTCCCTCGTCTGGAGAATCTGCTGGCCCTTCTGTTTTTTCTTTGTGAACTTCATAATCCTCTTTTTGTTCTATATCAGTTAATTTCCCTTCATTTTCTATTATGTCTACCTGAAGCTTTGATTCTTTCACAACTTCAACTTCTTCAGCCTTTAACTCTTCAAAATCTTTTGTTAAATCCTCTGGTGAAGACATAAGTGATCTCTCAGCCTCAAGTTCTTTTCCAGTAGCTGCTACACCTACAGCTGCTACTGCTGCAGTGACAGCTCCCAAAGCCGCCATTGCAACTGGTGTTTCAGTAACCTTTGTCTCTTTCTTCACTGGCTTGCTTTTAACTTTTTCCTTTGGTTTCCCAAGAATTCCACTTTCTTTTTTAACAGACTCTTCCTTCTTTTGTGTCTTGGGCTTTGTTGCAGTCTTTTTTGAGTCAGGCAAAGAAGCAGATGTTTTCTTTGTTTCTTTAAGAAGCTTCTTGGAGTCTTTCTTGGATTCCTTTTCTTCCTTTTTAATTTCCTTTTTCTCTTCTTTTTTAGCTTCTTTAGGGGGAATGTCTCTCTTTGATTCTTTTTTAGATTCTTTTTTCACATCTTTCTTGACATCTTCCTTTTTAGACTTTTCCTCCCTTTTAGCAGGCATTTTTTCTTCTCTCTTAGATACCTCTTTCTTTGGTTTGATTTTCTCCTCCTGCTTTTCTTCAGATTTTACTTTCACTTCCTTTCTCACATGCTTCTCCTTTATTACTTTTGGTTTGACATCTGCTGCTTGTTTTTCAGCAGCTTCAGATTTCACAAGCTGCTGTTCCTTAGCTGACAGATCTTTTTCTGCCACAGAAAGCCTTGTCTCAGTTTTTGCCAATTTATCTTTTTTAACTATGGGTTTTTCTTTACTTTCTACTTTTTCAGCCTTTTCAGGTGGGCTAGTTTTTCCTGTTTCAGTTGCCTCTTCTCGTGATTCTTTTCTGACTGTCTTGCTAGACAGTAATTTTGTGGCAGGTTTCAGACTTTCCTTACTGTCTGTTCGCTGCTTAAGTTTTGCTTGCTTTACTGCTGGACTAGTCAAGTTACCAGTTAGGTCCTTCTGTGTAACTGTTGGTTGCTTAAGGAAGTCTAAATGTTTGAGTTTTTCTAGTCCATCTAGTATGCTATACTGAGTACTGTTTCCTGGGAAAAGAACTCGTATTATTTTCTCAGCAGGGTTTGCGGGATGCCATACAATCAAAGATGAGATCGAGGTCAAGTAGGAAATGGGAATGTCTATCTCTTGACCATTTGGTAACACCAGTTCAGCTTTATCTTTACTTGTGCCAGTCCATTGGTGCATAAAATAATTTATATCTTTGCTATTTTTGACAGGGTTGAGCACATACATTTCAAGCTTTCCTACTCCCATTTTTTGAAAAAGGATGATAGGATCAATGGTATTGCCTACATTTCTGAATAGAGGTTCCGGTTTCATAGACAGCTTATTTAAATACTGTAGCGTGAAACATGCTTCCTCCACACTTCTTTTTAACCGAAAATTTGGATCAGGGTTCCCCAGGCTGTCAGGGACATTGAGAAATATAACTCCCAGGTCAGGTGATATTAGATTTTTCATCCAGTCACTGTTGGTAGTAGAACCTTGGGACTGCTCCTCTTCTAATTCTGCTATTTTCCTTTGTAGCATGCTATTAATTCCTGGAAGGTTGTCGTCTCCGATGTGTGTGAGCAGAATGGAATCCACTCTGTCCAAATGTCGAATGAGTTTCCAGAAGCAAGATTTTCTCTCTGATCCTCCATTAATAAGCATGTTAAATCCATTAACTGCAAACAATGCAGAGTCTCCCCTTCCACCTGGGAAAATGTAACAGCAAGGCTTAGAAAGCTTCAGGAAACCCCCTGATGTTGGTGGCTCCAAAATATCAAAAGGCGATGGCACTTCCACTGATTCTGACAAGTACTCTGTAAATTCAGAAAGTCCTTCCATTTCAGGCAAGATAGAAGAAGAGTTGAGTTTAATGTTGATGAAGTCTTGAAGATTGTGCCTGTCAAGGTTTGAATTTTTCCAATCCCCTTCCTCAGGACAAAAAAGCGTTAAACTGGCTTTGTTGGCAGGGTGTGTAGTACTCAATAATTCTCCAATCTGGGATTGTGAAACACAAAAGAAAAAAAAGTTCATGTCAATTTAAAGTGAATAATATCAGCTTTTGATAAAACTAAAAGGCTGTTCTCAGTACCCCCCCATAAAATATAAAACATTAATTCTTATATTTTTCTTGAAAGAGAAAGAAATCCAGTCATGAATACTATGCAATAATTCTAAATAAAATCTGCACAACTTTTAAAGAACAAAACAAACATAGCTTACCAGCCTATCAGGTTTTTTGTAACCCTTCTGTTTTTGATGTCCCAGGCCGGCAGCATTTTTTTTTTTAAATGACTAAACACTGATGGGTCACCATGCATGGTTGATGGACAACATTCAGCTTGGTGGACCACACAAACTGTGGCTACTACTTGTACATTCTTGCCCAGATACTCTCCCAAGACTCAAAGAAAGTTATCTAATCATCCACACTTCTCCAGGTGCCCAGTAAACATTCTGTTTTCATGCCATGCAATGGGATCCTGGAATGAAGTGAACAAATAGAGCTGTGCTGGTAGGTGAACGATCATAACTAAACATCTTAATAGTCAACCAGATCCATCTCTCTCTTGCAGAAAAAGAGCTCTCAAATTAGCTTGTCTCCCCCACCCCGCAAACTGGCATCCCCATATATTTCAATGGAGCGAGCATCTATGCATGCCTAAATATTCATACATAGCTGCTCCAATGTAATGTACAGGGAAACTCAAATGCACCAGAACTTTATGTATGAAAAGGAACTTGGATCCAGTTGACAGTTTAGAGAAGACATTAATCAGCATTCTAAAAAGATTGTTTATGCTGAAAACGTTGGGTCAAAAATTTAATTATAAATTATATATACACAATAATATAAATATATTATAAAGATTTATTTGCTTCGCAGATTTAAATCCTTGTTGTTTCTTTGTTTGTTTTCTGATGTATTTTAGTACCGTATATACCCGTGTATAAGCCGACCCGTGTATAAGCCGAGGTGCCTAATTTCTCCCCAAAAATGGGGAAAAATTAGGCACCCGCGTATAAGCCGAGGGTCGGCTTATAACCCCTCCCCCCCCCAAGACTTACCTTCTGGGCTCCTGGCGGCGGGAAGCGGCGGATCCGGCGGGGGCGGCGGAGCGCCCTCCCCGCGGCCGCAGCAGGCCTCTGAAGGCCGCTCCCGGCCGGGAGAAGGCGGCGGGGGCGGCGGAGCGCCCTCCCCGCGGCCGCAGAGGGCCTCTAGAGGCCTCTCCCGGCCGGGAGAAGGTGGCGGGGGCGGTGGAGCGCCCTCCCCGCGGCCGCAGAGGACCTCTAGAGGCCTCTCCCGGCCGGGAGAAGGCAGCGGGGGCGGCGGAGCGCCCTCCCCACGGCCGCAGAGGGCATCTAGAGGCCTTTCCCGGCCGGGAGAAGGCAGCGGGGGCGGCGGAGCGCCCTCCCTGCGGCCGCAGGGGGGCTCTGGAGGCCGCTCCCGGCCTGGAAAAGATGGCGGTGGTAAGTTCCCCCCTCCCTCCTCCCTCCTCCTTCCCCCCTCTACCGTATAGACCCGCGTATAAGCCGAGGCCGGCTTTTTCAGCCCTTTTTTTGGGCTGAAAAACTCGGCTTATAGGCGAGTATATACGGTATGTTATATATTCTAGTTAATGGTTTTGAAATGTATAATTAAGTCACACAGTACAATTGAAGATCTTTTGTACCCTCAGTGTGTACATAAAAATAAGATACTAAAGCCAATGGAACAGCTGTATTATGTTCATTCTAATTTTACTAAAGCTGAGAACATAACCTATTTAAAGGAATATAGATAGATCTTATCCTAATAGCAAGTGTTGTTTTGCCTGACTCCAAAGCACTACTATAAAAAGGGCAGAGAATAGGGAGTGTAAACAGTCCAAGATAAAAGAAAATGCCAAGAAAAGATGCATGATCTTCAAATGATTGTTGAACAGATACATTTATTCAAGGTTATCTACATTTTTTAAAGGTTTGCTGTGAAATAACTGGATGCAAACTATCAAATAATGTCTCTGATATGGCTGCTCCTCTCCTGAGAAGTCTGCCTAACAAGGAACAAACACCATCCACCTCTAGATTTGTATTCATCTGGCATTTTGTTTTATTTCAGTTTTACCCTTACTCTCCTGGAACAAATCTGGACACACCTCCCACAGATATGAAGCAAGGGTTCCCCCCTCCCCTTTAATAAATGCTTAACTTTCTTAATTGGACCTGGATTCCAACATAGGTCCAAATAAACAGGAGTCTTGCGACATCTTAAAGTTTTTGTTCTGTCATCATTATTAGTGTGGATGCATCCTTTCAATTTAACTGAAAGAGTATGAGCATAGAAACAAATCAAATGTAGACTTTCCCACTGCTTAACTGCAGAACATTCATTATAGATAAATGATACATATTTCACCGGCTTTGAAATGTTATGTAGCAAAACCGATTTAGGAAACGTGCTGATATTCAAGTAATTTTAATAACTACTATCCAAACAATGCAGTATAGTAGTTCTAAATCACAGATGATGACCATAGGAAACACCTTGCATTTTTTTAAAAAGCCTTGTAAAAGTGGGGGAAGCCACAGTCTTCAATTTGCAAGATCTGAGCAAGGCTGTCAAAGATAGGACGTTTTGGAGGACTTTCATTCATAGGGTCGCCATGAGTCGGAAGCGACTTGACGGCACTTAACACACACACAAAAGTGGGGGCTTGCTAAAATTCCAGAAACTTTGGGATGATTCACACCTTCCTGTTTGAACTGAAGTACAAAAAGTTTAATGTTTAAAGGTCAAAAAGAAGACACTTGAAGAATATGCACACTCTTGATGGATCTTGGTTGAGTGCAGTCTTGTTTTTAAATGCAGATTAGAATACTGTGCATGCTATACTGTGAAATTAATTCCAAAGGAATAGACATGTTAGCCTTGCATGAAAAATTAACAAGAGTCTTAAGGAGCCTTCAAGATTAACAGGGTTTTTAAAAATTCTAGCATAATTTTTATGGACTAGAGTCCATTTCAGCATATATAGTGGGTCCTTGCTAGGCAGAAGAGAGAGGAAGAGGCAGTGAGCCTTCTTCACATGTAACAAAAAATTAATCCCGCTGTTCACATTTTTATAACCTCATTCATACACATGCATGTATGTGTGTACATAGTGAACACCCACCCCATGAATCTGACCAAATGGGCAGTTGTCTGTCAACATGCTAGAATAAAAACTCATTCGTCTTTAAGATCCATTGCGACTTTAGTCTTTATTCTGTTTCATTTATTGTTAACTGTTTTGAGAACATTGTTAAGAGGAGTTACATAAATCTACAAAATAAATCATGTTGCAGATGGAAAGCCTCTTGATAAAAGTCACATATAATTCATAAGCAGGAAATAATTAAAAACAAACCTCTTGGTCAGTGAAGATCTCAATAAAGTTTTGAAATGAGAAAGATCCTGACTGGAGAATAAGCTCGCCAGTATTTTCAAAGCTCTGCCCAGTTAGTACCAGGAGCTTGTGCCTTGCAGCATCTGTGATCATTAAACGCACCTGTAGCAAAAGATAAATACAATATATTTAACACATGTCCAACACCGCCTGCTTTCTGTAGGGTCAATGGTTCACTTCTCTTTAGATTTAAATACAAACATTAAAACAAAAGAAAAGTTATTCTGGATCAGACCAAGGCCCATCAAGTCCAGCAGTCTGTTCACACAGTGGCCAACCAGGTGTCTCTAGGAAGCCCATAAACAAGATGACTGCAGAAGCATCCTGCCTGAGTTTCACAGCACCTAATATAACCGGCATGCTCCTTTGATAGTGGAAAGAATAGGTATGCATCATGAGTAGTATTCATTTTGACTAGTAGCCATGGACAGCCCTTTCCTCCATGAACATGTCCAATCCCCTCACGTTGGCAGCCATCAGCACATCCTGGGCAGGGAGTTCCACAATTTAACTATGCATTGTGTAAAGAAATACTTTCATTTGTCTGTTTTGTACCTCTCAGCCTTCAGTTTCAGCAGATGACTCCACATTCTAGTATGAGAGAGGGAGAAAAGCTTCTCCCTGCCCACTCTCTCCATACCATGCATAATTTTATAGACCTCTATCATGTCTCTATCACGTCTGTACATTTTGGTTGTGACCCCTATTTTACACCCTTAGAATTAGACTTTCTTCCTAGTGCTTTTACCCTAATGGAGTCAGAGAGATTTCAGAAAGGACTACGCTCTGAAGCAGCTTTCATGACTAGCACGATCCCCTGTGTTTTTTCCTCAAGAGATGCAACTGAGAAGCAGTGTTTCCTTTGTTTGAACTCAGCTACTTTCAGGGTTGAATCTGACATGAACTTAACTGAATCCTCTCAAATCATTTCTCATCACCAAGGCTCTTTCTAGTTATTTTTTTATTCTGTATGCTGACAGTCAATTAATTGGTCTAAATAATTCCATCTCATGCCGTGAAAAAAGCAGCATTGACCTGAATTTCTGCTTGAGAATTCACCATTCATAGCAGGCTCAAGGATATCATTAAAAGCATGGAACAGCAGAACTATCTCATAATCAGAAGCAAATCCCATGTTGCTTTGACACTAATTGTGTTGGGATGTAAAACTGTAACACTATCCTTGGTGAGTCAAGTCCATTTACTGTAGGTCTGATTCAGAAGACAACACTGAGAAGAGCACTCAGCAGCCTGATGAATGACAATTAAATTTCACCTGTTTTAATTGCATTAAATCCACTGACGAATTGAATTCTTTTGCTTCATTGTTTCCTGTGTTTGGTGGCAAAGGTCTGGGAAGTCTGCCAGATTCTGGGACAAAGCAATTAGATTTTTCGAAAGAAAGAAAGAATAGCTGAATTATGAATCACTGCTATATGATTGCTTTATTATATTCTTTTATATTTTTATTGATATCTGTAGATGGTATACAGTGATCAACACTAGAGGCAAATGCAAACATAAATAATGGCTAAATGCTTACTTTCAGAAATTCTATCTATTTGTAAAGCAGGATATCTCCATGCAGATACCCTGGGTGCTTAAGTGGTGGAGGCCAGGGTAGAGGTTCTTTATGAGACCACCTGATTTTGCAGAAAAATAAAGGTACCGTATTTTTCCATGTATAAGACAACCCTGTTTTCTAAAAAATATTTAGGAAAAAAAATTGGGGCTGTCTTATACACGGAAGGTTGCCCTCTTCCCCGCCCGGCAGCTGACGAGCAGGGAAGAGAGCGGCCGGGAAGAGCCCGGTCGCCCTGGCTGGCTGGCGACCAGCCTTCCCAGGGTCCCCGCTCTCTTCCCCACCCATATTTTTCCGTATGCCCCCAAGGCAACCCCTGATTTCTTAATTTTTGGTTAAAAAATATAGGGGTCGTCTTATACACGGAAAAATACGGTAGTTGGAATAACACTCGGTATTCCTTCCACAATAGTATAATGTAAGAGTTGTGCACATGTAACCCCCAGGAACTGGTTGGTTAAGCCACACTGGGTCAAAGGCATTGAAGGATTGGTGAGTAGGAAAGGGAGAGTCAGTTCGCTTTGTTGCAGCCTTGATAAGATTTTCTGGGCTCTTATAACCTAGTAAAATGGAATTGGAAAGTATATCTATAAACAGTTAATTAGAAAATGGGGGGTTAAATTTAGTATACCTGGTATCATTTTGTAATTATATTGGTGTTTCATGGCTGTATCTTTCAAACTATAGATTAGAAGAAGAGTTGGTTTTTATATGCCACCTTTCTCTACCACTTAAGGGAGACTCAAACCGGCTTACAATCGCCTTCCCTTCCCCTCCCCACAACAGACAGTGACGTAGGTGGGGCTAAGAGAGCTCTAACAGAGCTGTAACTTGCCCAAGGTCACCCAGTTGGCTCTGTGTGTAGGAGCGGGAAAACAAATCCAGTTCACCAGATTAGCCTCTGTTGCTCATGTAAAGGAGTGGGAAATCAAACCCGGTTCTCCAGATCATAGTCCACCGCTCCAAACCACTACACCACACTGGCTCTTACAGTCTTGTTACTGTGTTATCCAGGCTGTTATAACTGAATCCCATTTTGCAAGCAGAATGAATTGTAAGCATCATGGTGAACTGCATGAGAGACTGAACTTGGCTCACCACAAAGTTTTGCAAGCAGTTGTTTAATTGAATTCAAATTGACTATCAGTTGCATGTATCTGATTTTGTTTTGTGTTATCCCCATATTTATTTATTTCTAAGATGCATTTCCATCCAATTTAGAGTCACCAAGGCACAGAATAAACACATTAAACAAGGTTAAAAACACATATAAAAATGTATAAAACAAAAACATTTAAAACACACAAATGAGAGGAAGGGTCAATGAGAATAAGGGAGGGAATGCCAGACAAAACAGCAAAGTCTTCACTTGCTGGTAGAAGATAATGACAGAAGGGGCAGATGAATCTCTCTGGGGAGGTCCTTTCTTAGGTCACCAAGCATCAACCTCAGATGACAGGGACACCCAAAGCAGGCCCATTGAAGAAGGCAATAGTGATAAGGTAGGTTGATGTGGGAGTAGGTAGTCCTTCAGGTATGCTGCCCCCTAGCCATATAAGGCTTTAAAGGTCAATACCAGACCCCTGAATTGGGTCTGGAAGCAATTGGGAGCCAATGGAGATGGAACAAGATTGGAGTGATATGGTCCCTTTGGCCCACTCCAGGGGGTGGGAGGCTCAGATAAAAAGAGTTCAAGCACTGGGTCATCACTGACATGGGGTGATGTCACATCCCAGTGTTTACTAGGCAGACTATGTTTAGGGGGTAGTTTGCCATTGCCTTCCCCAGTTGTATACACTTTACCCCCAGCAAGCTGGGTACTCATTTTACCAACCTCAGGATGGAAGACTGAGACAACTTTGAGCCAGCTACCTGAAACCGATTTCTGTTGGGATTGAACTCAGGTCCTGAGCAGAGCTTTGACTGCAGTGCTACAGTTTACCACTCTGTGGCAGGGGGTTTAGGATAGTTAGTAAATAATTATATTTCTGTTCAACCTTCTCTGAAATGCAGTTTTGGAACATTTTTATATCCCATGAACACACATTATGTATTGAGTGACACATTTCTGGACGATTTTACCTCAGTGCTGACAGCTTCATCTGAAGGGTTAATCAGAACTACAGTTTCTAAGACATCACTTCGGTGGTGAAGGATTTTCTGACCTGCAAATATAAAAGAAAAGGACATAAGGCTTGCAATTTATTTCTTTTAGACATGATCTCTTCATGGATATTTCCTCGAGAGGCTCAGTCCTGTACCATGTTGTTTTCCTGTGATTCCTTCATGCTTCAGTGTTATTAAATAAAAGAGCAAATGTTACAGGAAGACTGTGAAAATAACAGATTCTCTATGATTTGGGGTAATTGCTCAAAACTTAGTATGTCTTCTTTTTAAAAGAGATGTTCATGAGCACAGGTGACATCCCTCCCTCCAAAAAAACAAGCTGCTGACATTTTCTTTTTTTATGGTATTTGGCAGCATTATATCTGCTGCTTCTTCCTCTGAAAACAGCAGAGAGACTAATTAGCACTTGTATTGTGATTCTAAAGGAAATGTCATTCAGGCACTCTGGCTGGAAGACCAACATCCAGGGAAGAAACGTGGCAAAAATTAATTACATTTTTAAACCTTGACCAAAATTGATAAAGATATAGTGCAATAATTTCACTGGCTAAGTCTGATATACTGCTGTTTATATATACAGACAGACTTAAAACATCTTTATTTTAAAATGTTTATTCAGGAACTCTTCCTCTCCCTTAAAATTTTAACAATTCAGCAAAACCATTTTTCAGAGTAGAAAATTTTTTGTGCTGATGCACAGGATGACAGGTGAAACAATGCTAGGTTTCCATTAAGACATCAACATAAACTATGGTTTATATGGTTTCATTAACTATGATGTCCTAAAGTTGACAATTCAACCGCCTGGGGTTGTTGGTTGGCATCCTACCAGGATTTCAAATAGAACCTAAGATGGTTCTGTTTGAAGTAATTGTGGTTTGCTGGGGCATCTGAATTCACAAATGACAAATCACTGCTCCTTGTGGGAAGTACAGGGAGAATATCATCCTTGCTGGGAGGGAAGAAGAGGCGGGAACAAGCAGCCAAGTTTAGGATTAGTTACTTATGTCTAGCACAATTTGTTTACCAACCACGGATACAAAAGACAGTTCATCATGACATCTGAATGGTTTGTGTTCTCGGGAAAAATTTCATATTGTACTGCTTTCTGTCAAAACAAAGTCCCATGTAAAACATGAAATTTTGATGACTATATAAGGGTCCCAAAATACAAAACCGGGAAGAATTGTTCAGTCTCTTCGGATTTGAGTACATAATTTGTCTCCATACTTTTTTATTATGTCAGTATAGAAAGGGCATTCCATAATTTCAGAGCCATGACTGAAAGCCCTCTCTCAGACTGCCATCCATCTAACCTAAGATGTTGGGGGTACCCAAAGCAGGGCCTCAGAAGATAATCATGGTGGCTGGGTAGGTACATATGGGAGTTGGGCCCAGAAACAAACTGGGAGCCAGTGGAAATACACCAACACAGGAGTGATATGGTCCCTAAGACCCATTCCAGTCAGCAACCTGGCTGCAGCGTTCTAAAGCAACTGGAGTTTCTGAACACCTTTCATGGGCAGCCACATAAAGAGGATTGCCGTATTCTAATCTAGATGTTAGCAGGGCATGGACAACAGTGGTCAGATCTTTTCTGTCCAGGAAAGGCTGCAGCTGGAAAACCAGTTGAAGCTGGTAAAAAGCGCTCCTGGCCATGACCACTACCGGATCCCCCAGTATCCCCAATCTACGGACCTGCTCTCTCAGGAGAAGGGCAACATCATCCAGAGCAGGGAACACCTTATATCCTGGGTGAGTCCTAACACTCATCCGTAGCAATTCCATCTTGTCTGGATTAAGCTTCACTTTATTAGCTCTCATCCAACCCATAACTACCTCCAGGGGTTGGTTCAGAGGTTTGAACACATGAAGCTGCCTTATACTAAATCAGATCCTTGGTCCATCAAAGCCAGTATTGTCTACTCAGACTGGCAGTGGCTCTCCGGGGTCTTAGCAGAGGTCTTTCACATCACCTACTTGACTAGTCCCTTTAACTGGAGATGCTGGGGATTGAACCTGGGACCTTCTGCATGCCGAGCAGATGCTCTACCAATGAGCCACAGCCCCTCACCTCCCCTTCTACAGCCTCCCTGGGATCCATCGGGACTGCATGACAGAGCTGAGTTTCATTCACATACTGGTGATGACCAGGGCCTCTCAGAGGTCAACCGAGGGCCACTTCCATTTTTGAGGCTCCTTCAATCCTGCCAATGTATCTCTGCAACAATATGTATAACTTAATTTGGATTTAGTCAAAAGTCTAAATCTGAGGCCCTCCATGAATGTGAGGCCCAGGCCAAATAGTCCTCCTGGCCCCACCTATGATAGGCAGTGGTGAAGGCCAGTCCAAAAATTTAGATGACCTCACCCTAAAGTTTCATGTTAAAAAGCATGGGGAATGGAACCATGTGGAACTCCATACACCAAAGGCCTAGGAGCCAAGCAGCATTCACCCAGCACCCACCTTCAGAGATCTACCTTCCAGATAGGGCCAAAACCATCACAAAGAGTGCCTCTGAGTCCCAGCTTTGAAAGGCAGTCCAAAGGGATACCATGATCAATGAAACTGAAAACAGCTGAAAGATCCAGGAGAATCAACAGGGTCACATTTCCTTTAGCCATCTGCAGGCACAGGTCATCCAACTAGGCACCCAAGGCTATATCAGTCCCATAGCCAGGCCTGAAACCAGACTAGAAAGGATCCAGTTCATCCATTTCATCCAGGAAACCATGAAGTTGCTCAGGCACCACCCATTCAATCACATTGCTCAAGAATAGTACATTCAAGCCTGGCTGAAAATTATTCACATTTCCTTGGTCCAGGGTGGATTTCTTTAGCACTATACAGCCTGTTTCAAGGTTTTGGTGACCACTCTCTCTAAGAGGCATTAACTGTCTCGGACCAGTTGGAGAGCTGCACCCCCCCCCCCGCATAGCTTTAAGCAGCCAGGAAGGACAAGGTTCATACAAGCAGCTGACAGGCCTCAAACATTCAAGGATCCTGTCCACATCCTTAGACTGAATAAATGGAAGTATCCCAAACAACTGGAGAAGTCAGCATACAGACACCATTTGTCTCTGTTACTTTCTGTTACTCTGCTAATGTAGAGTTCAAGTTGGTACAATTATGAAAGATTTTTTTATCTACAATATGTCTCAGCAGGGCACCAAGCAGTCCTCCTCCTCCTGTAGGTTGGATCTCAATAGACCTCTGAGTACCTGAAACAGCTCTGCTGGTCTATACTGTCAGACCCAATGGTAGCAGAAAGCTGTTGTTTCTTTGCCACCATCATTGCCGAAGCCTCCTGCGGGGGCCCACCGCCTCCACCACCGCCTTCACCGGGAGCCCTGTCAGGTAAGCCTGCGGGGGGGGGAGGGGTTGTAAGCCGACCCTCGGCTTATACGCGGGTGCCTAATTTTTCCCCATTTTTGGGGAGAAATTAGGCACCTCGGCTTATACGCGGGTCGGCTTATACATGGGTATATACGGTACATCAATTTTAGGATAATGCTAAAATGTGGAATGCAGTTATCTCTACTGGCACCTTATTATGTAGTACTTGTTACCCCCTGCTAAATATGCCAATGATCAACTGAGATGCCCTTTTAACTCAGAGAGTTAATTTCTGCAGGTCAGGTTTTGACACTTCAGCAGGATGTCTAGTGACCCTTTCCAATGCTATCGATTTTATGTTGTCCTTTCTCTACTGATCGTTCATTATGTGGACAAGGTCATTCATTTTGTATAAAGTTTACATACTGACATCATAAATAAAAGCCATGGCAAAATAAGCGTGAGTGCCTGTGTACTAATGCTGCTGCAGCATATTCCATCATAGAGCACTGTTAACTTCCCCTGATCGGTCAACTGAGATGTCAGCATGAGCTTTCAATGACACTTCATATTAATTTTCTCTTCCCTAATTAAAATCTTAATGAAACATCCATGGGAATTCTTGGTAGAAATTTTCTAGAAAAAAAATCTTTGAAATAATTTATTTCTTTAAAAAATAATACAAACAAAAAATATTGTTCCAGTTTTGGAAGTGAACAAGTGAGCCTGAGAGCGGCAAATCCAAGCCAAAACCCCCGTCACCCTTCTGAAGAGGGGCAGCCAGTCTGCTCTGGGTCTCCCTTCTCTATCTGGATGGAAGTTCCTGGCAATGGATGGCTGGAGCTCTACGGGGTGGGGTGGGGATCAATGATGACCGTCTGTCAAAGTCTGGGAAAGGGGGGCATGGCCAAGTACGGGGGGGGGGGAAGTGGGGAGCATGGTAAATAGTAAAGTTATATAAGGAAACTGGAGGGACTGGTGCTTTTTTTGGCTGGGGCTGTGTTCACAGAGGTGAACTGCACTGGGTAATCCGCTGGGCGGAGTTGGGGCGGAGTTGGAGGCGGGCATAAACCATGAGCTTTTCAGAAGGGGACAGACCAAACCATTGTAGAATACTGCTTGCTTTGTTCCCATTAAAAACCAAAACTACGTCTGGATTGACGGAGATATGAAAACATGAATTTAAATCGCGCCCATGAAAAATAAATTTAAATCGTGTTTTTTTTTGCTCAGCGGCAAGAGAGCATCAAAATCTTCCGTGAAAAGTGGGCCAATGAGTCCTCTCTCAAAGGCAAAAACAGCCCTGGAAAGGGCCCTGCCCCTTCCCATGCCTTTTACTGACAGAAATCAAGCATATAATGCTTTGGTTGCCTAGCAACTGCCACTAAGGGCTTTTCCTTTTTTAAGCTACGGGTACTCCGTAGCTTTTGGGTTTTTTAATGCCCCAATGTATTTTTTTAAGGTTCAAATTGTTTAGGTTCAGATTTTTCTGCAAACCTGGGGCATTTTTCAGGTTTGTGGAAAGATCCATCTTGTCCACACACAGCTCCAATCACTGACTTTAAGTATCCTCAGAATCCTTAGGATATATGGGGGGGGGGGGGCTGCAAGACTTGCAGGGGGAATCCAATCTCTCCCCTCACCTTAGAGCCTGGTGGTGATTAGAACGCTCTGTAAAGAAATAGAAGCCTGAGTTCCTCATTTAACTTTTCATGCAGATAATATTGACTCAGAATAGATGCTACTGTTAGAGAAAGCAAACAAAGTTATACTTTCACAAGGTCTATATTATATTAATGAAAACACATCACTTTATGAGGCTTGGACTGCTTTACAGCTAATTTATGAAAGAGAGAGCTCAACGTGGAATGGAAAAGGAAAAAACAAAACACCTGGTTTCAGATTACAGTGGAATCAGAAGATTAACAGAATATTTCAAATTATGTTACAGATGGTTGATCTGTGGACAAGCACAGCGTTTTTCAGACCATGAACACCAGCATTTTTCTTACAGTCCCCACAGAGCCATTTCAGACCTTCCAACTAAAGAATTAGCAGGGGAAATAACTGTTAAGACTGGAAGAATTCCCTTCCCCAATATCCCCATGGTCCAAACATACAATCTTTCCAGCGCTTCAGTCCCCCACGGAATGAAAACAGAAAGCATATGTCTCACAGAAAAGCCAGATCTTATTGTATGCCAAAACAAGACATCCTAAGGAAAGCATTTAGGCAGAGCATGAATGGAAAAATAACACAAAGCACACTGATCAGCATAAGAACTATCATACTACCTCAAAACAATGACCCATGCAGCACAGTTGTCTGTCTCCTTAGCAGCTGTATGCATAACAGAATAACTCAGATTACAATGAAATGCAAGTAAATAGCCTCATTTATGTAAAATGGTTCGATGTAAGAGATAAGTGGAGATAGCCATACTCTTTGAAGGACAAGCATTCATGTTAATAAACAAGCAAGATGGCATGGGTGGAAACGCAGAGTGAGACAGAGTACAACCAAGGTAGTAAATTTCACTGAATTTCAGTCTGTACTATTCACAGTGGGTAGCCGTGTTAGTCTGACTGCAGTAGTAAAGGGCAAGAGTCCAGTAGCACCTTAAAGACTAACAAAATATTTCCTGGTAGGGTATGAGCTTTCGTGAACCAAAGCTCACTTCTTCAGATACCTTCAGATACCTCATACCCTACCAGAAAATATTTTTGTTAGTCTTTAAGGTGCTACTGGACTCTTGCCCTTTTCTACCAGTCTAAACTATATACCAGTTAAATGAAAACACAACCATGGGGAATCTATGCTGATTCCACAGTAAAGAGTCTTGTGATATGTGGATCAATGAACTGCTGCCCAGCAGCATAAAAACAAATGAAAAGCCAATCACATGTCTATGCAAAGTTCAACTGTTCAAAATCAAGGTAAGCCAGATTTAACTTGGAGGAAGAGTGAAGTTGAATTCCAATTCTGTATTTCGTTTTCACTTCTAGTTGCTTATTCTGGTTCTACAGATTATTAGTGATTATGTTTCAAGCCATTTGGCTTGTACAGCAATTTCTCTGACTCTGTCCAGTCTCACTCCTGCCACAGAATTGTTAATATTGCTTTATAAATAGCTGTGCCAATCCCCTGATACTAAGGTCATGCTTAGAGCATATATAATAGTATAAATACAAAGTAAAATAGAAACTATTTCACTAGTACTTATACAGACCTGGCTAAACTGGAAGGCATAAGATACAAAATAATAATAATGATAAACTGAAGAAATGGATAAGTAAAATTTAAAGCAAAACAAACAAACAAACACTGAGTGATTATTCTTTGCACCTTAACATTGACACCTTGTTAGTGCAATTCAGATCTTGCGTTCACACTTGCAGGTGAAGAATAAAAGCCTGGGAATAGATGATTGGAATGAAGATACTGATGCACCGCGAAGAGTAACTATGTGGGCCAACCTTGCATAAGATGTGCTTATGGCATGTCATGCGGCGTTAAGAAGGCCTTTATCTGAACTTCAAGGGAAAGGTGAGAGTGGCATGATACGTGCTACTAAATTTAATAAGTGGATGGCTGTCATCTTCTTTAAAAACTTCCAACAGGGACACTGTCTGCTTCATGAAATGATTTCTACTGGGGATTGCTGTAATTACTGCCTATCTACTTGAATACTTGGGGGGTGGGCTTTTGAACAGTTCCAGCCCCTTTTCAGTGAAAGAGGGTCTAGTAAACTGCTTGCCTTAAATCAAATTGTGTGCACCTAATGGTGTTGATTAACAGAATAATTGTATCAGCTTTTCTTCCTAAATATCGATTTGTTTCATCATTTGCCAACTTTATGTGACATTTAATTTGCTGTCAAACTACTGCCATAAATCAAGTACAGGCACAGAGCTGACCTTTTACCCCCATTATTTACCACCAGGGGCCAATGTTTCCCCACAACTGTCGTAAATCTCATAGCTCAAAATGCTTTTCCTGTTTTAATGCACAAATGCCACAGCAAAAACCACACAATAAAGCCCACTACAATGCTTATGACAGCAGTTTTTCTAGTGCTTTTGAATGCTGAATCTTGGGAAATTAATTTATTGCTGGGGGGAATTCTTTTCCACTGAAATCATCAGGGACTCAAGGGGCACTGAACTTTGTGCTCAAATCATTTATGGGTTAATTTATCAAGTATTTTTTTAACGAACAGGTATTGAAAATATTCACAAACCAGCACTGAGGATTTGTCCTGTTTATCCTTATTATTTATTTATTCAGAAAATTTCTATGCTGCCTCCTTAGAGATATCACAGGCATGATATCACTGGAAAAGCCACTTAAGTTGGAACAAGGCTCCTTAGACTGGAGGAAGGCTTCAAACTTTGCTCAGTGGAGTGGGAGGATAGGGGTATGATCCACCCCAGTATCTTCTGGCAGCCAAGAGGTTGGATCCCATCTCAGTTCTGTGCTCAGCAGCACAATTTTCCTGCCCCCTCCCCTCCCACTGCAGCCTAAAATGCCCCCAAATGTTGCTCCTGAGGAACACAGGACTCCAGGAAAGGATATTTTCTATGGGATCCAACCCTAGAGTTCTTTTGCAGATGCTGCAGTTTGAGCACCAGGGAAAGACAATATTCCTGAACAGCAGAAACACTACCTTGGCTGAAAATACATCAATGCATCAAAGTACCATATTTTTCCTATAATAAAATGAAAGACCTTAGAATGCCATTTATCATCCTCAAAATATTTTCCAAAAACACAAGAACATAAGTTCAAATATTTATACCTTTCCTCTGTTGCAGTGGACTGCATGCAAAACTGTATAGTTGGATGATGCAATACTGGTAACCTGATAAAGCTGGAAAAACAAATCGGCCCCTTACACCTTAAAACACTAATTAATTTAATAGCACATGCATTTGCATAGTTAAGAACCAACTTCAACGGGTCATGAGAAGGCATCAGGCAATGCCTTAATTACAGGCTTGATCAAAAATTCTCTAGGGTAGAGATTCTGAAGGCCAAATCAAATGTGCAGTATTATCTGCTCCCACATGACACATCACCTTGGATATTGTGTGTGTCGTGTGTATGCTAGGAGTGGGATTGTACACATATGCCAAAATTGTGTTGCACACAAGAAGTTTATACACCAGAAACATGTATTCAATCTCAGACCCAAGATGAAACAAAATTATATTTAAAACTATTCCTGAAATGACTCACTTTTTGAAAATAGGGATTTCTGCACAAATAATGTACAATGTTTCATTCTGTCGAAAGCTACATTGTTTTTTCCATGTCTGTATGTTTTCCCTTCGTTTGGTGTTGAAAACGTTTTCCAAACAGTTTATCTCTGTGGTTTCTCTGACCACTTTTACTGCGATGTTATTTTCCCTCCGTTTCCGAGCCAGCTGTCCTCCAGCGTGTGAACTTCCTGAAACATTCATTATGTCTCCACCACACCAAACACCCTTCCCTTGTTCACACCTACTATTTTGCTCATATCATAAACTTTGTTTATTCATCTTTCACACTGAATTTGCATCATGGCACATAAGAACCAATTTATAATTAGATACCTTGTTCACCTGTTCTGATAATTTCTATTTGATTTGAGATCTCAGCTACTTCACAGGCCATTGTAACCTTTTGTTTTGGCAAAGAGCAGCATATTTATTGGAAAATGAAGGCTATTCTCTTGAACTGCAGACATTCTCCTCATTTGGGGCTTTTCTGAAAAGCAGTAGTAAGTAGAAAAATGGCACTGAAGCAGCACCAGACAAGGGGAACAACGGTAGTAAAGCGGATTGACTAAAAGTAAATAGTATCACAATTAAAGAGTATTTTGGGGAAACATTTCTACTCCCTTTAGGTCCCAAAATCCAAACAAGGGAACTTTCAGCTTAGCCCTAGGAAAACCTCAGCACACAATACTTATTCAAAGAAATATACAAAAATGCAGAAATTAAGATCAGCTTCAAAAGCCTACCCCTGTCAGATGTATGGTGAGTGGCCATATGAGGAAAGGTTTTCTTGGTGATTCTATAAGGTTGTAGAACCTCCTCCTTTGGGACGTTCATCATGCCATCTTGCTAATGGCATTTTGGCAGCAAGTAGACCTAAAAGACTAGAGAACTGCTAGAGATGTTAGCAGCTTTGTGGATCTATGTGAAGGGGGAAAGCAAGATGCAAATATTGTAAATAATAAATATATACATATTTTAAATGTCATAACAGTGAGGCTAAACATACTTAAAATCCAGAGAAAGCGCTGGTCTGAATATATCAGATCCTCCTTTTTATTTCATTTGCTGATTACAGCTTCTCTTCCCTAATTTGTTTCCCATATGTTGGAAATGCATTGAGATTATTCAAGGATACTCCCTGACTCCCCCCGCCCCAAGATTTCCAGGGTAGATTTCCAATTTATTGGCCTATGCGACTAGGGAAACCTATTTCTGCTGCTTCTTGTGGTGGCCACAAACTTCCTTTTGCATCTAAAATATGACAAGAGCCAAATTTGACAACATGACACAAATAGTGCAGGAGTAGTTCAAATGCTCTTTACTGATTTGTGTGTGAAAACTGTGCTAACTAAATGAAAAGGCTACACTGACTAGAGAGTTCAAAAGTAAAAAGGTCTCTGCTTTCTATGTCACATTAGTAATTCTCCTAGGTGATACATTATAGATGAAAGTATATTTCTAGCATCACTTGCGGAAATACTGTCAACCAAGTCCAGCTGTTCCTTGATCATAAACTCTGCTCTGGTCTGATATTCCCCGATCCAAACAAAATAATTTTTTTCTCTTCGTCTATGAGAATCTCTGCCTTTTGGGAATCTTTGCGAACCTGGATGTTTGCCCAGTATGACTCCAGAGAGGACTCCCTTAAACAATTTAGGCTTTAACGTTTCTTTCTGTGACAGCAGCAATAAAAGGACCAATAGACACAGAACAAAGGCTATGTAAGAAGAAGTAGAAAGTCTCCGGAGGAAAAGAAATGTGAATATCTATATAAAAATGTCAAGTAAAAGATCTCAAGGGAGCCATATTCAAACAGCTGAAATAGGAAAATTGACAGGGACAGATTTAACAAAATGGCTTTAGTCTAGTGATCCAATAAAAATTATACAATTTTATTTAGCTTCCTCAGTAATTTTGTATTGGTTTTGAGGAAATTGTGTTAAAATCCCTGTAGATGTTACAAGTATCTTCTCACTTAGCCAGAATTTTTATGGCAAGAAATTCTAGATAAAATAGCGTAACTCTGGCTGCTTTCTGGGCACACTAAGCATGGTACAATGAGCTTTTTTCTATTCTCATAATTCTGTGGTTATGAGTAGGGAGGGAAAACTATCAAAACCATTTATTTTTTATAGTTTTTTCCTAATGTAGTGATTAATACAAATAATTTAAAAAGGCGTGTGTCTGCAGAAAATGCATGCTAAATAAAAACATAGTGGAAAAACAAAAAATCTACAGACATCTAAATAGCTTTAGTGTCTTATAAGAGAAAGGATAAGGTGGAGCAGTAAACTACTATGGTATTATTTATTTATCAGTGGCAATTCTTACAATCTTATAGAAAGATTTATGGGTAAATTCAATTATTAGCTACATTATTTAGATTTCTGTATGTAGTAATTTTTTCACAATGTAGCACCTTAGCAAAAATCATATGCCAAATTCAGGTTCCATGAGATTCTAAAACAGCAGTGTTATGTGTTAAGTATCTACTGAAATGAGACAGTGGTGAAGAAGGCAAACTCCATGCTGGAGATTATTAGAAAAGGGACTGAGGATAAAACATTAAATTTTGCAATGCCTCTTTACAGAGTCATGGTGCGACCTCATTTGGAATACTATGTTCTAGTCAGCTGATCTTAAAAACGATTTTGCAGAGACAGAGAAAAGTATATAAG